>NC_060274.1:76412272-76752911 GCF_021613505.1 Equus quagga | reverse complement strand
ATGAGTTATTTATATATTTTGTGTATTAGCCCCTTATTAGATATATGATATGTAAATATTTTCTCCCATTCTGTAGGTTGCCTTTTCATTTTGTTGATGGTTCCTTTGCTATACAGAAGCTTTTTAGTTTGATAAAGTCACTCTTGTTTATTTTTGCTTTTGTTTCCTTTGCATTTGGTGTCAAATCCAAAAGATCATCACCAAGACCAATGTCAAGGAGCTTTTTTCCTGTTACCTTCTGGGATGTTTACAGTTTCAAGTCTTACATTCAAGTCTTTAATCCACTTTGAGTTGGTTTTTGTTTGTGGTGTAAGATAGGGATCCAGTTTCATTCTTTTACATGTGGCTATCCAGTTTTCCCAACACCCTTTATTGAAGAGATTATCCTTTCCTAATTGTGTACTCTTGGCTCCTTTGTCACAAATTAATTGACCCTCAAGGCTCCTGGTTTGAAACTTTACCCTTTAGGATCTCCACATACATAGATTGGGGAGTAAGAGCTTAACTTTCAACATATGCTTTTGCCATCATGTATATATTAATAGTTGGTATAGCAAATAAGTCCAGTACAGTTTTATTTTATTTTTATCAATTGAAATTTTTCTGATTATCAATGATTTCTCCTGATAACTCTCCAAGTACTTTTGGCATGATATTACATCCTATTTTAGTCTCTGTCATATATATATATATATATATATATATATATATACATAGTTCAGGTTTGACAAGTGGTCCCTAATTGCTTTTGTCACATATGTTAACTCAATTCCTAATTGCCTACAGGGTTTCAATGATGGAAAAACACATTTTAAGGATAAAACATTGTGAATAGGCAGACCATATATAGTTCCTAGTTTGTTCTTGGCAAAAACAAAAACAAAATCATGCGCACTGGAAACTCAAACAATTCATTGTAGTGCATTTAAATATTGAGAATATTTTACAAGTGAAAATAGCAATACTACAATTTGGCTCACTTCTAGAAGTTTAACTGCCTTGTTATTTAAATGCATGTATCCCATAAATTATCCCCAAATAATTTAGAACTGTCTTCATAGATTTTTTTCTAGGTTCTATATAATATGAACATTAAACAAAAGGTTATTACTAGGAAGGCACATGGACATGAAACATCATATCTGATCATTGTCAACAGCAGTCATAAGCTGTCACTCTGGTCTCTGCAGTGCGTAACTCTGTTATTGGTGTTAATTTCGTTGTGGGATTTGAAATCAAAATAATTACTGAAGCTAAGTTTTAGGAAATCAGAGCAGCAAAAATCTGTCAAAATGATCAATATCATGAGTAAAAAGGAAATGTGTGCCCTTGCTTTTCTTAATGTACCCTCAGTGGAGAAAAGAATTTGCTAAAGGGCCTGATAACTAAAAATTCATTTAATTTGTGAAAAAATTGTGCTTTTATAGTATTTACTTTTTTTTCTAATCCAAAGATAATATTATATAAAAGAAGCATGGGATTAATTTCTGAATTATTACAAGCCACAGAAGAGTAGTCCTTTATGTTTTCTCTTTTAAAAATATGATTGGGGTCAGCCCCATGACCTAGTGGTTAAGTTCCTCATGCTCTATTTCAATGGCCCAGGTTCAGTTCCCAGGTGTGGCCTACACCACTCATCGGTGGCCACCCCATGGTGGCAACCTACATATAAAACAGAGGAAGATTTCTGTAGATGTTAGCTCAAGGAGAATCTTCCTCCAGCAAAAAGAGGAAGATTGGCAACAGTTGTTAGCTCAAGGTGAATCTTCCTCAGCAAAAAAAATAAATAAATAAAAATACAATTGAAGATAGTTTATCAGCAATAATGGAATTGTTGATAGCCAGAGAGGGACAGAGAGAGAATGAGGAGATTATTCAAGATTTTCATATAGCACAAAGAGAAAACATAAGAGATTCTAATATCTAGTATTTTTAAAATGAGCCAGCTTCAGTACAGAAATTGTAAGGGAGAATATGATGGATGGACTAGTATAAAAACTGTGAATACGGGGCTGGCCCCACAGTGTGGCATTAAGTTCAGTGCTCCCTGCTTTAGTGGCCCAGATTTGCAAATTTGGATCCTGGGTGCAGAAATATACTACTTGTCAGCCATGCTGCAGCAGCAACATACATATAAAGTGGAGGAAGATTGTCACAAATGTTAGCTCATGGCTAATCTTCCTCAGCAAGAAAAACAAAGAAAAAATTGTGAATAATTGCATCAAATTGATTCTTAAAGAAGGCAATAGGAAAGTTTTGAGGAGTAATGTCAGCAACATGGCAGAGTGAGCTGTTCTCTTTGTCTCTCCCCTTTGGACTACTATTAAATGGGCATGCATTTACCAATGGAGGAATCCCACACAGCACAACAGGACACCTGAGAGACCCATACAGCTATACAACTGAGGGTGGATTGACTGGCCCACCAGGAAGTGTTGGAGATAGGTGAGCACTCCCTGTGTTCCTCAGCAGCCCTGTACACATGCATGAGCACTTTCCAGACTGGCATGAGCACCCATAGTATTGCTATGCCCTGAAAGTGGGAATGTGCCCCAGGGCAACTGTAGGAAGAGGTGGCAGCAACCCCTAGCCCACTCATGATCATTTTCCCGGCAGTAGGAGAGATCACTATATCCCTGTAGCCCCAAGGAGTGGCCCTGGCTTAGTCCCTGTGAGGAAGCCCCACCCACAAGCACAGTGGACAGTGGGACTGCAAGCAGAGGCGGTGACAGATTGAGCAGATCTATGCGCCAGCACAAACACACTCCAGGCCCACATGTGCACCCGTAGAACTGCTGAAACTCAAAAGTGGGAACGTGCCTTGGGGAGACTGAAGGAGGATGTGGTGGTAGCCCTTATCTTGCTCATGATCACTTTCCTGTCAGTGGGGGAACCTGCTGTGCCCCTGTGACTCTAAGGAGTGGCCCCAGCTCAGTCCCTGTGAGGAAATCCCACCCACCAAGCACAAGACACACAAGCACCTGAATGCTCTTCAGGCCATTACAAGCCCCCGTAGTACCCCCACAACTTCCAGCAGACAGATTAGGATCAGAAACTCACCTCACTCATGCTTCCCCCTAGTGGTAGCAGGTGGAATCTGTGACCAAATACTACCAAAAACACCCTGACAAATGGTCAAACACCATGGGAAACTACAGCAACAATTCAGACCAGAAGGAAAATGATAACTCTCCAGAAACCAACCCTGAAGGCACAGAAATTTACAATCTAAATGACAGATAATTCAAAATAGCTGTCATAAAGAAACTCAACAAGTTATAAGATAACTCAGAAAGACAATTCAGTGAGTTCAGGAATAAAATTAATGAGAAAAAGAAATACTTCACCAAAGAGATTGAGCTATATGAAAAAAAAAAAAAGTCAAACAGAAATTCTGGATATGAAAAACACAATTAATTAAGTAAAAAAAAAATCTAGAATCCTTAAGAAATAGACCTGATTTATGGAGGAAAGAATTATTGATTTAGAGGATAAAAATATAGAAAAGCTACAGGTAAAGGAGGAGAGAGACCTAAGTTTTTTTAACAAAGAAGGAATTCTTCAAGAAATACTGACTCAATTAGGAAAAGCAACATAGGATTATAGTTATTCCAGAGGGAAAAGAGAGGGAGAAAAGAGCAGAGAGATTGTTCAAAGAAATAATAGCTGAGAACTTCTGAAACCTGGGGAAACAACTGGAATTACAAATACATGAAGTTATTAGAATGCCTAATTAAATCAATGATAAAAGACCTTCTCCAAGCCATATAATAGTAAAACTGGCAAAAGTCAGTGGCAAAGAAAAAATATTAAGGGCAGCAAAGCAGAAGAAAATAACCTACAAAGGAACCTTTATCAGGTTTTCTCAGCAGAAACCTTACAGGCTAGGAGACAATGGAATGATATATTCAAAATACTGAAAGATAAAATCTTTCAGCCAAGAATACTCTATCCAGCAAAACTTTCCTTTGGATATGATGTAGAAGTAAAAGCTTTCCAAGATAAACAAAAGCTGAGGGAGTTCATCACCACTAGACCTCCTGTACAAGAAATGATTAAAGACACCCTAACAGCAGAAACAAAAAAGCAAAGGTCTACAAAGCTTTCAGCAAGGAGATAAACAGACAGACAAAATCAGAAAACTGCAACTCTCTATCAGAACAGGGAACCAAATACTCAATTATTACTTAAAAGATAAAAGGAAGGAAAGCATCAAAAGTACCTATAAACATTTCAACTTAGTCACAAACTCACAACACAAAACAGAATAATTTGTAACAACAATAACTCGGAAGGAGAAGAGAATAGAGATGGAACCTGCTTAGGCTAATGGAGATAAGAGGCTATGAGAAAATAGATTATTTCTTCTATGAGATCTTTTATAAAAACCTCACAGTAACCACTAAATAAAAAATCAGAGCAGAGCCACAATTCATAAAAAGTGCGAAAACCACCAAAATGAAATGGCAGTCAGAAATACAAAGGAAGAAAAAGAATGGACACATAGAACAGCTGGAAAACAAGAGATAAAATGGCAGTATTAAGCCCTTAGTTATCAATAATCACTCTAAATGTAAATGGATTGAATTCTCCAATCAAAAGACACAGAGTAGCTGGATGTATTAAAAAACAAGACCCAACAATATGCTGCCTCCAGGAAACACATCTCAGCTCTAAAGACAAACATAGGCTGACAGTAAAGGGATGGAAGACGATACTCCAAGCTAATGGCAAACAAAAGAAAGAAAGTGTTGCCATGCTTATATCAGACAAAGCAGACCTCAAGATAAAAAAGACCATGAGAGACAAAGAAGGACAGTATATAATGATAAAAGGGGCATTCCACCAAGAGGGTATAACACTTAAGAATATATAACACCCAACCCAGGTGCAGCAAAGTACATAAAAAAACTATTAACGGATCTAAAGGGAGAAATTACCAGCAATAGTAGGGGATCTCAACACCCCACTTACATCAATGGACAGATCATCCAGACAATATGTCAACAAGGGAATAGTGGATTTAAAAAAACTTGATCAGATGGACTTAGATATATAGAGAGCATTCCATCCTGAAACAGCAGCATACACATTCTTCCCAAGTGCACATGGATCATTCTCAAAGATAGACATATGTTGGGAAACAAAGCAAGCCTCACTAAATTGAAAAACAAACAAACCCCAAACAGAAAGAAGGAAATAAAAATCAGAGCAGAAATAAGTGAAATAGAGACTTAAAAAACAGTAGAAAAGATTAATGAAACTAAGAGCTGGTTCTTTGAGAAGAGAAACAAAATTGACAAATCCTTAGCCAGACTAGCCAAGAAAAAAAGAGAGAAGGCTCAAATAAATAAAATTAGAAATGAAAGAGGAGACATTACAATGGATACCACAGAAATACAAAGGATTATAAGAGAATGCTATGAAAAACTATATGTCCATGAATTGGATAACCTAGAAGAAAGCAATAAATTCTTAGACTCATACAATCTCCCAAAACTGAATCAAGAAGAAATAGATAATGGGAATAGACCAATCACAAGTAAAGAGATTGAAACAGTACTCAAAAACCTAGGAAAAAACAAAAGTCCAGGACCAGATGGCTTCTCTGAATAATTCTACCAAATATTCAAAGAAGATTTAACACCTTTCCTTCTCAAACTATTCCAAAAAATTGGAGAAGATGGAATGCCTCCTAACTCATTCTATGAGACCAACATTACCTCAATACCAAAATCAGAAAAGGACAACACAGAGAAGGAAAATTACAGGCCAATATCATTGATGAATATATATGCAAAAATCTTCAACAAAATACTGGCAAACAAAATACAGCAACACATTAAAAAAATCATACACCATGGTCAAGTGGAATTTATAACAGGGACACAGGGATGGTTCAACATCTGCAAATCAATCAATGTGATACACCATATTAACAAAATGAGGAATAAGAATCACATGATCACCTCAATAGATGCAGAGAAAGCATTTGACAAAATCCAACATCTGTTTATGATAAAAACTCTCAATAAAATGGGGATGGAAGGAAAGCACCTCAACATAATAAAGGCCATATATGACAAACCCACAGCCAATATCATACTCAATGGTGAAAAACTGAAAGCCATCCCTCTGAGAACATGAACAAAACAAGGATGTGCACTCCTGCTACTCCTATTCAATATAGTACTAGAGGTTTTGGCCAAAGCAATTAGGCAAGAAAAAAAAAATAAAAGGAATCCAAATTGGAAAAGAAGAAGTGAAACTGTTGCTGTTTGCAGATGACATGATTCTATATATAGAAAATCCTAAAATATCCATCAGAAAACTAATAGAAATAATCAACAACTACAACAAAGTTGCAGGGTACAAAATGAACTTACAAAAATCAGCTGCATTTCTATACACTAATAATGAACTAGCAGAAAGAGAAGCCAAGAAAACAATTCCATTTACATTCACAACAAATAGAATAAAACATCTAGGAATAAACTTAGCCAAAGAGGTGAAAGCCCTATACCCAGAAAACTATAAGACATTATTGAAAGAAATTGAAGAGGACATAAAGAAATGGAAAGATATTCCACACTCATGGGCCGGAAGAATCACCATAGTTAAAATGTCCATACTACCTAAAGCAATCTACAGATTCAGTGCAATTCCATTCAGAATCCCAATGATGTTCTTCACAGGAATAGAACAAAGAATCCTAAAATTTATATGGAACAGCAAAAGACCTCGAATAGCCAAAGTATTTGTGAGAAAACAGATCAAAGCTGGAAGCATCACAATACCTGACTTCAAAATATACTACAAAGCTATAGTAATTAAAACAGCATGGTACTAGCACAAAGACAGATACAAAGATCAATGGAACAGAACTGAGAGCCCAGAAATAAAACCACACATCTATGGACAACTAATCTTCAACAAAGGAGCCAAGAACATACAATGGGGAAAGGAAATTCTCTTCAATAAATGGTGTTGGGAAAACTGAACAGTCACATGCAAAAGAATGAAATTAGACCATTATCTTGCACCATACACAAAAATTAGCTCAAAATGGATTAAAGACTTGAATGTAAGACCTGAAACCATAAAACTCCCAGAAGAAAATACAGGCAGTACACTATTCAACATTGGTCTTAGCAGCATCGTTTTGAATACCATGTCTACGTGGGCAAAGGAAGCAAAAGAAAAAATTAACAAATGGGACTAGATCAGAGTGAAAAGTTTCTGCAAGGCAAAGGAAACCATGAACAAAAGAAAAAGACAACCATCAACTGGGAGAAAATTTTCGAATCATTTATCTGACAAGGGGTTAATCTCCAAAATATATAAAGAACTCATACAACTCAACAACAAAAAAACAAACAGCCTAATCAAAAAATGGGTAGAGGAGGGGCCAGCTTGGTGGCACAGTGGTTAAGTTTGCACATTCCGCTTTGGTGGCCCAGGGTTCATGGGTTTGGATCCTGGGTGTGGACCTACGCACCACCTGTCAAGCCATGGTGTGGCAGGCATCACACATATAAAATAGAGGAAGATGGGCATGGATGTTAGCTCAGGGCCAGTCTTCCTCAGCAAAAAGAGGAGTATTGGCGGCAGATGTTAGCTCGGGGCTTATCTTCCTCAAAAAAAAAGTAGGCAGAGTATATGAACAGACATTTTTCCAAAGAAGATATACAGATGGCCAAAAGACACATGAAGCAATATTCAACATCACTAATTACTAGGGAAATGAAATCAAAACTGCAATGAGATATCAACTTGTACCCATCAGAATGTCTATAATTATGAAGACAAAAAACAACAAATGTTGCAGAGATGTGGAGAAAAGGGAACCCTCATACACTGATGGTGGGAATGCAAACTGGTGTAGCCACTACAGAAAATAGTATGGCGATTTCTCAAAATTTTCAAAATAGAAATGCCATACGATCCAGTTATCCCACCATTGGGTATTTATCTAAAGAACTTGAAATCAATGATCCAAAGAGACTTATACACCCCTATGCTCATTGCAGCATTATTTGCAATAGCCAAGATGTGGAAGCAACCCAAGAGCCCTTCTATGGATGAATGGATAAAGAAGATGTGACATATATATACAATAGAATACTACTTAGCCATAAAAAAAGACAAAATCATCCCATTTAAAACAACATGGATGGACCTTGAGGGTATGATGTTAAGCAAAATAAATCAGACAGAGAAAGACAAATACTACATGATTTCACTCATATGTAGAAGATAAACTAACAAATGGACAAAGAGAACAGATTAGTGGTTACCAGGGGGGAAGGGGGCTGTGGGTGGGTGAAAGGGATAAGGGGGCACATATGTATGGTGACGGACAAAAACTAGACTACTGGTGGTGAGCACGATGAAGTCTATTCAGAAACTGATAAATAATAATGTACACCCAAAATTGCGCAATGTTTGAATCATTATGATCTCAATAAAATTACTGGAGAAAAAAAGCTTTGACTTACTATGATATTGGCATCCAAGGTTATGTATTCACAACATATATTATATTTTTTAGAATACATTGACTATGAAAAATCTGCTGTTATAACTTACATAAAACCTTCAGTAAAATAACAATTGGCCAGTAACCAGAAAATTGCTCTGTGGTGGTAGTCTCCAATATTGTATCTACAAAGAGTAAGAAAATTCTGTTGCTAATCAGATCTATAAAGCAAACTGCTAGGTATACATGTGCTTCTTTTTTTCTTTTATCTTTTCCTTTTTTTTTAATGTAACTCATCTGCTGAACTTTAGCTTACATGGGACAAACACTGTTACCCATTTTCCTCTGAGACTTTTGCCAGAGTGCCTTCTAGAGCTGTTCTGAAAGATTACAATGTAGAATCACTGAGTTTCCATGATAACCTTTGTATGTCTCCATCTGAATATGCCATGGCAATGGAGCCTCAATCATCTATCAGCTGATTCAGAAGACCCAGACTTCCCAGGGAGTCGCACTTCCTCAGAACAGAGGTACTAGATAAAGGTATGCAAAAGGCAAGTTCTGGAACAAAAATTTTAAAGACAGCAATTTTATTTAACTCTCAGGAAAGTGACTGTTCATTTGGGGATAACTATTTGTTGTAGACCATGAAGAACTCATAAGGACAGAAGCTATATCAAGGCTTTACCCAGTGAGTGGTCAGCATCGAGTTTGATATGTATGTTGTCCAAAGCAGACATATCTCTCTTGCAGCCAGTACAGGGCTGCCACACCAGATGTCCACTGAGGAGCTCTCTGTCAGCTTTAGCAACATGATAGGTAAAGTGACTCTAAGACTCATGGAAATATTAGACATCAATTCAAACCATTAGTTGATCATTAGCTACCTAAGCATGTTATAAGTAAAGATTTTTAACTTCTGGAAATACATTGTATGGAAATATAAGCGCCAGTACGTAAGATATGTATGTATAAGAGCAGAGGAGTTTATTTCAACTTTGTTTATATAGTTGGATGAAAAAAATTCTGAAGTACCCTGAATATCCATCAACAGAGAAAGAGTTGAAAAAATATGATACTTCAAAATATGGAATATTATACCATTATAAGAAATAATAAACTATATATCTGTTGAATTAGGGCACTATTATGTACTGTTAAGAAAGAAAAGCACACTGAAATATATATTTGGACAAGAATGGAGAAAGGTATGATAATTGGCATGAGGCAATTAATATTTATTTCCTCAGGGAATGATGAGAATAGGAAACAAGAGGAGTTGAGGTACTAAGAAATAAAAACACATTGGGAAAATATACATAGTATAATATTAAGTTCAAATGCAGAAAAGTATGGCACTTAACACTACTAAAATATGTTAAAATAAAATATGCATGCAGACAAGAATTAAAAGTAACATGGTCATATAAAAACATTGATTTCAATTGATGGAATTTGGGCCATCTTTTTATTGAAATTTCTCTTGTTATTTAAATATAATTCTTTAAAATAAAGTAAATATGCTGATCTTGGATTCTACTGCTAGGGTCTGGAGATATGCATATTTGAAAGCTCCCTAGTTTGGGAAACACTTTCTAAAACAAAGGAACCAAGTATCAGAATCCATAAATAAGGGAACCAAGAGATTTTGATAGTACTTGAAGACATGGCCTCTCTTAATATAGTAGACAGGTACTCTCATAGAATTCATATATATAATCAATATTTCCATATTTCCTTATTATAATTATTATAAATCCAAGAGCATTAGTTTTAAATTTGTTAGATTGGACATCAAATCCTGTGTTCAGTTTAGCAGAGTTACATGGATTCAGTAGAGAGGCAAAAAGAGTATGACCTACTAAACACGTTGACTATTTTGCTCGAATTACATATTGAGGACTCTCACAGGAAAACTGTGAAGGGAAACCCCCACTCTTCTCTTCCCACTTCTTGTGATCTTTTTTAGAGCCCTTGCCCATTCCCCTGAAAGGCTAAAGTCTTAATAGTTGCTCCACTCTCCTTTTCACAAGACCTATTTCCCAAAAACAGATAGACCTATTACACCAAGAAGTAAATGACTGATAAGGTTAGTTCTTACTTCTCCCTGGATTTCAAGAATTTCCAATTCAATGGTCTTTGAGCACCTAATTTGTTGCCCTACTATTGGGTAGTTGTGAAATAGTTAAAAGAGCCACATTATGAGTTTCTGTTCTTCAACAATTTCCAAGGGAATTGACTTATCCATGCTTCTGGACAGAAGCTGAGCTCAAAAGTGGTTCAGAAGTTGCCAACATTAGAAGCAGTAAAACTTTATCTACATTTTGATATATGGCAGAAAAGAAGAGGCAGCTGAGGATGTTGAAAGGGACACAGGATTGTGATTGACCAAGAAATCCTTCCTCAGGCAATGAATAAAGGAGTAGCATTAGTGGACCATGGCCTCCACAGCCATCATTTAATAACTATTTGCATTTGAAGTGGAGCTATAGGACCAGCAGAGAATGATGATATCCTGCAATTTTTAACAAGACAAATCTTTCATTGCAGATTGACACAGGACAGAACCCAAAGGTCACCAAGAAGGGGAGCAGAAGAGATGAAAACTTTGGACTAAGCCACATATGAATATGTTCTTATTCTACCTGGCTAATTTTTTAAACTAATTCATATATAAGAATAATTAAACATTTGCATCAAAACACTCCTGGATATCCATTTTGATTGTTGCATGTAATGTTATATTTATGGTGTGGCAAACTAGGTGGTTCTAAATCCATTAGGGGGGATAAATAGGACTAAATGAATCTTTTTGTAGCTTTACAAAATCCCAAGTTGTGGAACCCTTCAGGTACTGTTATTTGGTTATTTTGTTTGTTGGTTTTGTCATTGCTTTTCATTTAAGTAAGCCCCTGTTTACTAGTGCCATCAAAATTCTGGTATCCAGAATGGGCAGCCCAGGCAAAGGTCCCACTTAACAAAATGTTGCCTTCAACCACTTACTCCTAAGTGACTTCTTCATTACAGACACATAAGCTGAAGGAATGAAATTTTAATTGTGGAACATCAAGGAGTGGTGAGGAAGCAAGGAGATGCAAAGGTTTCCTAGGAGAACAATTCCCTCCTTTGCCACAGAATAAAAAACAATCGCTTTGCATGATACAATTTCAGTACTCTTAGCTAATTGGAGTACTTATTTTCCTTTATGAGATACATAAAAAGTACATAAAAACAAAGGAACAAATCCAACCTTAGGCTTACAGAATATACTTTTAGTCAAGACTCTTGTTGCAATTGACCGAAAGTTAACTCAAACTAAATCATAGAAATAGAAAAATGTATTGGCCCTGGCAACCAAACTGTAGGAATTCTGGCTACGGTGAATCTGAAAGTCAGTGGGAAGCAGGCCTAGCATCCAGGAGGATTCTCTCTGCAGCCCTTATTTCTGCTTCTCTATACGAGTTCCTTTTATTATCTCTAACTTTTCCCACATATTTAGAATGTCCAGGAACAACTCCAGATTCATATATCCTCCACAGAGGAGGACTGAAACTTACTCTACATGTTTCCAAGTTTTAAAATACCAGGGAAAGGAACCGATTAACCTAACATCAGACAGGTGCCCGTACCCGGATCAATCAACTGTGGCCGTAACTGCACAGTCTGAAAATAGAACAACACACTCTTGAACCACCTTGTGAGCAGGAACATTTCTCAGAAGAAGGAGGGTGGAAAAGTTTTAATGACCTCTAGAAGTTATAATGTTTCATACATGGATAATGTCCCATACATACCAAAAACGATTTTTAAGGGTAAGTTATAACAAACTACCAAACCAAGAATTGAAAACTTGGGAAATTCTGACTGTATGATTGGTAAGTGTCTGTGTGTGTGTCTCTGTGTGTGTGTGATGAATGAGAGGAAGTGAGGAAGAGAGAGAGAAAGAGAAAGAGGAAAGGAGGGAGAGAGAGAGAAAGAGAGAAATGGGCCGGGGAAAGGAGGGAAGAGGGGAGAGGAAAGGGGAGCTGAAGCAGGTATGACAAATCAGGAGGTAAGATATGTAAACTGTGTGAGAAGCCAGAGAGAAGAAGCAACACTTTGTTGAACTGTCATGCTATCCCCTCTGTGCATCTCAGGACTTTTCTTACAGGATAGAATGAAAATGTATGTTAGTAAGCCACTTTTAATTGATTTGAATTTTATGGTACTTGCAGCCAAATGCAATCCTAACTGATATGATGGATATTTAAAAAAAATTTTATTGCAGTCACTTTGGTTTATATTATATAACTTTTAGGTGTACATTGTAATACGCTTCAAATTCTGTAGGTTACATCATGTTCACCACCCAAAACTAATTACAATCCATCCCACACACATGTGCCTAACCACCCCTTTCGCCCTCCTCCCTCCCTGCTTCCCCTCTGGTAACCACTACTCCAGTCTCTGCTGCTATGTGTTTGTTTGTCATTGTTTTTATCTTCTACTTATGAGTGAGATCACACGGTGTTTGACCTTCTCCCTCTAACTTATTTCACTTAGGATAATACCCTCAAGGTCCGTCATGGATATTTTTTAGTTGAGTTTTAATTTAAAAAATCAATTTTCCGGCTAATCTGTACAACTTTTTTTCATGATTGTAATGTACAAGCTTGTTTCTTTTGTAACATCTATGGAGAATTATTTCCGTCTTCCTGATGTGAGAAAGTGCTGTGGGATTTAGTTTGCTCCATAGTATTCACTTTTATAGTCTTTCACAGTTTCACTTTTATGTTTGAGACATAAGTTAAAATCTTCTACTAGAAATCATTTGTACCAAAGTTAAAATTACAGATTCAACTGCAAAGTTTTATTCAAATTAAAGCTTTGGAAACCTAGTTATAAAGAAGAATGCAATAGAAAGGAGACTTTTTTTTTCAAAAAGAGAAATTTCTCTGAGTATTCAACCCCTGATGATCAAACTTACTTTTTGATGTTGAGTTTGCTCACTTTAAATATTTGCCTTGGTTTTACAAAACCTCCACATATTTCTTCTTAACATTTGTACAGCTTTTTATATTCCCAAACACATTAAACAAGGGAATTTGTTAACTCTCTTGATATGCCTATGAAGTAGGTAAATATTCTCCCTTTACTTTCAAAAGGTCTGAAGAGGTCAGATGACTTCCCCAGAGGAAATGGAGTGATCACTAGCAAAGTCAAGGCTGGGGCCTTTATGTCTTGGTCATCAGTTGCTGCATAACCACCACTACAAAACTTAGCACTTAAGATAACAACATTTTTATTATTTCTCATGATTTGTGGGTCAGAAATCAGACAGGATACTGTATGCATTATATGTCGCTGATCCACAGGATGTTTACTGGGGCCTTAACACCCAAGATGGCTTCTTGACTCACATGTCTGGTGCTGAAATGCTTGGGGGCTGACTGGAGCAATTCAACGGGAGTCATATGCCTGGACCTCAGTTCTTGCTGTCAGCTGAGTTAACTTCCATGTGGTCTCACCAGGGTGGCTGGATTTCTTACGTGACAGCTTAGCACTCACAGACCACAAAAGCAGAAGCTGTCAGGTCTCTCCAAGGCTTAAGCCTGAAACTGGCAACCTATCACTTCTACCATATTCTTTTGTTTTTGACAAGCCATAGATCCAGCCTGGATGTAAGAGGTGAGGGCTTTACAAGTGTGTGGCTATGAGGAGATGTGTTTGATTAGGGGCCAGTGCTGGGGTTGCCAGGTAAAATACAAGACACTTAGTTAACTTTTAATTTCAGATAAATAATGCGTACTGTTTTAGCGTATGTTCCATGCAATATATGGGACATACTTATACTGAAGCATTATTCCTTTTTAATCTGAAATTCTAATTTAACTGGGTATCCTGCATTCTTATTGGCTAAATCTTACAATCCCAGAATCTACCAATGCAATAGACTACCAATGAATATAGACTGATATTCTCCTTAAATTCTCTAGGAGCACATCAATAACTTGCAGCTTAATTAGACCGTTTGCCAGCCCCACCTGCATCTCCTAGTTCACACATTGTGTATTAATGTTCTTAGCTATACATCTCTGAGTTCAATAAAAGTGACCATGGTAGTCAGATGAATTAATTAATGAAATGGGTTGAGCTACCGGAAAGAAAATTGTTACACTCATAAAAACATCTGGAAACTAGAATGATGATTTAACATAGTTTTCATACCTGCATTCTTCTGAAAAGCTTGCTTATGTCCACAAGTATTTTTCTAGTAGCCTTTGTATAGATATCAGGTAGCTTTGGAAGACAATAGTCTTTTTTGTTGTTGTTGCTCCTCCATGTAAAGTGAATGATATTATATAGGAAAGCAGTAGCATCTTAACTGCATGAGGCTTGTTAGAATCCTTCTAACACATTTCTATACATAAGAAATTTAGTGCCTTTGCTGCTATTATTCAGGAAGAGTTATTAAGCCTGAGAGGTTATTTTCTATTACGCTTCTAATAAATCCTGACTTAGAAATCCTGATTTTAAAGGTTTCCCGAAATGAATAACTAATCTCCCAGTGATTTTATCTAACCAACACTGTTCAAATCACCAGTAATCATTAGGAACCCACCCCTCTCTTCCAGGAGCCTGTTCTCCACATTATGTCACAAGGTCAGATGCCTTAAAAATTATGTGGGAGATTGCTTATAATTTTCTGACACTTGTATACATTTCATCAGTTATCTGGCATTTTTTTATTTAAAATGTAATTGCTTAATTGAGTGAACACATTTATCTAATATTTCTCCATCACTCACCAAACGACTCAAATTTTATAACTACATTTTCAAAAGAAAGACATGGTATTATGTAAAAATAATAAAGAGGGAGCTTGAGCCAGCCTAAAGTGTTTTCTAGGACAAAACTATCTTCTCCAAATCTTCTATTCTTCCTGTATCTACTATCCTTCCTGCTATAAGTTGATAAGTCTAGACTTGATATTTAAGAATACCTAAGATTGGTTGCAGAGCCTATGCACAGGAATGACCCACCATTCAGAGTGTGCAGGGGAGTCTCCCTTATAAACATGGAGCCTCCCCATCACTCAGAGGATCCGGGAGTGAGAACATACTGCTGTATAGCATTTGATTCTGAGGAAAGGATTTTTGAATCTTTCTTAGCTTGTTAAAGACATGATCTCTCAAAGATATCAATGAAAACAATTTAAGTGGCAATGAGATAGATTTTATCATCATGATTTTTTTATACATTTTTAACTTCATGATTTTACTAAAGGAAAATGGCATTCAAAGAAATTCAGGGACTTGTCCAAAATCATGGCAACACTGAGGCCAGAATGCAGGGCTTCTTCAACCAAGTGCTCTTCTAACTAAAGTGAGCCCCACTATCACTAACACAGTACCTAATTACTGAAATCAATGGCTGCTAAAAGTCCTTTTGGTTTAAGATCTACATGCTTTGTGCCTTCAAGGAAAATGTGTGAGAAACACTCCTGAAACCCTTGCATCAACAATTTTTCATTTCTTTAAGGTAATTTGTCACAAGGCTGAGGTTTGAAGCTGGTAGCTTTATTTAAAATTCTGAACCAAGGTTGAATTTAGCAATACGAGCGTACAATGATCTGTTTCTACAATGGTATTTCATTGTAAATGTGCTAATTTTTATTTAACCAAGCTCCTATGGATGATCATTTAGATTTTTCCAATCTTCTGCTATTAAATATATTGTTTAACATATGTGGAAGTATATCGATAGATAAATTCCAAGAAAGGGGGCCTATTCTAAGTTAATAACTAATTAATTTAACCTGCTGAGGTTTATTTTTGGAATATTATAAGCAATTTATAACTGTAAGTTGTGATGATGATGATTATTAATTGCCAATTTATCTACTTGAAAAGTGAAATAATCAATTATCTTTATTTTTTCTCCCTGGATAGGTGACTCACATTTAAATTCATTTCTCATTTGAATTACCATCTCCATTTGGTTCTAACTGTTCAACTTGTAAACCAGTTTCACCTGGAAATAGAGCAGTGAATTTTCATAGCTCATGAAATATGGAAAAATGGCCATCAGTAACTGTACAAACACACATTAGTTTCAGAACTGATTTTGGATAGAAACTCATTCAGTTCTCAGCTCAAATTAAGTGACTTTTATGTGCCATAGCACTTAAAATCAATTTAAGAGCTTCCTGGAATACCATTTAGAGCAAATATGCAGACATCTTATTTAAAATCTGGAACACTGACAAACTCCAGCAGCTCGGGTCTCATAGGCATTGAAACTGTGGGAACATGAACAATAGCAGGAGATCTGCTTTTCATTTTCTAGATTCTCAATGACTGAATCATGAATACCATGCCGCTATAGGCTTAATTGAATCTACTGGTTAAAATAAGCTTTGGATTAACTGGGGATTTCAGCTATCTGTTCCATCCTCACTTCTTTAATTAAAAATCTAATTTGTCTTGGGGCCAACCCAGTGGTGTAGTGGTTAAGTTTGCATGTTCCGCTTTGGCAGCCCAGGGTTCACGGGTTCAGATCTTGGGGGTGAACCTACACACCACTCATCAACCCATTCTGTGGTGGCATCCTACATACAAAAAATAGAGGAAGAATGGCACAGACGTTAGCTCAGTGGCAATCTTCCCCAAGCAAAAAAAGGAAGATTGGCAACAGGTTAGCTCAGGACCAACCTTCCTCACCAAAAGTAAATAAATAAATAAACGAAATAAAAATTTAAAAAAAAATCTAATTTGTCATGATTATAGTCCTATCTGCCAAGTGTTTTACAAAATGAGAAATATAATAGAAAAAGACAAATATGCATGTGTTGGCACAGTTTAGGAATTTAAAATTATTTAACCACAAGACAAAGTTTTCTTAAAAACTAGATTTCAACATTCGTTACCTCAAAGAATTAATTCATCCATTCAATACAAAATCTCTTTATTTTTGAAAGAATGAAACAGTCTTGTTTCTTCATGTGCTTTTTAATTGTATGCTTTTGGTTTGATTAAAGGAAAGGAAATATCATTAGGCATAATTTG
Organism: Equus quagga; assembly: GCF_021613505.1. Lineage (NCBI taxonomy): Eukaryota > Metazoa > Chordata > Mammalia > Perissodactyla > Equidae > Equus > Equus quagga. Next base: position 76,735,385 of record NC_060274.1, on the reverse strand, counting down.
TTCAAAATTATGAACTGCATCCCAGTTCAAATAGCATGCTCTAAAGCTCTGTTTTACTAAGATTATTTCATAGAACATAAGCCTGAAGAGACGCTTGCGTAAAAAAGAAAAGTTCCTGTGGTTCAATGTGTTTGGGGGAACTGTACATCATATTAGTGCAAAATTTCCATATTACTTGGAAATTCTCAGTATGCATTAGCTTTGAACTTCTAACAATTTCCCAGTTGATACTTATGCTACGGGTACAGGGACCAAACTTTGAGGACCACTATCTATAGGCTGCCCTCCCAGAAGGTACTAGACTCCTAGAAGCTCCATGGAAACAGGTAAGATGAGCAATCCTCATAGAGCACGGAGGCGGTGGATCAGGAACAGAGGCTGCCGGTCCCCTGTGCCATACAGGTGCTATCTATAGAATCAGACCTCATTACTTCTATCATGCTGGAGGAACGTCTGTTCTCCATTCATAAATCCTGGGTGGCAAAATAGGACTGGAAGCAAGATTTCCATTATGTCAGTGGCCATAGCCTCAAGGCTTGGGTCTCAGTCTCTCACACACCAGGGGAGGGGCAAGTTTTTTCCCAACAATACATTCTGAGGTGGGAAAATAGGGCTAGAGGCCAAGTTTTTGTTTTTTTTACTTTGCACTTTTATCTCTTGACTACCAGCTCCTGATCATGTCTTGTGGCCACAGGCTAAAGTCTCTCACTCAGTCTGATATCCAGTCCTGCTAAATGATGCATCTCATGATACCTCAATCCTGTATTATGGAAGTACTCAGACATGGGAGTTCTGCCTCACAACCACCAAAGGGATAAGTGTAGTCAGATTATACATAAAATAAAGAGAATATTAAGGGGCAGATCATCAAAAGTTGAGGGCAAGTTCAAACCCACAATTTTATCTCTTCACTGTGAAAATAGAATAGCAAAAAAGCTAGTCCAGATGGGGTGATCCTCTGGGCAATCACCAACCAGTTAACTGTGCAATCTGAGAGCCATTTTATAATTCAGATCGTAAGCTGAAGACATTGTTTTTCCAAAAGCAGATGTCTCCCACATAGTTTAAGTATTAAAAGCATGACTTCATTTACTGTTGGCATATAAGATATTATCCAAATAGAAAATAGAATTTTCTATGCAATTTTGTTGGTCATTCAAATAGATATGTTGCATGTAACCAATATATCCTATAGAATATGAATCAACAATAGTATTGGACAATCGTTTCTTGAATGCGGGACAAGTAAGATATTTTTCTAAAGTTTTAGGTGTCATTCATGCCCTCCCTTTCCTATGTATTATACTAACCATCCTTCAGTGTTGCTGACAACGATATTAGCAGCTGTAATCTCAGCTCCTATGTGTTGAAATGGTATACATTGCTCAAGGAGTAGGGTATAGTGTCCAACTCTTGAGTCAGGAGGTTGGTATGAGAGGTAAGGGTAAATTTGACTGATTCATTGCGAGTAGGGCTCTTAAAAAGATAGTTGACTTTTGTGTTAAAACCCATAGAACTATACACAAATAAATGTCCATTATACTGTGTGATAATTTAATAGGTAGAGTTTTACTTTTTTCTTCCTGATTTTTATGTGCTTTATTTCTTTTTCTTGACTTATTACAATGGCTAGAACCTCTGGAAGAATATAGGCCTACTTCATTTTATTGCACTTTGCAGATATTGCATTTTTTATAAGACCTTCCACCAGCAAAAAGATTATGACTCACTGAAGGCTCAGATGATGGTTAACATTTTTTAGCAATGAAATATTGTTTAATTGCAGTATGTGCATTGCTTTATCAGACATAATGCTATTGCACACTTAACAGACTGTGGTGTAGTGTAAGCATAACTTTAAAATACACTGGAAAAGCAAAAGTTTTTTATGACTCTATTTATTGTGATATTCACTTTATTTTGGTGGTCTGGAACTGAATCCACAATATTTCCAGTATACCTGTATTGAATAGAAGTTGTAGAAGTAGACATTATATCTCTTTTCTTGATCCTAGGGAAGAATAATTCAATCTTTCACCACTAAGTTTAATGTTTTGGATTTTTTTGTTAAAGGCAATTTATCAAATTGAGAATGCTCTCTACTATTTTTAGTTTATCATATATTGTGTTGTACTTTGCTAAACATTTTTATCCATCCCTTAAAATTATCATGATATTTTGCTTTTTTCATTAATTTTGTGAATTAAATTTACTGATTTTCAAGTGGTAAACTAATCCTGTATTCCTGGAACAAACACAACTTGGATTATAATCCCTTTTACATACTGTTGAATTTGATGTGGTAATATTTTGTCAATTATGTATTTAAGTATTTGTATTAAGTGTTTGTTTAATAAGGGGTATGCATTCATATTTTAAAATGTCTTTTTGTGGCTTTAGTGAAGTAAATTTTACATATGGTGAAATTCACAGACTTTAATCCTATGGTTGAATGAGTTTCGATATATGATTATACCCGTGTAGCCTACACTCCCATAATGACATAAAACATTTATATAACCCCATAAACTTTCCTTTTGCCCCTATATAACCAATCTCTACTCCCAATAGGCAAACACTGTCATAATCAATTTCTGTTAAACTAGATGTGTTTTGTGTTTTCTTGATCTTCATATAAATAAAATGGCATTCTTATGTGCCTGGTTTCTTTTGCCCAACACAAGGTTTTTGAGATTCAGCCCTCTTATTGCACTCATCAATAGTTCATTCAATTTTATTGCTGAGTAGTATTTTATTGAATGAATATATCACAATGCTTTTTAAATCTTTTATCCTGATGGCATTTGTATTGTTTCCAGTTTGGCACTATTATAAATAAAAGTGACAAACATTTTTGTGCAAGTCTTCTGTGGATAAATTGTTTAATTTATTTGAGGAAATACCTAGAGAGAGTTTCTCAATCCTTGGGTAGGTATATGTTTAACCTCATAAGGAAATATGAAACAGGACTAACGGAAATGAAGGCCACAGAGCAAAATAAAAAGATTCTCATGAAAGTCATCCCATCACCTGATGGAGATGTGCTCAAGAGGAAGGGTGTGGAAAATACAGCCCAGGGAATAAATCTGATGTTCCATCTATTTTTGTATAGCCTTTGAATTAAGAATTTTTTTTTTACCTAATAAAATATAAAGTGGCTATTAGCCTTTTGGAAACAACAGTTGTTTAATTTTATTTCTTGGGCCCCAAAGACATAAATATTTACCATTTGGCTCTTAGAGAAAAATTTGCTGACCCGTGGGCATAGCGGTAGTAGTAATACAGTTGAATATTTAAAGAATATCTATGAATGAAAATCTAGATTGTCCAAGATAAACAATACAATTTTGAAGCAAATAAAAAATTATCACAAGTCAGATATATTGATCCAGAGATAATAAATGAATAAATTTTTTCCAAAGGTCTTATTGAAATACCTAATAGATATAAAGATCCCCAAGGACAAAATAGATAGTCTACCATCACCAAGAATGCCAGAATGATTAACCATTCTGGAAAATTAAACATTATAGAAAATGATAAAGAAGTAAAAAAGAAGAGAGAAAAACAGAAAGACCACACCCGATTAAAAACACTATATCCAGGGTAACATTGGGCAAGAACATAAAGAAGGATAGACAAGTAACTAATGATGATGATGGTGATGTTGAGGAGGAGAAGGAGGAGGAGGAAGAAGGTAAGGATTCATTGGAATAAAAATAATCAGGATTTCAAAAGGGGAAACCACCCAAGCCATAAGTACAGGACAATCTCAAGATTATAGTCATGTCAGGGGACAATTGCAACTCTACCGTAGAGACCATTTATATATAAACACGCTATTTTAAATAAACTCCAAAATGTATAGGATCACTAGATACAAAATATAAAGCAATCATAATTATAGGTGAATTTAGTCATTGGGAAAAATCTCATGAACACAGGAGACATGGGTTGGGGCAATCCTTAACAAAAATGAGCATCTAATACCTTTACCAGACTGAACCAAGGTTATTAACAGCTCAGTAATAGTACACAACTTAAGTAGATAAAATGTTAATAATTTAATAAGAGAGTTACTATAGTATGCTATATGTGCATGATATCATGATCATGGGAAACACAATATTTGCAAAGAAAAGAATGATCATTAGCACAAGAAAATGTACAATAGGCAGAAATCTCAACACATTTCTTAAGAATAAGTAAGAGAGAGCAAAATTCAAGAGAGCAAAAATATCCTCATCCTTTAAGCTGAAAATAATGGAAACAGCCAGTCGAAAAGATAAAAAGAAAGCTTGAAATCATACCATCTATTTAATGCTGTAAAAATAATTCCTCATTTGGAAATCCTTATATAAAACAAGAAAATCTCAAGGCTTTAAATGGGTAGAAAGGAACGAAAGAATACTACAGAAAGTCAAGTATATGTTACAGTTTTCTATGCCTCTGATCCCTTCACCAAAGTATTCTGACTTTAAATTAGAGGAAGTAAAGTTAAATAAATATGGATCCTGGTCCTTATAGCTGAGACCATCAGAATTCAGCCTTGAATCATAGCATCCAATTGGTTTTCTGATCAAAAAAGTGACTGGTGTACCTTGTTACGCTCTGTTAGAAAAGTGGGCACAGGCCATTTATAATGTCTAACTAGCCACTGAGTTCTTAACTGGCTTGCTCTGTTAACTTCAAAACTCAAGCGTCGATCATACAATAGGCCAAATTAGCACTATAACAAATGAAATAAGTGGCTCAGCCGAGCACCCATATGAAGTGGAAAGAAAACATCTTAGAACGGGACAAATCCAAGCCTTCAGATGTCTTGCCCTTGCATCATGAGATCACTACTCTTGAGATGAGTTTTGCTGAATTCTGATTAGATCTGGGAGCTTCACCCTGATCTGAACTCACAAAAGACCACGACAAAGAATGTAGTTCTTAGATAGAGGAGTTTGCCTACAGCAGAAGCTACAAAGAGCAAAGGTGATTCCTTCATCAGTGGGTAAAATACAAAGGAATTCTGATGGATAATCAGACTAAGAATATATGATAAATCATTATTATTTTTGCTGTAAGGCCAAAATTCTAAAACACAGAATAGAAGCAGGTACTACTCATAGGAACTATAACCCAATACAAGACATTCCAGTTGATTACATTGTACCCATGTCTAGATTGTGGGGAAACTATTGTAGATACTTCTTCAGAAGCAGGGATGGCTTACCCTTCCTACAGGATAAGTACTGATACCATGATAAATGAACAAGGAAACAAATAAAAAACTTACTCTGTAGAAAACAATTTATTGAGACCCACACAAACAATTTATAGAGACAGATCAAGAAAGCCATTTTAATGCCAAAAGGATTGGAGTAACCAAAATGAAATAATATAGAAATTCCAACTCTCAGATACTTGCAGTGAAACAAGAATCATTGAGAGATGGAATGAGCTCCTAAAATGCAGATAAAGAAAAGATAAAGAAAATACTGGAAATTTCATGATGTATTAATCAAGTCAGTGAGATAACAGAATAAAAGTAAATTTTTGCACGTGGACATTTTGTCACCATTCTTTATGATGCACGTCTCTGAAGTAGCCCCCAAACAAGTACCCCCCAAGAAAGGTGAAATCTGGGTTAAGACAAAAAGAGAATACCTAATTTCAAGGGAGGTTATAGCTAACAGTAGTCCCAACACCACTTGGGTCAAAATAGAAGAAAGCAGTCTGACCCAAATTAAAACCTCGTTGGGGCTGGCCCCATGGCCCAGTGGTTAAGTTCGTGTGCTCTGCTGCAGGCGACCCAGTGTTTCGTTGGTTCGAATCCTGGGCGCTGACTTGGCACTGCTCATCAAACCACGCTGAGGCAGCGTCCCACATGCCACAACTAGAAGGATCCACAACAAAGAATATACAAGTATGTACCGGGGGGCTTTGGGGAGAAAAAGGAAAAAAATAAAATCTTTAAAAAAAAAAAAAAAACCTTGTTATTTTTGTCTTGACAAGTTCATGAAGACACATGGAAGCCTGTAGTATTAATTATTACTCCCCTTCCCCTAGCAATCTTTTTGGACTTAAGATTTATGTTGTTTTCACTATCTGTAGTACTTTTATGACTGTTACGAGCACTTCTACTCTTACCATTATTTCTACTCTCTGATGTTACCAAATCAGTTTTCAGAAGACACATGATAGAAAATCAGACGAAAAAAGTCAGGATAATTTTTATTTCTGAGGAAAATGCCAATTTTAAGATTATCCTATGGAATTCTTTTTGGATGATTTACCCAATTCATCAAGAGATTCTCATAGAAAGATGTACTACAATCACTATTGCTATTATGGTAACATCTATGGCTTAGCATGAGGAAGGTCAAAAAAAGGGTATTTATTTTAATTAAAAAAAATTTTTTTTAAAGATTTTATTTTTTTCCTTTTTCTCCCCAAAGCCCCCTGGTACATAGTTGTATATTTTTAGTTGTAGGTCCTTCCAGCTGTGGCATGTGGGACGCCGCCTCAGCGTGGCTCCAAGAACAGTGCCATGTCCATGCCCAGGATTCGAACTGACAAAACGTTGGGCTGCCTGCAGCAGAGCACGCGAACCCAACCACTCGGCCCCGGGGCCGGCCCCCCAAAAAAGGGTATTTTTAAAAATAAATATGAATCAAAACATAGAAGACAGATATAAAAACCTGGAAATAATATTTTAGGATAAGTCAACCTCAGAGTGGATTGTGTTTTATGAGCAATTTCGTAAAGAATGTTTTAGGCTATCAATTTACTTTGTATGCATGACTACATTATTATACAAAAATCCATCTTAGCTATCTGGAGAGAAAGATTGACCTTAAAGAAATGGACCAAATGGCAGAGAACTGTGAGTGGCTTCTATGAGCTGAGGGCCTCAGTCATACAACTAAAAAGAACTGAATTCTGTCAATAACCTGAATGAGCTTGGGAGTGGATCCATCTCCAGTTGAGCCTTGAGATGACCCAGCTGACATTTTGATTGCAACCTGTGAAACCCGGCTAAGCCATCACTGGACTCCTGCCCATGGAAATGGTGATATAATAAATGAGTTGTTTTAAGTTGCTAAGTTTGTGGTAATTTGCTATGCAGCAGTAGAAAACTAATGCAGCTATCTTCATAAACATATGGCTACCTCATCTATAAAAGAAAAGAATCTGCCATGTGTTTAAGATTTAAACAACCCTAAAACTATAAACATGTTTATATAATACATAACTTATAAACAAGTAGCATCTGTTGTACGTATCCCTGTTCACCGGGAGAATAAGATACTAATAAGAAAGATGTTACTTGTTTGCTAGAAATGTGAAGGCACTGCTAAAAATAATGTTACCTTGAACAAATAGACTCTTAGGCATGTTGAAAATGTCCAGGACCCCAAAGAGCATAAACCCAGAATGCCACTGCCCTACCCACAGCCAAGCAACAAGTTCCCTGTTTGTCTCCTGGGTCTGTCAAGCGGGCTGAGAATCGTTTTACACTAGCCGTGAGGAAACTCCAATCCCTTTACAGATTGAGCAAAGGGATCTTCACATAGGAGCAAGTAGATATTCGAGTTGATAATTGATGGTGGCTGAGACAGAGAGATTGAGACTGACTAAATCCTGAGAATAAAGTAATGTATGCTCTCTTGCTTTGTTAGGTCTCAGTGTCATTTAAATTGCTTAATTGAATGATCGCTTGATCAACTTATTGAATGAATATAAATGTGTGCATGGTAATAAGTGATTCATAGTTTTCTTGGTCACCACTTCTGATTGACATATTCTAACCCATTCTCTGCAGTAATGTAAGCCAAAATCTAAATTCAAAGCACACTCTCAAATAATTGGCATTTGGCTCAAATACCACACACATATTTTCTTAAATTTATTCTAAGTATTTTATTCATCTTGATGCTATTGTAAATGGAGTTTTTGAATTTTATTTTCTGATTTTTTTATAATAGAACAAAAGATTACAATTGAATTTTCTATCTTGACTCTGTATCAAGTAGGGTTCCTAAATTTACTTTTTAGTTCCAGTAATAGATTTCTTAGGATTTTCTAAATAAACAATCATGCCGTATGTGAATAAAGATAGTCTTACTTTTTCTTATCCAATTTTTATGGATTTTATTTTATTTTGTGTGTTTCCTTTTATTTTTTTGTTTTATTGTACTAACTAGAACCATCAGGAAAATGTTAAACAAGTGATTTAAATGGGTAATGTTTTCTTATTCCTAAGTTTACCAGAAAAGCATTCAATATTTTACCATGAAATACGCAAGCTACAGTTTTTGTCATAGAGGCTTTTCATAAGAATAATTTCCTTCCTATTGCTAGTCTGCTGAGAATTTTAATCATGAATCAGTGCTGAAATTGGTTGCATTCTTTCTTTGTGTTCATTGAAAGGATTATAGAGTTTTGCTCTTTATTCCATTAATATGATAAATTACCGTGATTGATTTTCCAATGTTAAGTGAAACTTGCATTGCTGAAATAAAATCTGTTTGCTTATAGTGCATTATCCTCTTTATACATTGCTGGGTTGATTTTTTGATATTTTGTTTCTGAAATGCTTTTATCCTGCTGTTCTTTCTTTCCTGTCTTTTTTACTTTATCAGATATTTTTTCCAATTTTATTTTAATTCCTATACTTTCTTTTTAGCCAACCTCCTTATAGTTTTAGTGATTTCTCTAAGGATTAAAATATATGTTTTTAACTTATGAGAGTCCAATTGGATATGATAACTTACCACCTAAAATGCTACTTTTGGCATGAAATTGAAATTTCCATTTGCTATATACTTCAAAATATACTATATATATTTTTTGCTTCGAACAATTTTACTTTTTAAAATTTAAGAGGAAAAAAGCAGTGTGTTGTATACTTAGCAACACATTTACCATTTCAATCTCTCTTCATCCCTTCCTGTACATCTGTATTTTCATTCAGTTTTAGTTCACTTCACCCTGAAGAACCTCCTTTAGTATTTCTTGTGGGTCAGTTTTCCTGATGACAAATTCTCCAGCTTTTGTTCATCTGAAAATATCTTTATTTTATTTTGTCTTCATTTTTTTTTTTTTAAAGATTGGCACCTGAGCTAACAACTGTTGCTAATATTCCTTTTTTTTTCCTGCTTTTTCTCCCCAAATCCCCCCAGTACGTAATTGTATATTTTAGTTGTGGGTCCTTCTAGCTGTGGCATGTGGGACACCGCATCAGCGCCGCCTGATGACTGGTTCCACGTGTACGCAGAGGATCCGAACTGGTGAAACCCTGGGCCGCCGAAGCGGAGCGCTTGAACTTAACCACTCGGCCACGGGGCCGGCCCCCTGTTTTGTCTTCATTTTTAAGAATGTGTTCTGGATATGGAATTCTGGGTTGATGGTTATTTCTTTTTCTTCTTCTTCCTCTTCTTCTTCTTCATTACTGTTTGTCCTCCATTATTTTTGATGAACAGGCAGCGTGATTTTTGTTCTTTTAGGTAAGATGTCATTTTTCTCTGGCTGCTTTCAGATTTTCACTTTACATTTGACTTTCAACTGTTTGACGACAGTGTGTCTGCTTGTAGTTTTCTCTGTATCTATGTGGCTTGTGATTTGCTGAGCTTCCTGTGTCTGTCCTTTATTGCCTTTCATCATTTTTTAATGTTTTCAGTCATCATATCTTCAAATTTCTATTCTGCCTTGTTATCTTTTCCTCTTCTCTGAGACTTCACATGTGCAAATGTTAGACTATTGGTATTTTCCCACAGGTCACTCAGACTCCATTTATTCATTTATGTTTAATATTTTCTCCTCTATTCTTCACATGAATAATTTCTGTTAATCTGTCTCCATATTCGGTAACGCTTTAATTTGTCCTTGTCAATCTGCTCTTAAGCCCATCCACTGAATTTTTCATTTAAGATATTGTATACTTCAGTTGTTTTTTTTTAATAGTTTTCATTTTTGCTGACATTTTCCACATGATCACTCATTATGGCCATCACTCATTATGGTCTTTATATCCTTAAACATATTTATACTAATTGCTTTAAAGTGTTTGCCAATTTAAACACCTAGATCATCTCAGTGTCTCCTTCTATAGATTGCTTTTCTTTTAAGTACAGGTAACATATTCCTATTTCTTTGCAAATCTAGTAATATTTTTATTGAATGTTCAACTATTGTTTTAGTATTAGAAAGCAAAAAACATCACTGGCTAATTACCTTGAACATGTAGCACTTCAGTCTGACATTTTTTAAACATGAGTCTTTTTGGCTTTTGTCCTTAGTCTATTACAGTATTTGGAGTGAAGTAATTACTTTATGTAATTTTAGTGGAAATCCCAAAGTGTATAACACATAACTCAGATGCTATATACCATCTCCTCTGCAGTTGACAGGAGCTGAGATATCTGCTTAGCTTTTTCGAATGTCCAGCTGTTGTTTTCCATTAGACTTGGAGTTTTCCTTGTGCTTTCAAAGGTCAGCCAAGCATTTGAGAAGAATTTATATGCTGGTTTGGGGACTCTCTTCCTGTAGTTCCTTCCTTCTCAGGATTTTCCCCTTCAATTTACAGCTCAGCTGGTAGCCCCAAACTCTGTCTTCTGACACCTCAATCTGATAAAACAGCAGATTTCTGCTTGAATTATCGCTACCCTGTGCCATATAAATTGGGAAATGCCTTCAGGGGAAAGTCAAATAAATGTGGGTCTGACTCAGTGACATTTAATTCTTTCAAGGGTTGAATCTACTATGATTTCTGCCTGCTTTTGGTCATTTTAAAGTGCCTTCAAATTGGTTTATAGATTATTTTGTTATAATAATTATTTGCAGGAGAGTTAGCTTTATATAAGCTATGCTATCTTTACCAAAATCTGAACTCATTTTTCCCTGTGACATTTATAGGCATCTCTTCATTGCCTTCTTGTTTTGAAACGTCCTTTGAATTCAAGTCCCCGTTAATTTTATCCCCGTAATGTTAACTTGATCTTTTTGCCTTGACTTCAAAAGTACTTTGTTTTGGTACTTGAGGAAATTGACTAGGCTATCTCTTGGCACATACTGTCATATATCAATTCATTCATTCTACCAATATTTGTCACCTACTATGTGCCAGCTATTAAAAAAAAATTGTTGGGGATATAGAAATGACCAAAACAACAAAATTATGTTATAGTAGGAAACATTTTATAGTGAGGAGATAAAAATAAACAAAAAGTTGTAAAAATGATCTTAGAAATAATAAAGAAGATAAACGCTATGGAGAACAATAAAGGGGAGAAGGATATTTTGGTATTATACTGTTTTCATATTTCTATTACTTTCGTTTTTCTGCCACTATCATAATTGATAATAATTCACAATAGCATGTTCTTACCTTCTTTATGTTTGTCTAAAAGTGTCCTAATTTACCAATAACATTAAATACATCTATTATTCACTTCTGAGATGTTGGATTTTCTTTTTTGAAAATTTTTTTTTGGAGTAATGTAGTTGCTTTCCACAGAAATTATAATTACATGACTTTTGGGAAAATTGATATTTCATATATTGTATTCTTCAATCCTTGCATGAATATTCCTCAATATTTCTTGAATAAAATTCCCATGCTTCAATCTACATTTTTTACTGTGCTAAAAAAAGTCTGCCTTTTTAGTAAAACGAGGTGGTTTATTGCTTATAATGAAGCAAAGTGGAATTTCCATCCAAGAAGAAACAACCACTTCCAAAGTTACTGGAACTGCTGCATGAATATACATGGTCACATATTGATGTTGAAAGAATGCTGTCAAGAAATTTTCTTTGGCTTTGGAACAGATTATGTGCTTGCACATGTGTGTCTGTGATATTAACACATTTTCCAACAATTCAGCTTTCTTTTTCTTTAAGTTAAAAGTTAATATTGATATGCACATGAAACTTAGGGTCAAAATTAATATTACATCATAACAACTAAGATTATCTTCCTCTTAGTGATAAACAGTGTATTAATTACTGTAGTTTCTACATTTTTAGTCATAGATTAGCCTTTCCCTCCATCTGCCTCCTATCATTTCTGTTCAACATTTCTTTATTTTAAAATAGCTTTCAAAATAGAGAGGAATTTTCTTGAAATCGAGCATTGTACCAGGGACTCGTAAGTGGGCTACAGATTGCATCCCCCGCTGGTTGTTCCTCTACCATTTTTCCTTCACATTCTGCATGCCTCTTGCTTCTTTTGCTTTTTCTTTCTCTGGACCAAGAAAAGTCAAAGCCCTGTCAATCTTTCACTAAACTCTCAGGCTGTGTCCACATTATGCTAGAAACAGCTCAGTCAGTTCAGCCAAACAAGCGGTCAATTCAGTCACACCATGAGTTTAAAAGTTGTCTGTTCTAACTCTATTGATTGGTTACATAAAATGAAGCTGTCAATGTGATAACATGGAATAGATGCACACTCAGTCCGACTCAGTCTGAGCTTCAACCAGTCGGAAGCACAGACCTATTACCCTAGGGGTTCCAGTTCCAGCCTCTTGGCCATTGTCCTGTTTCAGTCTTTTCTGGTTTACTTTTACCACAATGTCCTGAAACTGAGACCAAATCTTTAATTGTATTCTTTTCATTTATTTGTCTCAATTTTTAAAAAGCGATGGGTGAAGATAGGAACATAGAGTCTTCTGAACCTTAAAATCACAATTTCATAGCACATTAAAGGAGGAGTAGAACCCAGTGTTCATCTTTTCCTTTTTCAAACTTTGGTGAGTGGACCTCTAGCCTTCTCTGAGTTGCCCCATAGGTTTGTGTGCATGGCCAAGGTGGGTGGGAAGAGGAGGTGGGCAGCAGGACTCAAAGGATAATTGATGGACTGTATTTCCTGCCTCTCTTGAGGGGCACAAACCCCGACTCCCATAAACACATAGACCCGTAGACACATTTTAAGCACCAGTTCTGGTTTTATCAGTTTTATATAGTGGAGTTCCATAAGAGATTACTTTTGGAAAAAGTTCTTTCTGCAAAGAAAATATTTTAACATCAATGATTTGGTTCAAATCTGTCATTTTACAGACTAAAATGTTTAGAATCACCACGGATGTGATTTTCCCAGAGTCATGCTGCTACTCAATATTCACACTTCACCTTCCAACACTGAAGAAAAGCTCACTTAGTGAGAGAGGTATATATTTTACTGTTTTCCAAGATGATTATTATTATTTTCATTTCACAGGCTAAGACATTGAGGCACTTAGAGGTTTAAGTAATAATACAAGCAATTAAATGCTACATCCAAGAATGAAATTCAAGTTGGTCTAGTTCTAAACTCTCAGCTGGGTGTAAGGAATTTTCTGTCATTAAGAATCCCTAATAAAAATTCTGTCTAAGGGGAACATTTTAGTCTTTAATTGACACACTGGGAAGGTAAAGGGAAGACATAAATGATTCAGTGTTATGTCTGTATTTGAACATTAAAAAAGACAATATGAATGTTAGAAACATATAGTATTTTACCTAATTCATATATTTTCTTTTTTTGAGGAAAATTAACCCTGAGCTAACATCCATGCCCATCTTCCTCTACTTTATGTGTGGGACGCCTGCCACAGTATGGCTTGATAAGCAGCACGTAGATTCGCCCCTGGGATCCAAACTGGTGAACCCCGGGCTGCCGAAGCAGAGCGCACAAACTTTACTGCTATGCCACCAGGCCGGCTCCACCTAATTCATATTTTTATCAGAAAATTATGCTTTAAAAAGCAAAAGTCTGATTAATAATTGAATATCTTCCCAATGTGCCAAAGTATATAATATATGCAAATCTATGATGAACTAAGCCCCTAATTTCAACTTTTGCAAATTAAATATTAATGCAAAAGCTTTGCTTCATAAGTGCGTTAAATCCTCTGGAGATGTTGTACACGTATGCAAGCCATAGCTCAATCATGGCACTTCGAAGACACTACTATTTTTATTTCCCTTTGGCATCAGTTCTTGGTGTTCAATATTCCTAACAGGAAACAACTATGGATGAATTAGTTAAACCTAGATCCCCAGGCACCTGAAATAGGCCCCATGCTTACAAAAGCAGAGACTCTAACAGGCAGCTAGGAAGAAAAAAAAATATTTTAAGGATTAAGAGAAGATATTATAAATGTCCATTTCATTTAATTTTGAACTGAGAATAGCTTAATCTAATGTTTAGGTTAAGATGCCACTAACCTAGTCTCTAAATTTTCTTAATAACTTTGCTTTCGTCAGGACTATTAGTCTATCTTCTATATCACCTGAACTTCTTTACTATGATAATCAGTCCAATTTATAGTTTATAGTTATATATTTTTGTTCAAAGGAAACATTTTTACTACCAGGGTGTATTATTTAAACCAAAATCTCAATTGTAACACTGGATAATACTTTATTGCATGAAATCTAAGAGATTATTGATTGTAAGACAAATTATTATTTTTTATACCACTAAAAAAGAAAAAAATCACTGTTGCTTCAACTATAATTCAATTACTTATCTCCTAGCATTTTATTTTATCCTTAAAGAAAATCTATTTTGGATGTGTTTAAATGATTTTTTTTTTTTGAGATTGGCACCTGAGCTGACATCTGTTGCCAATCTTTTCTTTTCTTCATCTTCTCCCCAAAGCCTCCCAGAACATAGTTGTATATTCTAGCTGTAGGTCCTTCTGGTTTTGCTATGTGGGATGCTGCCTCAGTATGGCTTGACAAGTGATATTACATCCATGCCCAGGATCCAAACCGGCAAAATCCTGGGCCAATGAAGCAGAGTGCACGAACTTGACCACTCGGTCACAAGGCTGGCCCCTAGACATTTTTAATCATATGTCACCCTTATGCTTATATGAAGAGATAAATATAACAAAATAATTTGTTTATAGTATTTCTAAAATTTCTTCTCAATCAGTATTTGATTCTTCTGAATCACTTTTTAACTCAGAATCATTAATGTCCAGATTTTTCTCCCAATATCATCATTTCTGAAATGAAGAGCAATAGTGATGCATTTCAGTATCTCTTAGAATAATGGAATTCATTCTAAGCCAAACATCATATATTCTACCAATTTTAGTGGTAGCACTTTCTTTATCTCGCCAAGAAGTGTCAATAAATTGTTTTCCAACAAGTTGTTGATATCTTGCTATATTAAACCCTATAAAGTACTTAGTCTTTGCAAAAATATTACAAAATTGTAATTATTTCTGTAATATTTTCTTCATTGATACAATATCCTGTTGTTCTGTTTCTGTGACTTAATGAGTATACAATAACTTTCTGTTTCAGTGACAAATAATTGCGTATAATATTTTTGATGACATTTAAAATGTCAATTAGAGTCAATATATGTAGTGCTGACATTGCCAAAATTATTATTCAAATGGCTTCACTATGAATGGCTTTGACTAAATTCATGTGGAGGCCATGACAGCACTTTTAAGATGCCGTAAACTGTAATTCACAGATAGGTTTCAGAGACGCTGAAAAGGAAGGAGGGAGAGTATATCTCAGAATCAATGAAATAAGATAATGGAATGTTATATTTTCAAGTAGACTGTACCTAAATAAAAGATTCACATGTGAAATAGAGTATTTCTATAATCTCTGACAATGGGTAGAAACTAATATCTTAATGCCCCTAAAATAGTTTCTAGAAAAAAAGTATAAAAATTCAGTGTCATAAAGAAAATGCCCATAAAATTTTGTTCTTAGTAATATCAACTATCAAATAGGGTTCTCATAATACTGTAGGGTATCAGGAAGAAAAGTTAGTGGAAGGAACACAAATTTGGGGCTCACAAATGGCTGTTATAAAGCATTGCTCTATGTGTGACAAAGGAAATATTAATTAACTTCTCTGATATTCATCATCTTCATTTGTGAAATACCTGTGATAATGTCCTGTTCTTTGTGAGTATTAGGGACAATGTAAGGCTCCTTGCACAGCACCTGGTACATGGCAGGAACTTAAGGTATTTCTACTGTTAATATCAGGAGAAATATGAATCCTCTGCCAAGGAGTAGAAAAAGTCAGTTATGCAGGCTAGTTTGATTTTTGAGACTGCAGTGAATTGCAGGTTTACTTTTCTTGTCTTAATCTAGACACTAACTATACTTCTTCAAACTTATTCTAATTCTAATCTAAAAGGAGCGCCCAATTCAAAGGAGAGGCAGAGAACTTAACCCAAGTTAGCAGAGTGTAGGTTTGGCTCTTACCTCCAAGCACACAAAGCCATGCAGAAGCATGAGAGTGCAATGTCTTCAGGCCATGCCTGTAGTGGATGTGGGGAGAAAATCGAATAGAATAGTTACGTCTGCAGCATGAGTATCACACTTCACAATGGAGAGATTCAGAAAAAGCTTTTCCCCCAACCTCCCAAAGCAGGTTCTATATTCTGACATTCGTGTTTGCTTGTTTAAATTTTACATGCATATTATAAATGAATTTGTTTTTTAACACATTCTATATTAAAGAATATCTGTTGTAACAAAATATATTTTTACTAGTTAAAAAATCTACATATGACAGCGTCCCACATGCCACAACTAGAAGGACCCACAACAAAGAATATACAACTATGTACCAGGGGGCTTTGGGGAGAAAAAATAAAATCTTTAAAAAAAAATAAAAATTAAAAATCTACATATGAGATAATTTGACTTTTTCAAGTAATTACATTTTAACATGACGGCAGGAAAAGCATAGATGGAAAAATAAATTGATAATTATGCCCTTGGTTTAGCATTCCTGGATGGGAAAACAGATTATGAAGTGTTTTACAAAAGTATTTGCAACATGATATGAGTTCAGCCATCCTTTCTTATAATCTGAAGTATGGTTGTCCCAGGCATGGTAATAATTTGGCATCTTTTCAGAACTGTTGTGTGGGAAACTGCTTATCATTCACCAAATTCCATTCTCCCCTTTTCCCATATAATAGAATTGTGTCTGGCCACATGGTTGACCAAGTAACTACATATCCCTGCGTTTATTCAAGTTATGGGTTGAAAACCTCATCAATGGAATGTGAATAAAAGTTTTGCACCTTAGGATTTGAAACATGAGGTGCATCTGCACACCCTCTTCTTCTTTACTCCCTTCTAGAAACTGGACATGGCGGCAATCCAGGCTCCACCATATCAGTGATGAGCATCCTACTAGGCTGCAGGGGTTGGAAAGCTAAAGCCTGTAGGCTTAGTCTAGCCCATGCTCTTTCTTGCGTGTGATTGCAAGCTAAGCATTATTTTTTATTTTTTAAGGGTTTATAACAAAAGAAAAAAGAAGCAAAACAAGTGACAGAAATTTTACATGGCCTGCAAAGCCTAAAATATTTACTATCCAGCACTTTACAAAGTAAGTTTGTGGACCCATGCCCCAGGGTATAGCAGACCAACAACTTAGAAGGAATATGAGTCTCTAAATGACTGCAGCAAGCAAAGTTCCCCCTACTGTCTAGACAGCTTATACTATTCTATAACGTGAAATAGAAATAAACTGAGAGAGGAGTCACAATACACAAGAAAGAACAGTGTGAATGACAGCTGATTTCTCGCAAGCAATAGTGCAAACAAGAAGAAAATGAGACATCTTTAACCTTTAATATGATGAAAAAAAGCCAACCTAAATTTGCCTATCCAGTGAAAATATCCTGCACAATAGAAGGTAAAATACATTTTCAGAAAAACAATAGCTGAGAGAACTTGTTTCCAGCACAACTGTACAAGAAGTGCAAAATGGTCTTCAAGCAAGGGAAATGAAAAGAGAAAACCTTGAATGGACAGCAAAAGAACAAAGAATCTCAGAAAGGCTAAATATTTAGATAAACATAAAATGTCTTTGTGTTAACATTGTGTGTCTGTGTACTTTTAAACTTCTTTTAAAAAACTATTGACTTCTAAAAGGAAAAACATAATGTAGAGTTTATATTGAAAATAATAATAAAAAGGACAGGAGGTGATAAATGGAAGTTTTTGTAAGGTTTTAACAATTTTTGTAAAGAAATGTAATATTACATGAAGTTAGACTGGAATCACTTAAAGATTCATATTGTGTCTCTAGAGAAACCACTAAAAATAACAAAAAGGTTGTAAAGAGGCAACACAAAATAAAACATAGTATGTTAAAATATATAGATCCAGTTAAAAGAAGAAAAAAAGCCAGATGAGGATAAACGAAATAAATAAAAACCAAACTACTGAAGGGAAGACTTAAATCTTGCAGTAGCAACGTTATGTTAAATGTAAATGAATGTGCATTCAAGAAAGAGATTGTGTAAGTGGGTAAAAAAGAAAGACTTGTCTATATGCCATTTACACGAAACTTACTTTAACAGGAATACACAAGCAAATTGAAAGTGAGAGTTGAAACATGGTATAGTATGCAAACACTGAACATGAAGTTAATATGGTTATATTAATTTCTGCCAAAATAAAATGCAAGATAAAAAGTATTACTAATAATGGACATTTCATAATGATAAAAATATCATTTTATTAAGAAGAAATAATTCAAACTATGTATGCATTTAAAAATATAGTTTCAAAGTATAGGAGGGAAAGGAAGAAATAGACAAATTCACAATTATAGGTGGTAGAAGAGTAGACAAAGAAATAAGAAAAACTAAGGGAGATTTAAAGAACACGAGCAACCAGCCTATTGATATGCTCATAGAATGATTCAATAAAGGGGAAAAAAAGTGAACTAGGAGAAGAGCAGGAGAATTGCTGAATATTTTTTTCTTGAGTTGGATAAGTTGGGCTGCCATATATAAATTTTTCCATAGGCTTCCAGGCATGTTTCTGCAAATTCCCACTTTAGTGTTACAGGAAGTGGAGGTCTTAGGTGTTGGTTTCCTATAATTTCTATGTTTCCTGATTTCTTAAATCCTAACAGAAGTTTTTTTAACCTTCACTCTGTCAGCCTTTTCAAATCCCTGTATTCAATTCTTTCCTTCTTGAAATACTTAAAGTAGGTTTTGTTTTTGTGACCAAATTCTATTTCATATACTATAATGTGTGGGTATAAAGACTGATAAGTGGTTGAATTTAGTAGTGTGAGTCTGTAGAAGTTCTCTTCCAATTGCTTACATTGTCTTGGTGAAATAGAAAGTAAGGTTACCAGCTGAGAGTAAGGGGGAGGGAGGAAGAGAAAGAGGAGAAGATCTGAAAAAGTTCTTCGGGAATCTGGTTAAAAGAATGGACTATGATTGCTGGGCAACGTAAAGGATGCTCTTGAGGTTTTGTGGTTCCGGATTTAAAGTAAATCTGGGAAACGTGAGTTTGTGGTTTTCCTCAGTCACATTTACAGGCCATAGATAAAATCTGTAAGATAATTGACTGGAAAGTCCAAATAGCTGAGGAGTTCTCAGCCCTGTCTGGACATTAGACTTGAGATGATTTTAAACAATGCCAATGCCTGATCTCTTCCCCAGAGATTCTGATTTAGTTGTTCTAGGGTGGAGTCTGGTCATCAAAAAAATTTAAAGCAACCTTGAGGATTCCAATGTAAGAACAAGGTTGAGTCACTCTTTTAGACTATGAGAATTCTGAGTTCAGGATTTGTGTCCTATTTATATTTTTATTCTCAGTTCTTGACACAAAGTAAGTAATCAAAAAATGTTAGTGGGACTGAAGGATAAATGTGTGAAAAGTCAGGCTTTAGCAACTAATTTTCCTCTCTTTAATTCCCACCCTTTAATGATTTCTCACAACATTAACCTGTAGTATTTTGGAGTCTGTAGTAGCTTGGATTTAAAGGTAGCCATGCAATTCCTTACATCTCTGTTAGAGAGCGAGTGTTAAAATATTAAAGATGAAGAACTTGTGGCACGAGATCTCACAAATTGGTGTCGGAGATAATCTACTGCCTCATACATAAATACCAGGAGTAGAATTGAGGGCAACAAACCTGTTTCCTTTTCTTCCTAAGTACACAGCTAGATCACATTTCCTGGTCTCTCTCCCAGGAAGACATTGCCATGAGACAGAATTCTAACCAATGTGATGAGAGTTAAGGTGATGAGCACCTCTCCAAATCAAAAAATCTCCCTGTCAGTCACCCTTGCTCTTGCCCTGTTCACTGGCTCACAGAAGATGACCAAGATAAACTTAGAAACCATGCAGGGAAGATTGGAGAGCCCAAGGTGGAAGCATACTGGATCTCTGAATTGTCGCTTAGAGGAAAATTACTCTGAGGTCAGGCACGTCTGTTTCAAACTTTGTGTGAGTGAGAAGTAAACTTCTATTGTGAGCCACTATGTATTTTTTTATGTTTGTGATAAATGATATTTGTTGTGTCATTTTGGTAAAATGTCTACCTATAATTAAATATTTCGTCTGCTGGAACATACTTGCACTGGTAGGAGACAACATTTTATTTCAAGTGTCATTTTACAGCTGGAAAAAAACAAAGGAAAAATCATAAATGGTATGCTTGTGGCATTGATTAGTAGCATTCATATTTAATAAAGTTCTAGACTGGGGGCCCTAGAGCATGCTTCTTAAACCAAATGTGTGCCTTTGAATAACTGAGGGATTTCGTTAAAATCAAATTCTGATTCAGCAGGTCTGGCATAAGGCCTGAGATTCAGCATTTCTAATAAACTCTCAGGTGTCATTCATGCTGCTGGTCTGCAAACCACACCATATATAAGGAGCCAGGCTCAAACTAGAGCTTCTCTTTCCCTCACTGGATCTAAAATCTCTAGTCTTCTCTACATGTTTAACCTTTCTGGGCAAGTCTTCCTTACTGTTATGGGTTGAATTTACGTCCCCTAAAAAGATATACTGCTTCTCTCACTCCTGGTGCCTGTGAATGTAACTATATGTGGAAATAGGGTCCTTGCAGATGTAATCAAGTTCAGATGAGGTCATTAGGGTGCACCCTAATCCATATGACTGGCGCTGCTATAAGAAGATAGAAATTCTGGAATGGAAGCTCACCAGGAGAACACCATGTGAAGACAGCGGCAGAGACTGGAGTGATAGATCTACAAACCAAGGGATGCCAAGGATTGTTGGTCATCCCCAGAAGCTGGGAGAGAGGCATGGAGCAGATTCTCGCTCAGATGGAAGCAAACCTGCTGACACCTTGATTTTGGACTTCTAGCTTTTAGAGCTATGGATCAATAAATTTCTGTGGTTTTAAACCATCTAACCTGAAATACTTTGTTATGACAGCCCTAGGAAGCTAATACAGCTTTGTACGCTGTAATGTCAAGAAGTTATGGTTTTTAGCATAATACTCATCTATGAGAGAATAAAAATAAATCAGTGATTTTTTTTCTTTTTCTTTGCAAATAGTAAAGGAATTACAAATGATTCTTATCTTCTCAGCACTCACATCAAAACAGTTGTTTAATCAGTGAATCATTGATTACCTAGGCTGTCAAGAATGTTTAACTTCTTTGTGAAAGTTAAGCATGAGAACTCTTTGTTTTTTTTCCTGACTTATAGTTTACTTAGTGCATTTTCTACTTGATTTTTCTCCTTTGCATGGAAGATAGAAAAATGACCTAAAGCTGCCTCAGGGGCTTCAGAACTGCTCATACAGTTATGCTTCTGAGAAACTGGGCCTTCAAACTAATTTTTCTCAGATTCCCAAATGATAAAAAGATAAATGTCTTTTTTTCCTCTTTTTGGTAATGAGTCACAATGGATGTCAATTCCCTGACCCTTTTTATTCCTATTCTATTCCTGCTCTTTCCTGGAGCTCCTCACACAGAATAGCTAGGCAAAGAAAGGTGAGATAATTTTCCTTCTGTAAATTGTGTGATAGAAAATAATCCTCCACTTCTTTAGAGGAAAAGGGGCATTTGGTGGAATTAAACAGGGAATCCAAGGTAATACAGCAATAAGAATATTTTGACTTTATTATCCAATAACCAATCTGGAAGGAAGACGATAACACATTTTCATAACTTGAATACAGGTGAATAATTGTAGCATTAAAGTGATATTTGTTGTTCTTGTTGTTTTGGTAAAGTGTCTATCTGTCATTAAATACTTTTTCTAACTAAACACATTAGCACTGGTAAGGGACATCATTTTATTTCAAGTGCCACTTTGGAGCTGGAACAAAAAAACAGAGGAAAAATCATAAATGGTATGCCTGTGGGGCTAGATTATTCCAAGAGAGAACAAGAAACTAAATTCTACTTAATTTATAGAGCCAGTGTCATAGCGCTTTTTGACGCATATATTTAACTCAAAGTATTTTCCCCAGGATTTTCCTACAATGAAGAATAGTGGCATAAAACATGGCGTAAGATATTGCTCCTGAACTGGCTTAGTTCGTGTTGTGGATGTTGTGCTGTATCCCTAATAAGTGGAGACACTTATTCCTCTAGGTAGTGGGAATGCTGGTCACTGAGAGATCTCAGGTGACTCCCTCTGATGGAATCCAAGGCCACACCCACTCTGGGAAGGGTTGGGAAGACAGCCTGTAACCCATGACTGGTTGATGCAGAGGTATCAAGGCCCAAGCTCTCTGCTCACGGTGAACCAAATCTGAAGGACCATCCCAGCTCCACAGCTCCCCAGGAGATTCGCTAAGACCTTTGTTGTGATTGCATCAGAGGCCAACTTCTCCTATCCTATGTTCTTCACTCACTGACTCATATTGATCCTGGGAATGTTCCCCCAAAATCTCAGAATCTTAATTTGTTTCTCAGGTAACCAAGTTAACAAAAGTTTATAAATTTAAGAAATATGAAACAAAGAGTGAAGGATACTGAAGGTGATAGTGAATATGGTACAGATAGTGAATACAACTAGTGATACTGAATACTGATAGTGAAGGATATTGATACTTGATCTAGTATGTATGTTAGATAAAATAATGATCCTCCAAAAATATTCCTGTCCTACTCCCTGGAACCTGTGAGTATGTTACCTTACATGTGAAAAGGGACTTTGGAGATGTGATTAAGGTGAGGATCTCAAGATGGGGAAATTATACTGGATTATCCAGATGGGCCCAGTGTAATTACAAGGAGATTTAAAAGTGGAGAAAGGAGACAGAAGAAATCAGAGAAAGATATGTAACAACAGAAACAAGGTCAGAATGATATGTACGAGAGGGTCTCACCCCACTGCTGCTGGCTTTGAAGATGGAGAAAGGGGCCACAAGCCAACGAATGCAGGTAGCCTCTACAAACTGGAATGTCAGAGAAACAAATTTTTCCCTAGAGCCCCCAGAAAGAAATGCAACCCTGCTGACTCTTTCATTTTAGGACTTCTCACCTAAAGAACTGTAAGATAATAAATTTGGGTTAAGCCTCTAAGTTTGTGGTATTTTGTTACAGCAGCAATATAAAAATAATACATTACAATTCTTGTGCTGTTCAATCATGTGAGCTATAGAGTAAAATCAGTGTCATCATTTTATAATCATTAACATTGGATAACATGATCTGCCTGGGGTACTGAACTTGCTCTAAGTCAGTTCTTCACTGCCTGCCCCACTTTGGTGATCTCATTCCATTCTCACCCCTGCATACTTATAGTGTGATCTACAGTCAGCTGGACCATACCTGGGTGTGTCTTGACACATAATCTCAGGTTCAGAACACCATGGTGTAAAGGGTAACAATGTGAGGTGGCTTCATAGGATAGTCCTTGTAGTTCTCTGGCCCTAAGTCCAAATCCCAGCACCAAAATTTACTAGCTGTGTGGCCATAAGTCAATTATCTAACTTCCCTGACCCTCCTTTCCTCATCTAAGAAATTGGGGTGATGTATAACTTACAGAGTTATCATGAGTATTATATTTTATCGTGTTCTTACACAGTGTGTGGGGCAGAACAGGCACTTAATAAACATTAGCTGTTTTTATTATTACAATATAGTTCAATGGTTCATTCATTCAGCAAATATTTTGTGAGCCCCTACTGTTTACTAAGAATTGCTTTCCCACACTGCTTACTCATCACATAGACATAGAACTGAAATTGATCTTCAAGATTAGAGAATCACAGGTCACAGGTATAATACCTATTACTGCATCCAGAATTAAATACTTATTTAATGTTTAATAGATAAATTAATTCATTAACAAATGGCTTTATTTTTATCCAGTGTAGACTGGCTTCACGTTATCCATTGGAGGCCATATGAAAATACCTTGCTCCAGCCAAAAGCACATAAACCACACACAGAGTACCTGAAGAACAATGCATTTTCCCTAGAGTCCTTGAGAAAAATGTGACTGTAGTAGACTTCATTGGAAATGGAAGGGAAAACTTCAGAGCATTTGAGGTTATGACCAAATATGTATTTTTACCCTTGGGTTATTTGACTAGAACAGCATATGCACATTCAGTATTTCATTAAAAAGCACATTCCTGCTCAGAGATATAACAGATACATTTGCAGTGAAAGAATTCTATTTATTTTCCTGTAGCAAACTCTGCCAGAACCACATGGAAAAAGACCAAGGCATTTATTACCTTTATAAATCCATTCACCTAGCTTTGAAAGACTTTTCTCTAAATACCAATTAAAATGATTTTATTACTTTCAGTTCTTATTGAAATGTTTATAGTTAGAGTCATCAAAGAAACAATTATCAAAATGTAAGACAAATAGGAGAATAACTATTTAGGTTCAATAAATCAAATGCAAAGAAAACTTTTTTATTAATCAAAATAGTTGAAAAAATAAAAAGAAATGCGTAAGAACTATTTTGAAATCTAAAGGATCATTATAGGGATGAATACATGTAGTGTTTGAGTATAAGTAAACCTTTACACATCCGATTATTTCTTTTACAAAGAGAAGGCCCAGTAAAATCAAACACTAATGAGGAAAGAAAGAATGGGAAATGCTTGCCTTAGCGAGCTTGTATTATGATGGTTAAAGTGCCATCAATGGATTTGAATATGGCTAAAATAATTCTTTGGATATTTCAGCAGATTTCAAAACCAATTCCACAATCTTATACCATTAAGACTAATGTGAAATTATTTATGAAATTACTAGGAGAGCTGAAGGAGACTTCAAAATAGGTTACTAGAAACTTCTAATTTTATAGAAAAAGAAATTGAAGTCTGAAGAGACGTACTACAATCCAGTTTATGAGTCACCCAAAATTAGAAGATTCAATATTTAGCTGTCGAACCTTGTTTTTGCCCGCTAGTGTGTTATTCAATTTTATTACCATCTCTCTAAACAGGCTTAGTTCAAAATGACTTTTGACTATTTTCGAAGATCTGGTCCACATTCAAGTGAGATTTTCTTCTAAAGTTTTCCCGGGACTGCACCCCAAGACTTTGAAAGTAATTCCAAATAAGAGTAACAAAATGTTTCCAAGGTAAGTTAGTATTGTCTAGAGGAGCCTTGTCCAATAAAAATATTTTATAATAGACACATCGACAAAGTTGAAAGAAACAGATGAATACATTTTAGTAATACACTTTAACTCAATATATCATACATATAATCATTTCAACATGTAATAAATGTTAAAAATTATTAATTAGACATTTCATATTCTTGTTTTCCTACTCAGTCTTCAAAATCTGCATGAATTTTGGAGGCTGGCCCGGTGGTGCAATAGTCAAGTTCACGCACTCTGCTGTGGCAGCCCAGGGTTCACCAGTTCAGTTCCGGGGCACAGACCTACATACTGCTCATCAAGCCATGCTGTGGCAGGCGTCCCACAAATAAAATAGTGGAAGATGGGCACAGATGTTAACTCAGGGACAATCTTCCTCAGCAAAAAATAAAAAAATTTAAAAAAAGAGGATGATTGGCAGTAGATGTTAGCTCAGAACTAATCTTCCTCAAATAATAAGTAAATAAGAAAGAAACAAAATCTGCATGAATTTTAATTTATAGCTCATCTGAATTTGGATTAGACATATTTCAAGTGCTCAATAGCCAATGGTGGTATGTGGCTACCACATTGGACAATATGGATCTAGAGTGACAATCATTATGCAAATTCTGCATTGAACATAAACTTTTTGAGTTTAACTATAAGCATCAATAATTGTTGAATAAATATTCAATTGGCAATTTTGAATTCACTAAATATTAGACATCATTCTGTTCTTACGTTCTAGATTTCATATTTTATATATATATAAATGGGTTCCTCATGTCTTGTCTTTCTCTCTTTTTTTCTTTTTATTTATCTCTTTCTCCTTTTCTACTGTGTTCTGGGAGAATTCTTCTCATTGCCCTTCTAACCATTGGTTTCCATAGTATCTTATCAGTTTTTCAAGCTCTCCATTGCACATTTAAATGTGATAACTTTGTTTTTCAACCGAGGCACTATTTCTTGATTTCAAATTATTCTCTTTGATAGATTTAATTTACCTTTGAATCTCCCTGATATTATTACTAATTTGCTCCCTTCTTTGGATTTATTTCATTTGATTATTCAGAATAAGTTCCCCTTCTTTTGTAACATGTAATCTTTGCATAAATATTATATTGGTAATTTATTTGAAAGTGCTGTGGCAAAGAAGTGGAATATGTGTGTAGGTTAGCTAACTTCAGTTCAAACCCAAGGCACAAGTAGTTACTGTTTAAAGCAGCTAAGCACACAGCTTCACCAGCATGAGGTTTCAAATAACATTATCTAAATGTACACCAGAGAGAACATCAACATAAAGATTGTTGGAAATTAGTTTGGTGAATTTTAGTGACGCTCAAGATATGTGGTTCACTAAAATGGCAACACGTCTCCGGCATGAACGATAGGTAAATATCCAGTATGACCAGGTGCTGGACACCTTTGGAGTAGCACAGGATGTCTAGAGCTCTACATGGTTCAGGGTCTGTGTTACAAAGAGGACAGTGTAATCAAACTCAACTACAAACTAGGCTGATTCTGCTATCAGATGTGTTTGCGTTCACCTTCAAGTGAATTTCTCAGGCAAGTTGCCTGAGGACAAATGCATTCATCCTCAAGTTTGCAAAAAGATGTCGTATGACTGTTTTTGTATCTTCCTATTAATAAACATGGCTCATTTGGCAGATTTGCCAAATTCTCGTTTTGACAGACCATCTGATAACCAGATACCATACAGTATACGCTCAACTCTAATCTTCAGAGGCTACTGATTGTTGAACAGTCAGTTGGATCAAGTCAATTTAAAACGATAAGTTCAGTCTTTTTTTCCCATTCCTTTCTTAATCGCCACAAAAAAAAGTCTGAAATTCTACTACTGTCATGTAAGTATCTGTTAAATGTTATGTGGGTTTCTGTTAAAGAAATAGTTCTTACCGAAAGGGAAAGAGGAAAGTTTACTCTTTCTCTAGTTTAATTTGGTGGTTTGTATTGCTTGGGAGGTGTAGAGAAGGGTACCGAGTTGGGGCAGCTAAGGTGGGAGAAGATACTTGTGATGGTGGGCTGAAGAACCTCACATTCTCTGACTGGCATGCTTGACTATACAGGTAATATCTCTGAGACAGAAGAACACTCCTCTTCTGTGACTGGGACAATCCTCACAATATAAGGTGGGGTCGAGATTGTCTGTCTCCATGACATCCTGCAATAATTGCTCACAGTTTCTGTCTCTCACTGCTTTCTCCTATCCATCTCAGAGGTCATCTCCCATCAGGCCATGGCTGCTTGGATTTCCAAGATATTATGGACCAGAAAAAGACATGTAGGTTTGAAGACTCTTGAGAATTTTCACTCATCAAATGGTAACTTCCATTCCACAAGGTAAAGGCAAGAAAAGATTTTTAAAGCCTTGATAGTACAAAATACTCTTTGTTGTCATTTCAATGTTGTCTCTTTCAGTCACACTACAATCCAATCATATTTCATTAAATAAGGGGGTCAAATGTGTACAACTCTCTCCTGTTATCTTGTCCTTCTGTAGTCTCCATGCTTGGCCTACAAGTACCGCATTGTATTTGAGATAATCCAGGGTTAGACCAATTCTACAGATCCCAGAGGATGGGTTTCTGCAGAGAGCTATAAATAAAACATCTGTAACTCCACTCCAGTTACCTTTGGAGGCATTACTGAGATAGCATAAATACTCTAAAAAGTTTACCAGTGTCCAATAAAAGAAAGTCATTATACAAATGTAGGGCCATTCACAGCAGATATTCATCTTAAAAACATAATGTCAGGTTAGATCAGTCTTTTGCAAAAAAAAAGGATTTGTATTTCGTATTTGTACTTATATATTTGCTAACTTATTCCAATTATATTTTAATATTAAGCATCTTTGTAATTAATACTTTGTCTTCATCATTTCAAGCCTTCAAAGTTTTAGTTAATAGTCTTCTTCATTTTCAAATATGACAGTTATTCTTTTACTTCATGTTAAATAATCAGTCACTGAGGATCTAGGAAAGAGAAAAGTTCACTGTTAAATGAAATTAAAATTCCAACTTGAAAAACAAGATAGAGACCACTGAAAATTCTTGACTTTTTCATCAACTTCAACTTCAAGTATTTGTTGTATGAGACTACTTTTTCTTTTCTCTGCCCTGGGAGAAAAAGCTGGAAATGTTTTAGTTTCTTGAAGTCTCGGATTCACTCTTTCAACTGACTCTGAAAATGTCTGCACAGTCTCACTGTCTGCCCAACGCACAGTATTCTTACAAGGCATTGGCAGGTTTTTCCAGGCATGCATTTAATAGCGTGAAAACTGCTTGATTACGTGATTACTGAAAGACTGAACTCAGAAAGGAAACTGATTTCATCTTCTCACGTCTATGGTTTCATTCGTAAAAGTCTTAAAATGTGTACTCCTCATGCATGAAAAATAGCCTGACACATCATCTTTTATTTGCTCAATACGAAGCTCCCTAGTTTGAATCTGTGATTCTAATAGGATCAAATTTCTTTCCTTGTGATGATCTCGTGAGGATGCTGCATAATTGGAGGAGTAATTGATTAAAACGAACTGGGAATCTCTGAAGACATGTGAAAATGTCCTGGAACTATTTACCCTAAATGACTTCAAAAATGATACTTTATATTCTAAATGAAAATAAAAACAAAACATGATGGTTTTTTTTGCTCAAAATATTTTAAGGCACGGCGTTTGAGGCCTAATGAAAGATCACTTGTTTGAAAGCTATTTGTGAGGATTGTAGCAATAGAAGCAAAAGCATGTAGTTCAGGTAGAATGAACACGGAGGTCAAAAAGGCATCCGTCATGAGCAAAAATCTGAACCCTGGTAGTTCTCATTTCCAATTATAGCAGCAGATACAGTATAAAAAAAAGTCACAATGAAATCCAAGTGCTGTACTCAGCTGACAGTTTTTCTACTGTTGCTTTCTCTTTTAGCAAATTAGTCCTTCCAGGAGCTATGTATTGTGTAAGAGTCTTGATTCTATGCATAAGGATTTTCCTTCATCTACAGCATAATATGTTATTATATCTGATCTGCTGATTTCTCCTTGAGTCTTTTTCATATGACAAGGCAGGACTCTGGACATGCAAAATCAAATGTCTAGCTGTCACATTTCCCATAACTTCAGAACAAGCTTGAAATATGGTAACTATTGGTAAAACAACCTGAAGAATGAGGAATCTTAGGTAAAAATAATGCAGAAATAAGTCAACAAATCTGATTAATAGTCCATCCTAGTAAACAAAAGGAACCGTCATTAAAAGAAAACTTAGCAGAAGATAGCAGATATTTTCCCTTTAATCTAAGTAAGAAATTACTCTGGAACTGCAGGCACATGAAGCATAGCTATTATTTCATTTGCAGATATATATGCCAATATACTCAAACTCCAAGACCAAGGAAATTTATTGGAATATTTTTTAGCTTTAATTTCAGGTCAAAGGCACAAATTTAAAAGAGAAAAATTCACATAAGAATTTATTTTTAAAAAGAAATACAGTTTTTTATAGGTGGAATGAAAATTTACCTATGCCTTTCTTGCATCGTCTTCATCTGCACATGTGGAATGTTACACCATGAGGTAACTATGTAAAACTATAGCACAGTGACGCTGTGAAATCCTTAATTAGTTAAGAAAAGTAAACTATGTTTAATCTTTCATTTTTCTTACTAAGACAAGAAAGCAATAAAACATCTGGTAGATAATTTTAATCACAAGTTTTGAAAACAAAGAGTAGCATGGAATTAATTGACAAAATTAAGCAAAGCCCTCTACTCAATTGAGGTTTAAAATGGTGCTGGACTTTGAGACTTATTTTATTATCATTTAGGCTTATTTTTGCTAAATTATATGAAGATAACTATATTTGAGAATGTGAAAAATTTTCCAACCAAAATTATGTGAAGGATGAACACGGGGTCTCATAGCTGATGAGTAGCATAAAATATTTTTCTCTTAACCTTTTCTATTTTATCTAGCTTGATCAGTTATTTGAAGAAAAGCTCTTGAAAAGCTATTTAATAAGGAATAAAGTGTCTCTTTCCAAAAGGCACAGTCCTAAAGATTTAGAAATGTGGTTCTGAGGATTAGAAAGAATTTACTTAGGGGGGAAATTATGTAGTGATTAAAGCGCACTACTGTTACAAATTGTATCAGGGATTTTACAGAGAGATTCTATTTAATTCCTTAAATACTGAATTATTAAGGCTTAGAGTATGATGTTACCAAAGAGATTACATTATTAAAAAGATTGGGAAAGCCCAGTTACCAGTATGAGAGGATTACATTGATGTTTTAAAAGATAGCCAGATTGTTGAATACTATTGAAGTCAACAGTAAACACAATACAAAATAAGCAAAGGAATACATTTATCTCCTGTAACTGGAAAATATCATTAAGTTTTGAATTCCCAAATTATGGAATTTAAACACACACACACAAACACATATATCCTTTTATTAACTCATTCACAGAGACTAGTTAAATGATATCTGAAAATTAGTACTAGTTCTAGTGTCAATAACCCAGCACTTTTGAATTTTAATACTGACACAGAGAGGAATCATTTCCAGGGAAATAAAATAATTTTAAATTAAAATTCCTTGAAGTTCCAAAATTTGGTAAGCCAATAAGATTGAATTTGGATTCTTCACTAATTCAGCTTGAAGACAAATCCAAACCTTTTAAAAAGATTACATAATTCTAATCTAGGAACCAGCCTAAGCAAGCTTTGACCTCTCTATCTGAGACTCATTGCACCAGTCTTGTTTATAGAAAAGAAGCAAAGTGCAAGAAATGAACTTGAAAATTAGGACGTTATAAGGAGAACAAAACTGTATTTAGTCTATTGGAGTAACTTATCAAAACAATTCACGTCATACATGAAAGCATTTTTGTTGTGAAATTTTCAAATAATACAAAGCTTGATACTCCACAAAGAACACACTCGACCAAACCTGTTTGTATCCTCATGTCTTGTAGTCTAAATTGGAAAATATCTCTATACTTATAGGCTTGGTCTTAAATGTAAATATACAATAAATATTCATTTATCTCCAAAATGCAAGTTAGAAAACAGAGTGCTTTAACTTTTAAATAGTAGGATATTCAAAAAATCATAGGAATTCCCACATATGCCAGAGATGTAACTCTGCTTTGTTGTTACATGCCACAGATTTGGAAAAGTTTCTGACGAGAATATGGATGTCAAGGGAATAGACTACTTATTTTCATTTCCGTGCAGATTGATAAAAGGGCATGAGTTGAGTCATATTTATCTAGTAACAGATCCTTTTTTGACTTACCTTTTCTTTAGTCCAGTGTCTAGAGCTTGGTAGTAGGCACTTTAAAAATATTTGTTTAAATAAAAAAAAGATAGAAAGAGTATATATTTCTCATTAATCTAGAAGATATAACTTAAAAAAAACAAGAACCAGAGCCTTCCTGTTTCACCCAGCATCATGGTGATAACACCTTCTTAAGAGCAGAAGACATTACTGACCTCAGCTTGGTTTGTATTTGAAAATATTCTATATATTCCTTATGACACTTCAAACCCAACAAAAACCACCCTTCAGGGGCGGTATAGGAGTGTACTTGAATGTGGCTATTATACCTGACTCCATTATCACAATTTATGCCTGTCTTCAGCTTTAACACTGTTAATAAGAGGAGGAAATCTTGGCTTATCTTCAGTATTTTCATACCATCAGATAACTCTCAAGTCAATTTGGCTAACTCTACTTTTCCTTTTAAACCAAGAGTTGGATTGTCCATTGGACATCTGTACACTTGACCAATATAGATTGTATATTCCTTAAGACCGACAGCGTACCATATTCAATATATCCAAAAGTAAACACGTTAACTCCTCCTCCCCTCTTCTCTATCTCAAACCTAAGATTGTTTCAGTATACTTTTTCTTATTGGTTACAATTCTTGTAAAGAAAGTAGTTGTCCATCTAATATCCATTTCTCCTTCGTGTTCAACAACACAACATTAAGTGTATTCAGAACGGCACAGCGTTCAGATAAAATACAACACTTCCCAGCCACCCTTGCCACTAGGTGTGGCCATGTTACTAAGTTCTGGTCAAGGAGAAGTTGTTAGGTAGGAATTCTGTGAGCTTTTTAAAAAGGAGGGGAAAGGCTGAGCTGTGCTCATTTTAGCCCTTTCACTTCCTGCTCACCGCCTGGCATATGAAAGTAATAATTGAGCTCCAGCAACCATCTCGGACAATGCAAATTGTGATGAAGAAGAAAAACGGGTGGTGGAGCAGCAAACTGAAGGAGCCTGGGGCTCTGTTAACACTGTGTTGCCATCATCTAGGCCTAGGATGCCTACCTTCACCCTTGGCTCATCGAAGAGAGAAATAAACTGCTACTTCTTTTAACCACTGTTATTTCTGGTATCTGTTACTAGGAATAGAAGGCAATTCCTTACTAATGAAGTACACAAAGTCCCCAAGAGTCCCTCTAGAATTTCTCCTCCCTTTATAATCCACCCCAATAGCCAATTAATCACCAAGTCCTATCGGTTTAATTTCTTTTTTTTAATTTTATTGACATAACATTGTATCATCACGTTATATAGCTTTGAGATGTACATCGTAATATGTTTCGAATTCTGTGTAGATTACATCATGTTCACCACCCAAAAACTAATTATAGTCCATCCCCTCACAGATGAGCCTAATCACCCCTTTTGCCCTCCCCCTCCCTTCCCCTCTGGTAACCACCAATCCAATCTCTGTTGCTATGTGTTTGTTTGTCATTGTTTTTATCTTCTACTTATGAGTGAGATCATATGTATTTGATTTTCTCTCTCTGACTTAGTTCGCTTAGCATAATACCCTCAAGGTCCATCCATCTTATCACAAATGGTTGGATTTCATCATTTTTTATGTCTGAGTAGTATTCCATTGTGTATAAATACCATATCTTCTTTATCCATTCATCCCTTGATGGGCACCTAGGTTGCTTCCAAGTCTTGGCTATTGTGTATAATGCTGCAGTGAACACAGGGGTGCATGTATCTTTATGCATTTGTGTTTTCAAATTCTTTGGGTAAATAACCAGCAGTGGAATAGCTGGATCATATGGTAAGTCTATTCTTAATTTTCTGAGGATACTCCATAGTGCTTTCCACAGTGGCTGCACCAGTTTGCACTCCCACCAGGAGTATGACGGTTCCCTTCTCTCCACATCCTCTCCAATTCTTGTTGTTTCCTGTCTTGTTAGTTATAGCCATTCTGACTGGAGTGAGGTGATATCTCTTTGTAGTTTTGATTTGCATTTCCCTGATAACTGATGATGTTGAGCATCTTTTGATATACCTGTTGGCCATCTGTATATCTTCTTTGGAGAAATCTCTGTTCAGATCTTTTGCCCATTTTTTAATTGGTTTGTTGGTTCTTTTGTTGTTGAGATGTATGAGTTCTTTATATATTTTGGATATTAATCCCTTTTAACCCCTTAGCTGATATATGGTTTGCAAATATCTTCTCCCCATTGTCAGGTTGTCTTTTCGTTTTGTTGATGGTTTCCTTTGCTGAGCAGAAGCTTTTTACTTTGATGTAGTCCCATTTGTTCATTTTTTCTTTTGTTTCCCTTGCCCAGTCAGACATGGTACTTGAAAATATGCTGCTCAGACCAATGTCAAAGAGCATACTGCCTATGTTTCCCTCTAGAAGTTTCATGGTTTCGGGTCTTACATTCAAGTCTTTAATCCATTTTGAGTTGATTTTTGTGCATGGTGTAAGGTAATGGTCTATTTTCATTCTTTTGCATGTGGCTGTCCAGTTTCCCCAACACCATTTATTGAAGAGACTCTCCTTTCTCCATTGTATGCTTTTGGCTCCCTTGTCAAATATTAGCTGTCCATAAATGTGCGGGTTTATTTCTGGGCTCTTGATTCTGTTCCATTGATCTGTGTGTCTGTTTTTGAGCCAGTACCATGCTGTTTTGGTTACTATGGCTTTGTAGTATATTTTGAAATCAGGGAATGTGATACCTCCAGCTTCTTTCTTTCTTCTCAGAAATCCTTTGACTATTCGGGGTCTTTTGCTGTTCCATTTAAATTTTAGGATTCTTTGTTCTATTTCTGTGAACAATGTTGTTGGAACTTTGATAGGGATTGCATTGAATCTATAGATTGCTTTCGCAAGTATGGTCATTTTAACGATGTTAATTCTTCCAATCCAAGAGCACGGAATATCTTTCCATTTCTTTGAGTCTTCTTCAATTTCTTTCAACAATGTTTTATAGTTTTCAGTGTACAGATCTTTCAGCTCTTTAGTTAAGTTTATTCCTAGGTATTTCATTCTTTTTGTTGCAATTGTAAATGGAATTGTATTCTTAATTTCTCTTTCTGCTACTTCATGGTTAGTGTATAGAAACACAACTGATTTTTTTTTTTTTGCATTTTATTATGTGTAAATTTTATTTCAAATGAGAAAATTAAAAAGTTAACTTGTCCCAGAATACAAAATTAGTAAACAGTTGAGCTGGGATTCAAACTTAGGGCAATTTGAGTCTTTTCACTAGAGTAGGGTTCATTTTCCTACCGAATTTTTCTATACAAAGATGAGAAAACGATGAGAAGTCTCTATTATTACTTAAATACACAATAAGCATCATTCATGTCGTATATTTTATTCATAACATCCACAATATGATAAACTGTACTTATTTTGGCACCAAAACATCCTATATTCTACTTCAAATGCTGATATTAACTTTCTGGCACTATACCAACAGTAACTTTTTATGGAATTGAAATAAATTGTTGGAACCAAACTTCCCACCATCCCAGATGACTGGTAACCCAGTAAGATAATTCAGCTGAAGAACAAACATGTTAAGATGAAATTGTCAGAATATGCATTGCCTTTAACTGGCAAGAACACATTAGCTGATTGGCATTTGTGAATTATCACTAATAAATCTCCAGTGGTTGAACATCCTAAGATTGATGAAACAATTTACAGATAGACAGTAAGATGCCAAAATGTCAATTAACAAGCATCACTTATGCCTGGAAACACAACTGATTTTTGTATGCTGATTTTGTATCCTGCAACTTGACTGTATTTATTTATTATTTCTAAAAGTTTTTTAGTGGATTCTTCAGGGTTTTCTATGTATAAAATCATGTCATCTGCAAAGAGGGACAGTTTCACTTCTTAATTTCTTAAATTGGTTCCAAATTTTCTGCTTTCTCTCCATCCCCACTTTGATTGATTTAGTTCAAACACTCGTCATCTGTCACCACACCATTGCAGCAGACTCTAATTCACCTGCTTTCAATCTCACTTCCCTGAGGTATATCATCCACAGTGCTACCAGAGTGCTTTCCTTGAAATGATTATCTGATCGTAATCCTCTCTTCCCCGCCTCAAGTTCAAATATCTTCAACCAGGTAATTTTTTTTAGTGTGCCAAAAAGTATGAATCTTGAGTATTGGCCTTTATCTGACCTTATGCTCTAGAAATTCAAAACACTGGCAGTTCCCTGAATACCCCTTCTATGCCTTGTCAATGCTGTTTATTCTCTGGAATGCCTGTTCTCAGACTGTTGGGTATAAAATTCTTATTCATCAATTAAAAACGTATTTAAGTTTCTCTCTGAAGATTTCATGACTCTCTGACTTGCTAAACACATCTCCACTCTGTAAAATTCATTGTACACAATTCTATTATTTTATATCACACTGTATTATTATTATTACTATTTTACATCCCCTTTTCCTTTAAAAGACTATGGGCAACCTAAGGACAGATAGAATGTATAACTCAGTTTTATATCTCCAGTTCCTATCTCAGCAACTGAGGAATAGTTACACGGGTCACTCAGGAAGTATTAGAAGCACTTGTGTTGTAGTGTGACTTCTCTCTGGGATACTGTTAGCTAACAAATCCCCAAGAGAGGATGGTATCATGGGTCATCCTAATTGAAGCCAAAATCATTCAGGATTATTATCAACATTAAATGACCATTGGTTTATGTTGTACAAAGTTACTGTTGTGGGTGGGCTTGCCAGAGAGGGCAAGGGTCTTGGAAAGTTAGAAAAAAAAAAGGTGGTGGCATAATGATGTTAAAACTATCTTGGTACTATGAGTGATAGCCAGCAACATTGACTCAAGTTTGCAACGAAACAGAGCAATTTGCTTATGAATGAATATTTTTACCAAAATTCTTTTCTTTCTATCAAATTTTATTACAGAGAATTTATTATTCAGGCCTGTATTTGTAGGTTATTATTTCTTCTCCATATCCTTTGGTTGTGGTTATCTTATCATCCAGCCCTAGGCAGTAGATAATCTTCATTTCTACTTTTTAAAATTCAGCAAATTTAGCTTCTTTTAGTACTCAACATGTTTAAATGTCTTAGATGTTTGGAAAATACTAACATAAGCTTTTCTATTGTTTTGAAATAGTTACAATCCCCTGCTTAGACATATTTTTTAGTACTATTTTAAGAGGAATAAGGCAGTTTAAGTACATTTGGTAAAATCTTTGGTATTTAATCTTCAGAATTTAGTGGTTAGTAGAGAATCAATCATTTTCTGCTAATACTTTACTCATTAGACTTGGGTATTTGATTTCCCCCATTGTAATCCATGATCACCACTACCAGATTGGCCCCATTTTGAGAACAATCCATTATTTCCACAATAATATTGGTGTTCTCTATGTATGGCATATCAGAAAGTTAAAAATTTCAATTTGGATGCTTACTCAACAAACAGCCTTCCTGACCGATCTACTCACTATGCTGCTCTCGCAGAAACACTGCTGTGACTGAACTCCGATGTAGGTCAAGTCAACAAAAACGTTATTTCTTTCACCTTCAAGGACTTCAGGCTGTCCATGTACTTTTGAGTGTACATAAAATCGATTTTTAAAAAGTCTTTAGAGATATATCTTTAAAATCTATGGTAGATATTTTTTCTTATCTGCCTCAATATTGGCTTTAATAGAAGTAAAATTACTATATGAGCTACAGTGACATCCACTCAAATCATAAATGGTAGATAAATTGGAATTCTTATCAATATCGTAATTAAAATATAATTAAATTATTTTTCTACTTTGAAGAAAGTATGGACAAATTTTAAACTTAAAATGAAGGCATCATTGGTGCAGAATGAAGTGGAAAGGAAGACGATATTACTATATCTAGAAAAGTAAAGGAAAAAAGAACCTGGAAAAAGTCATGTCACAAATATCATGATTGGCCGTTCATTGCAATTGGCTGCAGAAGAGCAAAACGAAAAAAACTACAGTATTGTGGTGTTAAAAATGATTGAAGGGGCCAGCCCGTGGCCGAGTGGTTAAGTTCGCAGACTCTGCTTTGGTGGGCCAGGGTTTCATTGGTTCGAATCATTGGGCATGGACACGGCACCGCTCGTCAGGCCACGCTGAGGTAGCATCCTACATGCCACAACTAGAAGGACCCACAACTAAAAATGCACAACTATGTACCAGGGGGCTTTGGGGAGAAAAAGGAAAAATAAAATCTTTAAAAAAAAAAATGACTGAAGATGCTATAGTGGGCAATGTTACATCAGCAAATACATGGTGACTTTGATGTGAAGTTTTCTCTCAATAGTCAAAAAAGAAACAACAAAATTAGTCACATAAAATTAGAATTACTATCCAACAAAAATTTTAAAGAATATTTAACAGCTCCTGACAGTATAACTCTGGAGAGGTTTAATATAGCTTAGATTCTTACAGACACAAACAAGAAGACATTTTTTGGGCAGAGAGATGGTAAAAGAAAGTCTACTTTCAGTTATGGACATTTCGTTAGAAAATTATGAAATACATTATTAAAGAGATATTTTACAAAAAGTGAAAGATCTCAATTAAGCCATTATCCAAAAGAAACCTTTCTAATAATATCAAAGATCATTTTATTAAAATTTAAAACTTTGCAAGAATTTGTCTTTAGCTTTAAATTAGTCACATGACATAAGAGGCGCCGCCCAGTGAATACTTAGGGTACATTTTGTGTGGAAAAACTTCCAGACTTATAAAGAAGTGTAAATTCACAGACTAAAATATCAATTTATAGTGTAGATTTTTAAATTTTCTACTACTATCCAAGAAGAATTTTAGCTGGATATAGAAAAATTGGTTTCTACATGACTGATAGTCTTGCATTTTACCTTTAGCTCCATGATACATTTTGAGTTAATTTTTATGAACAATGTAAATTCTGTGTCTAGATTCATTCTTTCTTTTTCTTTTGCATGTGGATATCCAGTTGTTCCAACACTATTTGTTGAAAAGACTGCATAAATATTGAAATAAATATTGAGGTGATTCTCCATGGCTGTTGTACACATCTTGTGACAGCTTTTGTCCCAGACTCACTTTTCACGGATGTTTGTATAGCAAGCAGTCCTCGAAGCTAGAAATAGTGTCCCTTTCTGGGTCAGAGGGAAGATTCGTTTCCTGACCAGGCTAACAGATGCTTCCCTCAAGAGAAACTGTTGGGCCAGTTTGCTAGCAGCCCCCTTCATAAGATTAGGGGTTTCCTAAGCTCAGGGTTCCTCAGCAGTGAAACACATCCACTGTGTGTTCTGCATCCACCTCAGCTTACTCTACATTGCCCCCACGGGACTTGAGTGACAAAGGGGACCGATGAGAATAGGAAGCCCCTGTTGTCCCTGTTATACCATTACAAATAAACTGTCTGAATTCTTTAAGCTTGCTGTTTCCTTACAGATCCAATCTAGGGAAATGGGGAAAGCAAATCTGGCAGGTCCACATCATATTGTTGCTTAGGAACTGTTTGAACACCTGACAAAAATCACATTGTAATGTGACACAGAGAAAGTAATTTGAACTGAACCAATCTGTTGACACCAAATAAATTAATGACATGCTTATGAATAATAGCATCAACCACACATGCCTGGCATGTGCACTACAACATAACTATGATATCGCAGGCCATTCTTGGTTAAAGAAAACTGTAGTCTTAACGAGACAATAAAGCTGTGTTAAACAGAAAAATATTTACACTGCTTTATTTTTTATATTTAAATTTATTACAATTGAATATATTTAAAAATTCAATTCTTTATTATATAAGCTACGTTAGCTTAATAACTATGTCTGGCTAGTGGGGACTGCATTGGATTCCATAGCTCTAAATTGTGTACTTATTACTCTAATTGTTATTATCTATATAAACACATATATAACCATGTACACACATGCAAATATATATAGACACACATATACATATATTCAAATATATATATGGTTTTTCATCATTGATTAATATCTTAATCTCATTAAACACTATAAAATCTTTCATGAGATAACTTTCATTTTACTTCAAGTCTTTAAATTAATTATAAGCCTCTATAGACAAAAACATTTTTGGAATGAGAAGAACAAAATAATATAAGAAACGGAGTGTGTTGGATTAGATGACAGGACACAAGATATTTGGACACTGGTTTTGTATTACAGTCATCTCAAGTTTCTCTACGAAAACTACATTTTGACCCTAAATGTATATTATTCTTAAATTGGAAAATCTTACACATTCGTTGCCCAAACAAAGGATGGATTCAGAACTAAATAGGCCTATTAAAACCATTCTATGCTTGTTTCCAACAGTGGTGGATTAAAGCAGTTGTAGCATTATTTGACATTATTCTCGGAATAAACTGAAAACTACTAAAAAAAAAAAAAGAAGAAGTAAAATTACTGGCAGAGGAAAAGATTTCCACTCTTACTCCCCAAAGAAAATGAAATTCAA
Source organism: Equus quagga (assembly GCF_021613505.1). Lineage (NCBI taxonomy): Eukaryota > Metazoa > Chordata > Mammalia > Perissodactyla > Equidae > Equus > Equus quagga. The sequence goes on along the minus strand of NC_060274.1, from coordinate 76,695,270 downwards.
GTAGATGAGTGGGAGGATTAAGGAATATTTGCACCTGATTTTTAACCACATCCGATGGCAATTTCCTCAGCTGAATTTTAAGTAAATTTCCCAGGGTCACAGAGCAAGTATCTGTTGGAGATAGGATTCATTTCTAGGTGAGCTGGCTTTGGAGTCTCCACATGAAACATTTTTTGCTGTAAGTGTCTCCAGTGGATACTACATTGATATTTAACAAAGCATTACAGTTCAATTCAAAATGATTTAACAAAATTTATTGAGAACCTGTATGATATAAACCCAAGATGCCTGACTCTGTAGAGCTCACATTCAAACAGGGGACAACAATGGACAATTAACATAACAAATAAATACATAATCCAGTGTTTTAGAAGGTTGTAAGTGCTATGGGAAACGACAAAAAGCAAAAGGAAGAGCAAGTGTAAGGGAGACTGGAATATTTGGGAATGAATTATATTTGTCAACATATACCCTCCATGGGAAAGAACTTTATCAACCAGGGAACAGTGCTTGTATATAGTTTATATAGATAATATAAAATGAAGTCTTATAATCTTCACTCATTTCCAAAGTTACTTAGGTCAGTATCTTTTCTCCTATACCTTCCGTGAGGTTATATCATATATTGTAATATAATTAGATTTTAAAAATCACAGTCTTCATTCCATCTCAGGATCCCCTAAGTGAGTTTTATTAAAACAAAATTTTTACACCAAGGTACATTTTTTCTGCTATAAAGTTCTATGAGTTTTGACAAATGCACAATATCATGTAGCCACCATAGCAATATCACACAAAATACCTTTTTCCAGCAGCTCCCAGAATGCAGTCAGCAGGAACCACATCCCTGAACGCAGGGACTCTTCTTGAGCCTGCCAGCTTTCAGACTGGAACATATACCATCAGTTGTCCTAATTCCAGGTCTTTGGATTCAGATTTGAGCTAAACCTTGGCTTCCCTGAGTCTCTAGCTTGCTGAATACAGATCTTGGGACTTCTTGGCCTCCACTATAGTGCAAACCAATTCCTTATAATAAATCTTATATATATGAAATAAATCATACATGTATATGATTTAGTATAAGAAAATACAATTCTCTCTTCTGTTATGTATTCTTCTGAATATACACATACACTCACACACTCGGGGTATATATGTAGGATACCCTATATGTATACATGTCCTACATATGTATACAACAGGATATCCTATCCTATTGATATCCTATTGGTTCTGTTTATTTGGAGAACCCTAACTACTAATGTAATAGCTTATTTCTTTTTGTCACAGATTTATATTCTACTGTATGGATGTACCCCTTTGTTTATCCATTCGCTTATTGAAGAATGTCTTGATTGCTCCCAGCTTTTGGCAGTTATGAATAAAGCTGCTCTAAACATTCATGTGTAGGTTGTTTGTGTGGACATAAGTTTCAAACTTGTTTGGGTAAATACCTAGGAGTACAACTGCTGGATTGTGTGCTAAAACTATATGTTTAGCTTCCTAATAAATAACCAAATTGTCTTCTGAAGTGGCTGTACAATTTTGCGTTCCACCAGCAATAAATGAGAGATCCTTTTTTTCCACATCCTCACCTCAGTTGTATCATTTTTTTGTATTTAAAAATATAGTCTTACAGTCTCGCTTTGAGTCTTAGGTAAATTTTAATCTTTTCCTATACTCAAGAAATAAATGAGATAAGAATAATTTAGAGAGCCTCAAAACTATTACAAAGAAATACATCTCCAACAAGACAGAGAGCCTTCTTTACCATCTCCTTTACCTGTTGCATAAAGAATAAGAGCCATAACTCATCCTTACACACACTCACACGGGCACAGCATCAGACATATAATAGTCTCAGTGTGTAGGGTTATGCAGTACCCCTGGAGGGATAGGGTCTACACCTCTTACTGCCCTAAACAAAGGCAGTCTTTCTTCCCAATCAATCCTCTTAAAGCTTTTTCATTTAGTTTATCAGAAACAAGATGGAATGCAAAGTGTCTTTGTTCAGTATTTATCCAGACTTCCCATCCTCTAGAACTCATGAGGTGATCATTTTCATATCCTCTCTGCTTCATCTGAGAAAACAAGAACATCACTACTAGGGTGTTAGGGAATCTGTAATACAGCTAGAAACTAGGCAGCTCTTATTGATTCCCTATTCCCTGCTTTTCCCTGTGAAATGCAAACCAACTCCATGACAACAGCCACGACCATTATTTAGAAACAGATTTTCTGAGTTACAACTGAAGCCTCACGGACAGCCATAAAACCTTCATTCATGGCTTACGTTTCTCTTATTTCATGAGTGAGTTAGAGGAGAGGCTTTCCATTTTGTAATAACAATTTTAAAAAAGGACTTCATGCACTACTAAGATGCTTTCTATCATAATATATAATTTAATTATTAAGCCCACCAAAACAAACAAAAACTAACTTATGAGAAATTATTGCCTTAGCTAGAAACCGCTGCAAGGAATTCAGCATTATGAAGTGTGTCTAGAGAAAATTGAAAATCAGTCAATACAAATAGCTAGAATGCCAAAGACTGAATTGACAACCTAAAATCCTCATTAATATGCCCCCAAATGCAGCAGATTTAGCCAAATGTTGATGAGGCCCATGTGCTTCCACAGTGACACATTCGTGGGACTTTTCCCCAAGCGTCAAAGTCCAAATGAGGGAACTTGAAGTCTCGAGCAAACTTTCTCTCTGAGCCCTTGCTGCCATCCCACTAAGATTTCAATTTCAATCTTGCCTGTTCTGTGAATACCATTCGCCAGCTCTTAAATTAGATGTTAGAGAAGTTTTCTTGGCACAGCAGAAAGATTGTGCTGAACAGAAAGAAGGAAATGCAAATACGTGGAATTCAGAAACTAATTTTCAGAGTTGCCAAGCAGGACTCCAACTCTCAGGAGAGTAGCAGCCATCTCCACACCTGGATGTCATTAAATTTCGTATCATTGTTTATGCCAAGACAGAATCTGGGCTGATCTTGGTCACTCAAGATTGAGCAGCCACCTGGAACAACATTGCTGAAAATGTAAATTTAAAAAATTTTGTTCTCTAAATGTATGCCACTATTTTTTCACATAAGGCAAAAAAAGAAAAAAAAAATAAAAAAGAAACCTCACTGCCTGTGGCCACTGCTTAGCTGACAACACTTTTAATTCAGTGGAGGAGATAAGTTCTATCATTGTCTTTAATAAGTGTGGTCTTTAATAAAATGAAAAGAAATTAAATAATCATCTTACGAACTTGATCCCAGTAGGCGTGGAAAATTCTGGCTACATGGTACCTCCAATGTGCAGGAACGTTGTCTTTGATGGATGTGTTAAGTTTACTAATACCACTTGCCTGGAAAAAAAAAATGCACATAAATGAATGTTTACTTTCCAGTTTCCTTTCCACATTCTCAGTATGACAATGTTCCCAATTGGGAAAAAACCGTTCCCTCCAGGAAAGTATCAGAATCTCGACAGGAAGCAAGTATAACCTGTTTAATAAAGTACATTCAAATGAACTGTTATAATTTTGGGAAAAAATAACCCTTCATAAGGGGATCCATCAAAATCTCCTGGGGGAGAAACGTGCTGTGTTTATACTATCACAATAGTCACACAAAAGTTTTAAAAGGCTAAAAATAATTGACTGCAAGGTAGAACTATTTTTAAATGGCATTTATTTTTTTAAGTAGACATATCACATTTTATATGTTTTCAAGGGCCTTCAAAGTTTTCAAAGAACTATGACCTAAACGTCACCTTTACAATGCTGCTCAAAACATTTGGAAATTTTCATCTGGAAAAGTCTAATGTAACTAGCAAGCAAGAAAGAAAATCCATCTCTTTCCTTTACAGTCATATACACCTGTGACCCATATTTATTTTATTGTGCATAGCCACTGGATTTGTCCCCATAGCATTTTATATGTTTACCAAATCATCTTTTAATGCAGTGGTTTATTGAGAATCTGAAAAGCGTACAAAATGCAAAGCCCCGGACCCTAACGTGAGAAATTCTTACTCGTCTAGGTATCTTTGATGATTTTGAGGTAGTTTGTGAAGAACAATACATATTGATTAACATTCCATTAATGGATGGAAATCTGCTTCCATTACGGAAAGCTGGATGAGCATGCCAAAGGCTTTGAAGACTTTTCCAAAAAAATTCCAAAACAGTTTCGGGCAATAACACCAACATTACATTAAGTGAATGGTCTCCAGTATTAAGAACCTTCAAAGGCAAAATTTTCTTGAATTTATGATTGTTACAAGTTTATCTTCCTAAGAAGTCCACAGGGTTGTCTTTTACGTTATAGTCTAGGGTACGCTATTTCTGGCTAGCCTGCTGGTTGCCTCCTTCCTCTCCGCCAGAAAACTTCTGACCTGGCTTGTCAGTTCCTACATGGACTGCTGTCTTCTATGATTTTTCCTATCTGCCTTCTGTCCAGTCATCTTCCTCAGCTCCACAGGAATGATTGATTGATCCCTGATTTGGAATTTCTAAGCTAGTGTTAGACTACTGTCAGCATTGGCCACCATCCATTGAGAGGAGGAGCTAAATAATAACCTCTAAGTACACGCCATCTTCCTGAGTATAGCATGTTGCCCGGAGGTAGAAAAAGAGGAAGTATCTTTAATGATTTTGTCAGTTAAGCATTTACATTACATGTAGAAAAACTTTTGACAGTGAGGATTATAAAACACTGAATGTGAATATCTTTCTCTGGAAGTCTCTGGGGTGGTTAACACGAAATTCTGCCAGAAATCAGAGAGAGAAATTAGAGCTGTGAAAGTTACGTTTTCTTCCACTTATTTCCCTTTACCAGCTGGGAATGATTCTCTTGACCTGGACTTCTCTTGCTTACCCATAAAGGCTAAACATCTTTGGGCTCCTTAACATAAGAGCCAAAGATCAGGGAGGGGAAGGGGTGAAGGATCATGGTTTCTGAACTACAAACTTTTATCAGACATCCCCATTGAGCTTCAGGATTAAAACCAGTGTAGCACACACTCTAAAACCTATACCGTGCTGCCTTCAAATTGGAAAACAGTTTTAACTTCATAATGTACATTTTTGGGACATGTAATTTATAATTTAATTTATCATTTAAATTATAGTGTCACTGAATTCAGCAAAGTCATAATCAGAAATTGATTTTTAATTCTTCTCTCTAAAGAATATTGTCAATGACCTCTAAATATATTTGGGCATTTTGTTTACACAGAAAATAAGCATTTGTTTATTTCTAGATGTGTTTTAGAATATCAACATCTGTATATTAAAAAAGGTTACATCAGCTTATTCCATTCTATAATTTAAAAATAAAGCTTTTAAATTTCTTAGAGTTTTACTGCCAACAACACATCTTGAATTATTTCTAGCATCCTTTCTGCTAATTAACATACTCCTGATAGCAATTTTGATAATGATATTTATAGTGTTTATAAAGCCACCTCCAGAGCATTGATTCCTAATTAGGGTAATTCAGATGCTAAAAACCACTCCCTGGGTTTAGATTAAAGCAAATCAGACACATACAGCACACTATTTATTCCGAAGCATTTTGAAGTAAGTCACTACACAGACAATATAGCACATTCTAAGAATATTGGCTAAATTTAAATTCTAGAACAACAGCTATTTGATATTTAAAACTTTGAGTGCACCATAGGTATCTTCAGATTATTATCAGATAATTAGCTGAATATTATTACTTGGATTTTGAAGTATGCATGATTGCCAGTTTTAGTTCACTTATAAAGGGTGTTTATGCTACTTCAGGAGGATAAATGGACAGAAATATGTCTATAAAATTGAACTTACAAAACAGTTAAAAATAAAATGATATCACTAGTTAGGACTTATTATTATTAACAATGGTATTGATAATAAAAACAATAAGGATAATAATGTGCCATTATTATAATCATCTATGTTCGTACTGATAATAGATTTTAATAAATATGGTACAAATACAATGCATACCTTGAAGAACATATTTAGTTTAACTTCTCAATAATTAACTGATACCTGCTCTATTCTTCTTGAAGTGCTTTTTTTATCTTGTTTTCAAGAATCCCATATCCCCCTGGTTTTCCTTTCCTTAGATTTCTAACTGCTGGTGCTCAGTCTTCATCGTAATCACTGCTTCCTCTGCCAATCCCTTACTTATTGACAATTCTCTGAGTTCTGTGTAGCCAGGGCCTTCTTCTCTCATTGGGTATTTCATCCACTTCTAAGTCTTCAGGTGCCATATATATGACTCCCAAATCAAAATTTCCATCTCAAATATACATCTGACTATCCAACTGTCCATTCATCTACTTACTTGACTTTTTATAGCAACTCAAAGATACTCTCCTAGTCCAAGAAACCAATCTCTCCCCAGGGTTTCCAAAGTATCCTCCTAAATGAGCTCCCTGCATCCAATATAGTCTCTCAAAATTATACTACAATCCCAGAAAACTCTCTAAATGGAAATCTCATCCTGTCACTCTTCCTTTTTTTTTGAAAGATTGACATCTGAGCTAACAGCTGTTGCCAATATTTTTTTATTTTTCTTTCTTCTTCTCCCCAAAGCCCTCCAGTACATAGTTGTGTATTCTAGTTGTGAGTGCCTCTGGTTGTGCTATGTGGGATGCCGCCACAGTGTGGCCTGATGAGCTGTGCCATGTCTGTGCTCGGGATCAAACTGGTGAAACTCCGGGCCACCGAAGCGGAGCACACGAACTTAAACACTCGGCTAAGGGCCCAGCCCTCTGTCATTCTTATTCTTAAACCACTTTAACCACTTTTGAATGGAGTCCTAAAATCCAAGGACCTTCACAATCTCACCCCTACTTACTTCTCCAGCCTTGATGTCATCATTTCCTACTTCATTCTTTTCTTATTTATTTTAAAATTATTTTCCAGCTTTATTGAGATATAATTGACAGATAATATTGTGTAAGTTTAAGGTGTACAATATGACGATTTGATGTAAGTATATATTGTGAAATGACTATACAATAAGGTTAGTTAACACATCCATCACTTCACATAATTCCAATTTTTGTGTGTGTGGTGAGAATATTTAAGATCTACTTTCTTAGCAACTTTCCAGGATATGATACAGTGTTTTTAGCTATAGTCACCATGCTGTACGTTAGATCCCCAGAACTTATTCATCTTATAACTAGAAGTTGTACTCTTTGATCAACATCTCCGCTTTTCCCCAACTCCCAGGCCCTGGTAACCACCATTCTATTCTCTGTTTCTATAAATTTGGCTCATTTTATTTTTAGATTTCACATATAAATGAAATCATACAGTATTTGTCTTTCTCTGTCTGACTTTTCACATAACATAATGCTTTCGAGGTCCATCCATGGCTTGATTGCTCAATATTCCATTGTCTGTACGTACTACAGTTTACTTATCCATTCACATACTGACGGGCATCTCAGCTGCTTCCACGTTTTGGAAATTATGAGTCAAGCTTCTATAAACATCCATGTGCAGGATTTTGTATGGACATATGCTTTTTCATCCCTTTTGGGTAAATACCAAGGAGCACAATTGCTGGATCATGTAGCAAAAGTTGCATAGTTTTGTAAGCAACCAACAAAGTGCCTTTCAAGGTGGATGTACCATTTTGCATTCCCACCAGCAATGAATGAGAGTTTCTGTTGCTCCACATCCTCGTTGACATTTCTTATGGTCAGTGCTCTGGATTTTGGCCATTCTAATAAAGGTGTAGTGGAATACTTAATTTTAAGTATCACTTTACAGTTTATAAAAGCTGCCTCTTCTCATTTGATAACAGTGCATATTTTATATACTCCATATATAAATAACAACAAATATAATTCTGTCTTAAATAAGACTTTGTTTACTAAACAAAAGACAATATGTAATGCTATTCAATATAAATTATGCGCTAGAGTGTGTACATTGTTTTTATATTCTTCATAAAATTTCAGATTAACACATCAAATGTAAAAGTGTAGTTTAATTGCATTGGAGGGATAATGAACCATGAATCCACTTGAAACACATGAGGACTGGTCTTTAAATACATCTATAATGTATTCAAACGTCTGATTTTTATGAAAAAGTACTGAAAATATGTGTGAAGAAGAGCAAGCAGTACAGGAAATTTTAACACTTGAAAGAAAAATTTTCAAAGAACTTAGAATTTGCAAAATTGTTTGCAAATTATTTCTTATAACACTGAGAAAGACCCTACAAAAGAGGAAACCAAATTTCAGAAAACATAAAAGCAACAGCCCAAGTAATCAAGGACTTGAGAATTCCTCAATATCTGTTTAACTCAGGTGATACTTGCCAAGTCAAATGAAGGTTCTATGGCATATAAATTGCATATGCTTTCCAAAAAGACAGAGTCTGTATTTATTGTATGTCCTGAGGGAAATGGGTGATCTCAAAGTCCTAGAAATAAAGTTAAAATGGTAATGGATACAGTCTATACAATGAAACCTGCATAAACTATTTCTTCCAGTTTTTCTTTATCTATTTACTGTGCTGCATCCAGGTACTATGTTAGGCATTGTGGGAGTACAAAAGTGAATTAGCTATAAATCTTCACCTCTGGGTGCTAATAATGCTTCACAGAGATTCTAAAAATACTTAAATATAATCTATGTGACAAATGCCATGAGAGGGACAAAGATAAAGTGTTAGAGTAATGTAGAGCGAGGAGGGTTACTTCTGCTTGCAGGAGGTCTGTAGATCCGGGCTGCTGAGCGGGGCCTTCGGGTGTGGGTACATACAGATGGAGATTATGAGCATGTTACATTAGGGAAAAGCAACAACTTGAGCAAAGGAATAGGAATAAGAGCGAAAAATATGGAAATAGATGGAAAAGAGCAAACAGTTCAGTTGACATAGAGCATAGAAAGATTGAAATGCAATAGTAGACGATGTTCGGAAACACAGATTGGACCCAGACTTTAGAGGACCTTGAATAGCATGGTAAGTGTAGTTCTTCAATTCAGGAACAGTGGCTAAAGTTTGAGTCAGATAATGAATTTGGTTGAGAGCTACCCTAAGAATACAATAGTTCAGATCAGGATAAGGGCAAGCTCTCTGTTAAAGAGGTAACAGTCCTCTTCAGAGGGGCTCCAAAGACGAACGCTTCTCGAGTCAACATTGGAAAGGGCCTGAGATATTACTTGGCCCTTTATTCTCATTTCTTATTTCTCTTAGTTTACTAAAGCAAGAATGTATCACCTTCAATTATTTAACATTTCTTCTCCCATAGTAGGAATTTGTTTATATACTCATGCCAAAATTTCTGTCTTTCAAAAAAATAATTTCAACTAGCAATGATATTATAATAAAAGTGTGATTCATTGAGTGTCTGTAATATCCCAGACACTATGACAAGCCAGTTAAAATATATCATTTCATTTAATTATCATAACAAGTCTACAAGTATAATATTTTTATACTAATTTCACATAGTGAAACTGAGGATCTGAGAGACAAAATCACTCCTTCATTGTCTTATAACTAGCACGTTAAGAGAAATAAGATTCGAACACAGAATATTTTGACTCCAAAATAAGCATAGTCTATTCACTATGACTGACTGAAAATGCGGTAAATTCAACCACTGATCTTTCTTGCATAAAAAGCCAGTGAATTTTTTTAGTTTGAATTGTATCTTTCAATTAGTTCTGTCATTTGAATTTCCATAATAGAGATCTTAGATGAAATTCCTCTTTTCCTCTTTATTCTCTGCATATAATATGGCTCTTTTCAACATTTATCAAGATTAATTGCTTCAGACTCTGTAACTTACGTGATATTTGTGGTTCCTAGAGGAAATATCCAAAATACTTAATAACTGATATGGCATGGCAGCAATCAGTCAGGCAGCAGGCAATCGGACTCAGCCATAAATAAACAGAAATGGCAGCTCTGATACAGACCAGCTAAAATATATCTCTTGTCAATATCATAGGAATTGATAAACAGTATTGCCATTCAAACAAATTCCCTGTTGACTGCATCTCTCATCTTTTATCTACTGAATTGTCATAACAAATTCTGACTCTTGAAGGATTTGTTGAAGGAGCAGTGGAGGGACTTTGGAGAGATGTAGGCTTCATGCTCTCAGCTTGGAGCTACACATTCTCAAGTAACCCGTTACCTCTCAGAATCCATTTTCTCCTGTGGAAGCAGGGTCCATAACACCTACTCTTCAGACATTTATGAGGACTACGTTAATGTGTGACTAGGGCCTCATAGCTGCTGACACAAAGCAGGCACCGTCTTGGATGCTATTCTTCACTCCTCATGGCCCCTGCATTGGTTCTTTTCTTTCTGTTTCTTCAGCCTCTACTTCTTTAATGGGCTAATCTAAAGAAATTGTCCAAAGGAAAAAAAATCTCTGTTTCCAAATAAACAGATGAGCAATATATTTTTATTTGCAATTTTTTTTTGTTATCGTTATCCTAAATCCTGTTTTATGCTTTCCTTCTTCTCTAAACTTTGTATTTGTGGCTGATTTTCATCATGGTTATATATCTGAAACCTCAAGAAATGCCTTTAGATAATGGTTCAGAACACTTTGTCTTATAAAATTAAACCTGCAGTGTAATTCCATGGAAATTCCTTTTCTTCTTGCAACACCCAGCCCTTAAAGGATTGTTCCCAAAGGATCTGTTCTTAGCCAAATTCTTTCACTTGCTTCATACTCTTATCTATATCCATGATTTCAAGTGATGTCTCCCAATTCTACATCTGTACCATGTGCTCTTCTTCTGCAATCCACACACATATTTCTTTATACTGATTATCTCATCCTGAATGTCTCAACAGCATTATTTCCCCTCCCCTTCCACATTTCGAAAGATGTGCATCACCTCCCCTGACCAAATCCTGCTCTTAATACCTATCTAGTTACAAAATCAGAAACCTAAGAACCAAACGAAATTCCTCTCTCTCACCACCTCTACCCCCAGATAAGACTTGCGCTTTATATCCTTTACTAAATCATGTATTTACATGTTCATTCATTCAGTTATTCAATGTGTATGTTGTGCAGGGTTACTATTATGTTCCAGATACGTTGAGGAAAATAAGAGACAAAGACAGGTTTGGTGCCTGCTGTCATGGAGGAAAAGAGAGAAATAAAGGTGAATGACTGGATTTGGGGGCTCTCTTCTTACCTTAAATGATTTTTGTGAGGCTCAATCTGAACAAATATGTGTAGCATTCTATTCTACCTCCTGTTATAATTAGTTGTATAGTATAATTAGGTGTATAGAATGTATTAGTCTATCCTTTTTCCTCTGGACTGTAAGTGAAAGAACCGTGTGTCATTCATCTCAGCAGAATGTCTTCCACCTAGTCCATGATAAGTAATGTTCATTGAATTAAAAGAGTGAGATGGAGTGAATGCTGAGGTGACAAATGACCGGATATGATAAATAATCTCCCTTGAGAAACTTATACAGAAACTTTCTACTTTATGTTTAAAAGCAAATTGTAAGTTATTCATCATCCATTCTGCTGCATTTTTAAGCACCCATGAATGGAGTGAAGCAAGGATTTAATGATTTTTGTTTCATTGAGGAAACATCAAGGACAGTGAGCTGAAATATGCCTTGAATCACCACCTGGTTTGGGAAAGAGTGAAACACTCCCTCCAAAATTCAAACACTTCCTTAATTGGGTTATTTTTAATGGACCCTTTCTCCTACGATGTGTCTTGGATTTATTCTTAAAAGGCACCATAGTCATCAAGTAGCTAAGAGCAAGGCCATGGTCTCTGTAGACCCCACAATGATAGCCTCTAAAAAGATGGCTTCCCAGACAATGGAAAGAAGTTACTTCATTAGTAGTCACAACATGATAGGGTTGTTATTTGTCAAAGCACAAGGCTTAAGCCTGACTCTAGGGAAGAATATTTAATGAGATAAAAGGATCACTTCTCCATTCTTTGCACCTGACAGGATATATTATTATTATGTTCCTAAATGTGAAATATCACTATAGACAAAGAGTTGAAATAATGCCAAGGGAAAAAATAATGTGTGCGTTGCATTTCAGATCACTGCCTATTTGTAAACTGTTCTGTAACCTGCTTATTGCTTTCTGGACTCTTTTAAAAATAGCACATTCCTTGTGTTCTCCCTCCTAAGGATACTGGAGGAGCTCAATGAGAGTGAAGGGAATAGAATGAGCAATGAAATGTTTACCATGCAAATTTCAGCTCAACGAATAATGTGGTATCTCTCCTCTTGACTAATTCACATTTTATGAGGGCTATTTTTAAGTGCATGCCTCTTTCTCTCTTGACTTTGCCTATGCTCAAGGGAGTCTGCCACACACAGGAAACATTTGTATCGATATTTCTAAAATGAACTTGCTCATTCATTTGGTAGAGTATTTCTGATTCATCCATATCTGCCCTCTTAATGTGAAGTAACACTACTTTGATTAGATATTAATTGACTACTCTTTAGTCTACTACACTTAGGAACTTTATTTGTGATTGCTTATAAAGGTAAGAATGGGGCTTATCCATGCTTCTTCCGAGGGAAGAATACCTTAAGTAAGACTTGTTTTAAAAAATATGCATAATGAAATAAGTCAGACAAAGAAAGACAAATACTGTATCTCACTTCCTTGTGGAATCTGAAAAAAAAAATCCATAGATACAGAGAACAAATTGGTAGTTGCCAGAGGCAGAGGACAGGGTGGATTGGCAAAATGGGTGAAGATGGTTAAAAGGTACAAACTTACAGTTATAAGATAAATAAGTCCTGAGGATGGAATGTACAACATGGTGACTATAGTTAACAATACTCTATTGTATGTTTGAAAATTGCTAAGAGGATAGATCTTAAAAGTTCTCATTACAAGATGAAAGCCATTGTAACTATGTGTGGTGATGGACATTAACTAAACATATTGTGGTAATCATTTTGTGATATATACATATATAAAACCATTACTTCGTACACTTACAACTAATACAATATGTCAATTATATCTTAATTAAAAAGAAATCTCAGACCTCATCTGTTCTACTGGACTAATAATTATACATAATGAATGTAAATGTGAATATTTACTACCAAATCCAAATCTAAACCATATTCTTAAGAATTCAAGAGCCCAAATTTTGTATAGTTTTTTAAAGTGCAAGAAATTAGAGTCTCATTATATAAGTTGGATCTATTTCCTTTATCCAGGTTCCAGGTCCTTCAGATTAGCTAATACTCATTTGTCAAGCTTTCATTTCTTTGGAAAATTTCTAAAGGCAAATTGTCAAAAAAGACACAGTTATGAATCAGAAATTAATCATGAGCAGTTAAAAATCTAAGATAATAATTGAATCAATTAAGAATAGAAAAATCTAATGATAATTGAATCAATTAAGAATAGAAATCTGCCAAACCAGTTGTTTATTGTCATATAGATAGATTGACCACCATGGAACTATTTTCTCTTTTCAACCACTTATATCTTCTTTATATAGATACAACCCAAATTTCTTTACTATTTAAAAAAAAAAAAAAAAAAAAAAGCATGTGTGTTTAGATTGTGACTGGTTGTCAAAGATCCCCACTGTGGTAGACTCTTGCCTGACCAGTATCTATAATCCCCTACCCCATTTCTGGTAAGAGAACTTCAATTTTCCTTTGGCAAACCAATCTTCTCCCACTCTCAGTCTATGTGGTCATAATGAGACTGTCCTCATCCCCCAGCTTCACTGGCCAAGCAGAGTAACTATGATTGGTCCAGAATAGGTACAGGATGCAACTTGGGCTCAAGAGTCTCGCCCTAAACTTTCACTGCTTGGAAAAGGCATCCTTTTCTCCTCATGTTCCTAAACTTCTCAAAAATAAGTGAATTTTTCAAGGTCATTGCTTGGAGACAACCAACGTGAGAAAAGAGCCAATGCAGAAGAACACAGAACTCAAATCTGGAGAAAGAAACATTTCCTGAAGTTATTGCTGAGTTCCTAGATCTACCTGTGATCAGAACTTCAGAAAACTACACAACCCTGATGAAAAAATCACAGATATCAATAAACGAAGAGATATTTCATGATCAATGACTGAAAGTTTCAAGTGATTTGAAGATTCAACTGATTCAAAAATCTTACGTCCACAAAAACTGCACATAAATATTTATAACAGTGTTGTTTATGTTTGCCAAAAGATAGAAGCAACTTCCAAACCTCCAACAGGTGAATGAATAAACAAACTGATATATCCATGCAACGGAAGATTATTCAGTCATAAAAGAAATGAGCTGTCAAGCCATGAAAAGACGTTGACGAATTTTAAATGCATATTGCTAAATGGAAGAAGCCAGTCTGAAATTCTATGTGATTATATGACTAGAATTATATGACATTCTGGAAAAGGGAAAACTGTAGAGACAGTAAGTAGATCAATGATAGCTATAGGTTCGCAGGTAGCGTTGATTAGGTGAAACATGGCGATTTGTTGGGAGCAGTAAAGCTGTTCTGTATAATTGTCTCAGGGTAGAGACATGATATTATGAATTTTTCAAAACCCATAACAATTTACAGCAAAGAGAACTAACAATGCTTGCAAGTGTTATAAAATTCATTTAGGAGGCTGGGGATCCTATGAAGGAATGCAGATTGTGACAAGAAAATCTAACTGCATTACTAATGTAGAAAACAATCTCCCTGAATGGAGTGGGGGAAATGGTGCCGATAAGTAACTTTCAAATTTAGTGGATTCTGTAAAACTAAAGGCAAAAATAACTGCACATAGGCACTGTACTTTGGTTGATAAAGTTTGTTTCTACAGGAACACCTGTTAACAATTAACCAGTTAACAATTCTGATACTGCTATACATTTATACTAAAATTGAACAATTACATAAAATTATGTAAGTTAAAGAAGCCAAGTATAAAAGAGAGTACACTAAATGAGAGTTCCAGTGATATAAACTACAAAAACAGGCAAAAATATGTTGTTAGAAGACAGAATTCTGGTTACCCTTGGAGCGTGGTGGGGTGGATAGTTACTAGAAGTGGGCATGGGGAGCTTCTGAGGCTCTTGGTCTGGGTGCTGGTTACATGGGTGTGTTCAATTTACAAAAACCCCATCAATCTGTGCACTTATGTTCACTTTTCTGTTTGCATATTATACTTCAAAAAAAAGGTTAAAAACATAGAGGGGCACTATGATGTCGTGGAAAAGTCACTGCCTTATAGAAACTGCCAATAATTAGCTATAAGAGCCTGAGCTACTTAACTTCTGAAATTGAGTTTCCCCATTTACAGTATATCATAGGGTTATTGTGAGAATTAAATAAAATCAAAGTATGTGAAGGTATCACAAAGAAACTTGACCAGTATTAACCACGCTTTCTTAATGTAATGGCTTTCCGACTGCTGTATTGTCATTATCACCAATGTGGAGAAATAAATGGTGCATTACTCGTTTTCAATTATTTTCTATATTCTTTATCCAGAGAATGATTATCTCAAGCTCAGTCATCAAGGGGTTCCTGTATTTATGAGTTTGTTTCACATAGCATGACTGCCAGGTGGATATAAAGTGAAATAAGACAAAATAAATACATGTTGCTTCCTCACAGTGTCAAAAGGTGACAATGCTATTTTGGGCAGTATTTCATGGTGAGATGATTATTGTCAATTTCAACATGACTGTGTTAAGATTGCACCTGGAAACAAAAATTTTTTTCAACTTTTGGTCGCTCAGGAACCTCCAGCAGTACACCAAATGGTAGGAAGCCTAGGAAGTGGTTCAAAGAATCTATGAAATTCCATGCCTGTAAGAAAAAAAGAAGGAAAGATGATGGGTTAAAAATGCATCTGGTTTTGCTTTGTCAGTGAGAATGAACGTAATAACTCACAAACATGAGAAAGGCATAAATTCTAAAATAAGAGGATAAATGATTACAGTCAAGTATAAGAAGGTATATCTATGAGTAGTAGGATATCATTTTTTAAAGGAACAATTTATGTTAAACATTGAAAAGAAAACACCTCCTGAGGATAACAACTATTCAACTATGGAATGCTCATTTAAGAGAGGCAACGGTAAGCTCTATATCTCAAGATAGTGCAAGCAAAACAGATTAAGCAGCCAGAGGGTAGTTACAGGGAATAATGTTTTGCTGACGAGATGTTGGTTTGGTTTAGCATCCAAAATACTGAAATTGGTCTCATTTAAAAATATACTAAGAGATACTTAATTTCAGATAATTTTTTTTGTCTTTAGCTTGTGTTATTAACAATTATTTGTCTCTGAGTAAGTGGATAAGAAAGATGAAAGATCTGTTTCATGGAACATGTTAATGTGTTTCTGTAGTGTCAGTAAAACTAATGACAGCTTTGACCAAAAAAAAGAAAAAAAAAAGCCCTCCAGGTTTTCCTGTTCTATTCTCAGCTCATAAAACAGGGCCTGGCATCTTGTAGGCAGGCAGTAAATATTTTTTGGGTAACTGATGAAAATATTAAGCTTAGAGGAAAATACACGTACCTAAATTAGGCTCAGTATTTAAATACAAAATGGAGAAATTATTATGCCATGCCAAATCCAATTTTCAGCACCATATTGAATCCCAGATTCTGTTAGGGTATTTAAGTGCTATGGAATAAATTCAATCCTGATATATTTGGAACTCAATTATTTTGATTTTTCTTGTTCCTTAAAGCTCTTTGAAGGTCTAACAGTAATACAGTATTAAATTTCCTAGGTAAAAATGAAATTACAGTAAGAATTTCAGATCCTACCAAGCTCTACTTACCAAATATTTTGTAAATATCATAGACTGTATAGAACAACAAACAAAACCATTCTGGGTGAAATGGACGCGTTAACATTTTGCTGGCCTATCACTTTTCCTCGTGGCGGAAACCTGTTTTGCCAGGTTCTTCACAATCTTCTTTTGTAAATGAATGTTATACATATAACACAAAGGATGATAGTAAGAATCTAAGACCAATTTATAACTTATGGGGCAATTAAATTCTCATGAAAGCAGCATTTGTTCACTCTTTTGCTGTCTTCTGGTTTATAAATTGTCTATTAGGTAAAATTGATATAAACATTCTCAAAATCTCTATGTAAGAAACATCACATTGCTTTTTAATTTAAATACTTTGACTTAAATCACCATTTCCAGAGTTTCCAATAAAAGTCATTGGGATGGGGAGGTGGGGAGACATTTTTTTCTATCCAAGAATTGTGGTATAGGAGTTCAAGAGAGAACACCCATTTCAAAAAGTTGGAAAATGATTTTGCCCTTTATCCATCATGGTCTACCCTGAGAAGATCATTGCCCAAATCAGCCCTTCTCAATTGAGAGTATTGAAAGAGTTAAGCCCTAAAACCCTAAGGCATTCATTGTATATAATGAATTGACTTTTCTCCTATGCTTCTAGAATGGTACTACCTATAAGACATCCCTGGGAGAATTGACAAAATATTCATTTCTTACGGAGCTTAATTCTCTTGCAGAACCTTGGTTGAGAAAAGGAGGTTTAACTTCGGGTAGTCCATTTTAAGCCCATTCCTTGACTACTCACAGCATCCATTCATGTCCTCTCAGCCACTGGGACCTTTTGACATTTCCAAGACCCCTGTTACAGCAGTCATTTATACAACTCCATCAGATGTCTTTCCATCTTCCAGAGCCCTGCATGAGAATGGGGGCCAGATTTCATCACTCACAGGGAAATTATCTCCTCCACTGTCCCTTAATTCTGGCAAATCTAGTCTTCCTCCATCTCTCTTTCAACCCTTCCAAGAGCCCTCTAATTCTACTCTACCAAAACAAAGCCTCTTGATTCTACTGGAGCAAAGGAAGTCTCAAGCACAATTTTCTCTTTTGAAAGAGAAAAGAGAAATTACCTCCTATTCTTTCTTGAAGAGTCTAAGTAGCAACAGGGCAAGATAATTTCTCAGTTAATCTGTTTAGACATGAACATCTCAACTGGCTCCTTGCTCCTTGCTCCTTCCTGAGGGACAGTATTTCCTGAGTTTCTTGACCTTCTTCAAATCGTGGCATATAGAGAAAATTATGGGATATGGGCTGTTGGGGAAAAATGGAGGGAATTTGGGGACAACTCTATGGGATCTGATAAAAAGATAAATCATTACACTCCTTTATATGGCATAATTGTGATTTAAAAACATATAAAGTATTAGAGAAAATATTACATTTTGAATTTGCATAAAATGTCCAAATATAATCTAACAAAAATTTTATGGAACATAAGATTATATCAAGCTTTTTTCCAGTGAAATTGATAGATAATTTCTCTTCAAAACTTTGCCAAAATGATCTTTTCAAGTTCTTGAAGAAACTATATTTGGATCAATAGTTGATAATAATTTTAAATCATTGCTATGAATCATTATAAATGATAATGTTTGAAATGTAAAAATTCTGACAGCTATTTCTTTTCTGTAATTTACAAACATACTTTTGAAATTTCCTGTAGTAATGTGAATGCCCTTCAAATTCAAGTAGTTTTTTGAATGAGGCATTTCCTAACAACCATCTGTAATCACAAAACTGCTTGCAACTAGCTTGCATGGCACAAAAAAGAATTTTCCACTAAATATGAAGAGACTGCTACCTAAAGCTGTACCCTCCAGAAGCTTCCACATGGCCACTGATTCCCCCTCCCCTGACTTTATCACCTTGTGCTGCTTCAGAGATCCTCAGGCACCTGGAGCAAAGGATCCTCCAAGGGCCACTTTTTCCATGGAGTATGTTTGCATCTGGCAACTGAAACAGAAGCTCAAAAGATAGAGCACCTCCTTGGCAATGCTCAGTATCACATACTATAGCAGTACGAACTGGAGGATGCTGAATACTCTGCTGCCTGCAACACCTGCAGATTCATCGAGCAGTGGGAAGTGTCAGCAGTGGGGATGGGAAAGGTGATGAGAGGATGGAGGAAGAGCTCCACCCACTCTATGCTCCACCCCATGAACCCCTCTAAAGACTGAGAAGACAAATCTTTCCTGTCACGTGTGTAATGCATTTACTGTTTTGCAAAGTGGTAAAATACCAGTACCAACCTCTGCCTTAGGCAATTTTGTGGAGCCACTCTTCCTACGTCTCCTCTTTCGTTCCTTGGCCTGGTTTCAATTTCTCAATCCAGCGCTATAAAATAATATTGCAGTTGAATGCTCGACTTTTTTTGTTTAATTCGGATTTTTTCCATGCATGATATTGTCTAAATGTCCTTCTCACCACCTCCAACACTACCTCCTTCATCCAAGCCTTCATTTATGACTGTGATAGACTCCTATTGTTTCCATCTCCACCCCATCCCTTAGTGGATTGTATCTGGAGCCAGCAGATTAGGAGATTGATTTTATTAACATATTAAGCATATCATGTCACCCGCCTTCTCAAACCCTCTAATCTATCCACTTATAACTAAATACAAAACATTACCGTGGTCATGTGGCCTTAAATAATCTAGTCCCTAGCTACTTCTTCAACCTCATTTCCAACTTCTTTCCCCCAACTCACTAGGCTTTAGGCATTCTAGAAACACTCCACACTCCTTTCTGCCCTTTGCCTTCTATGATCTTCCCCCAGTTCTTCCTCAGCTTCATGCGCTCATTTCTCCATTCAGGTCTCTCTACTTATGTGTCATCTGCTGGACTCTCTATCTAAAATACCCATCTATCACTTCATTCCCATATCTTGATTTACTTTACTTCACTATCTGAAATTATATCATACAATTATTTGTTGATTTGTTTGTTGTATGAATACTCCACTGAATGTAAGCTGCTATAGGTCAAATATTTTCTTTCATTTATGGGGTATCCTCAGTGGCTAGAATGGTGTCTGGTAGATAGTAAGCCCTCCAAATACATTAGCTATTTTTCATATTCAATATTATTTCATAAATCAGTATTGCCCTGTCCTCCTGCTCAGAAAATGTTTCCAGGGTCTGAGCCCATGCATAGAACCTCAAGTCAAGATCTGGTGTGTGAGTGAGGGTAAACTAATTAGAATACTTCAGAAGAAAGATTTAGTTAATCAAATTTATTGATATTGCGTGGCATCTCTCTTCCTAACCCAAGCCCCTCAATATAAAATTTGACCACTTCTTTAAATCTTCTACTGTTATAGACAATGCAATTGTCCAATCAATAAACTCAAAATCTTTAGTTGCCATTGGCTACGAACAGAGTTCTCAAATAAGAGTTCTGAACTAAGAACCATTTCTAAGTTACCAAGAAAATGTAAAAACTACTTTTATTCCTCAAGACTTACTAATTGAAGATGCAAGAAGTGAAATAAAATACTAATTTTATTTTTATCTCAATGGCCTGAAAAAATGAAGAGAACTTCTGGCGTTTCTTATTTATTCCCAGCAATTGGCATATGTGCTGAGAGAATATAGTGTTGGCTTAGCAGAAAGGATTTCCTTTGAAATCTCAGAAACTTTATGCTTATTCAACCCCTGTGGCATATGATATACTACAGTTATGACCTATTACAGGAGGAATAAACCCTTTCAAATTATTGGATTTTTCATATTCCCTTATCATTCCTTAAGGGTAGAAGAATGCTTTTTTTAAAAGCTTGAAGATTACTGATAAAAAAACCTTTTTAAAACTTATGATTTATTCTGCTGCCTTGTTAAGCTGGGAATATTTAATATGCTATAGCTTTAATTTCCAAATATTATCATTATTAACTTAAATTTTTAAATTAAATTTTAATATAATGATGTTCTCTGGAGGTATTGAGATTCATAGGCATTTTCCCACCCACATTAAGTGACCCCAGGCTGCTGTGCTTTTTAATTCTTGTTTCTCATTGCATGACTTTTTCTGATTAAAAATTAATACAAAGTTTTTATTCACAAATTGAAAAGTACAAAAAGTATAGAGGACAAAATTAAAAAGATCATAATCACCAGCTAGAGCACTAACAAAATGATTGTGTAATTCCTAATATTATTCTTTATATTCATACTTTTAAAGACAATTAGGATTGTTTTGTTTACTTATATGATTTTTAAAGCATAGTTTCAGTCATATTTATAGCTAGATAATACATATATAATTTTAATGACTATGAATTATTCTGTCTTATAACTGCCATTTATTTCACTATTAGCCTTTAACTAGAAAATTACACTGATTTTAACTTTTTCCCTAAAATAATACTGCTATGAACACTCTCATATGTAAATCCTTTTGATCATCATTGAGTATTTTATTAGAGTAAAAATGAGAAAGTTAAATTACTGAGTCAAAGTATATTTTTAATCCTCTTCATATATGTTGCCAAATACCTTTTAAAAATATTGTACTCATTTATATTTCCATAATTATGAGAATAACCATTTAACTTCACCCCAACAACACTAATTATCATTTTAAAATAAACATTTGTGGGGCTGGCCCGGTGGTGCAGCAGTTAAGTTCCGCATTCTGCTTCTCAGAGGCCCGAGGTTCACCGGTTCGGATCCTGGCCGTGCACATGGCACAGCTTGGCAAACGCCATGCTGCGGTAGGCGTCCCACGTATAAAGTAGGGGAAGATGGGCATGGATGTTAGCTCAGGGCCAGTCTTCCTCAGAAACAAGAGGAGGATTGGTAGTAGTTAGCTCAGGGCTAATCCTCCTCAAAAAAAAAATTAAAAAATAAATAAAAAATAAAATAAACATTTGATAGTCAAATAGAAGAATTAATGACCAATTGCACTTTTTGGTTACTATTGAGACTGGACATTTTTTAACATGTTAACTAGCCATTTGTAACATTTTGTTTCATATGAAAAATACCTGTTCATACATTGTGACCTTTTCAAGCAGACTGCTTTCTTTTTGGTTTGAAATAACTATTTATATGTGTAGAATAAAACTTTGTCATAAATGTTTCACATTTTTGCCAGGTTATTATTTGCCTTTTTATTTTTAAATGAATTAGTGAAGGAAGCAAGAAGAGGAATCATCATGCCATTTGATTTCTTGTAATTAAATATAAGTAGTTGAAGAAGCTGAAGTGGATAAAGTCTTGGAAAAATAACAGCTTCTCTCTCCGTTTTTCATTAATTCGTTTTTCTTTTAATTTTTTATGTATTTGTTCAACAGATATTTATTAAGTATTTGTTCATTGAGATGATAAATTAGCATCAACTCCAAATGGGGAAATAAGCATTGACACAGTGAGATACACACCCAAGTCTCTAGAAGATGTAAGATGAGCCACTGACTGGATACTTTAGTTCTAAAATAGCTGAACTGCACGGTCATCTCTTGAAACCAAAATTCTAACTACAAATTCCTCATTTGAGGGAAAGTAAAAGAATAAAAATTATTAAATCTGGTGCCTGCTCAGGAACTACTCTTATAAACGTATATTTTGAGGGAAATATGGAAAGCTGGAAGGTGGAACATACACACAGTGATAAACTGTAGTGTGACAGGAGTCTGGAAATAGAGAGACAGAAAAGCAAGAGGCATAAATGAGCAGAGGCTTGTTAAAAATGCCAAAGACAATAAAAATGACATTTTTAGAAATGTTGAGAAGAAGAAAAATGAGGTCAGAATAAACCCACTGCTTGGGGGCATATTACATAATTCTGGAAGGAATAGCTACTGCATGGGATGACAGAAAGAGAATTCAAAAAGATTTCAGCAGGAAAGAATGAAGGGCCAAAACTAACAAGATGAAATTAGATAGTGATAAATGAATCAACTTGCCCTTAGGTTAAAAAAATCAACTGTACAAGTACAAGATTGGGAAAACAGGACAGTCCACATGAAGAGTACTCTGGGGTTTTCACTTGATTGAAAACAGTATGAATCAGAAGTTCAGAGTGTGGCCAAAAATGGCCACAATCATTATTGGGTACATTTACAAAAATACAAAATTACAGAGATAATTATCCTCTAGTACTTGGTCCTTATCAGAACACACCTATTATACTTTACAGAGTTATAGGCATTTTACTTTAGAGAAACAGGAGAAGTTAAGACTTACTAGTATCAGTGGTCAGCCCTGGCAGGCTAGTGATTAAGATTTGGCTGCGTGGCCCTGGTTTGTTTCCTGATCAAGGAACCACACTACCCATCTGTCAATTGTCACACTGTGGCAACTGCGTATTGCTGTGATGCTGAAAGCTATGCCACCAGTATTTCAAATATCAGCTGGGTCACCCAAGGTGAACAGGTTTCACAGAAGCTTCCAAACTAAGACAGACGAGGAAGAAGGAGCTGGCCACCCACTTCCAAAAACATTGGCCATGAAAACCTTATGAATAGCAGTACAGCATTGTCTGATATAGCACCAGAGGTGAAAGGATGGCGCAAAAAGACTGGGTAGGGTTCTGCTCTGCCATACACAGGGTCGTTAGGAGTCAGAATCAACTCGAGAACACTAACAACAAAAAGTATCAATGAAATTTCTCCTGTAAATGTTGCACTCAACAAAAGGCATGAAAATTGTAAAATATTTGAACACTATGATAATAGAAATAGTTTTTACTTGTTCTCTATAGTTCCAGAAGTTAGAACTGAATGCAGTGGATGGAATTCACAAAAATATAGATGCTGTTTTAATATTCAGACGATTTTTAATACAGTGTGCTCCTGATCTCTGGAAAAATTGAAAAAAGGGTCAAGAATGTGTTAGAAAGGACTTAACTATAGCATAAGATCTAACAAGAGGGATTCTCATTGCCTCATCAACTCACCGTTCTATGCTAATCTAGTTTTCATATTTGTTAATGTAACTTAGCTTCTTCTCATCAATTTCTGTCTTTGAAATAACTATGTAAAGAGTTGCTCAGTTATTAAATACATAACAATGACTAGTAAATGTCTTAGTATTCACTTTTTAAAGTGTTCAAGGAAGTCTAAGAAATCAGAATGGAGGTGAAAACTATCTCTTCCTGGCTGCAAGAATTTGGGCAGAACACTCCATTTTACTGAACTTCAATAGCCAGGCAGCTGATTCTTCTTAAGATAGAAAGCAAGTCCCAGCAGATATTATTATCCCTGGTTTGTAGATTAGAACAGTTGGTTGATAGTGCTGTTTGTTTCTTCTATGTCTTTGCTGATTTTTTTCTCTACTTGTTCTGTCAGTTTGGTATTAAAAAATCTCCAAATATGATTATAGAATTTTCCTTTTCTCTTTTAAAGTCTATCTATTTTGCCTCATATGTTTTGACATTCTGTTACTGGGAGTTTCCACACTTAGGATTGTTATGTCTTTGTATTAATTAGTCTATTACTCTGTAAAACATTATACCAAAACTTAAGGGCTTGAAGCAACACGTATTATCTTACAATTTCTGGAGCTCAGGAATTCGAGTGCAGCTTAGGTGAGTCGTCTCTCGCAGTCGAGGTGTTGATTAGGTCTGCAGCCATCTCAAGGCTTGTCTGGTCAAGAATCTGCTTCCAAGCTCACTCAGGTGATCATCGGCAGGATTCAGTCCTTCCTCAGCTGTTGGACTGAGGGTGTCAGTTCCTCATTGACTGTTGGTCTGAGGCCACATTCAATTCCTTATCTTGTGGGCCTCTACACATATCAGCATGCTTTCTTAAAACATACAATCAGGGAAGACGAGAGAAATGACCATAAGATGGTAGTCAGAGCCTTTTGTAACCTAATCACAGAGGTGACATTCCATCACTTTTACCAGTTTCTATTAGCTAGAAGTAAGTCACTGGTCTGGTCCACACTCAAGGGGAGGATATTATGCAAGGATTTGAACACCGAGAGGTAGAAATCTTTGGGAGACATGTCCGAAGCTAACTACCAGAATCTATTTGTTGAATTAACCCTTTTATCCTTTTATTATGTCCTTTTCTGTCTCTGGTAATAATTTTGTTTCGATGTATATTTTGTCTTTTATTAACACAGACACAGTTTGCATGAAATATCCTTTTTCTTCCATTCACTTTCAATCTATCTGTATTCTTATTTAAAGTGTGTATCTTGTATACAACATATACTTGGGTCTTTTGGTTTCCTTCCATTCATCTCTGCCTTTTAGTTGTAATGTTTATTTCATTAATTTTTTATACATTTAATTTAATTATTAATATTGATGAATAGTGGTGTGCCATCTTATTTTTTGTCTTATACTTGACTCCTCTATGTTTTGTTTCTGTGTTTCTCCTTTCTTGCCATTTATTTGGACTTTAAAATATTTTTTAGAATTTCATTTAAGTTTTTCATTTGGCTTCTTAGCTATATTTCTGTGCTTAGTCATATATTCTGCATTTTCTTTTTGTTACTTCAGGAACTTCGAAACATTCTTAAATTTTCATAGTCCACTTATAGTGAATTATGTATAGTCATGTGGCAGTTAATGATGAGGATACTTTCTGAGAAATGTGTCATTAGGCAATTTTGTGCAAACATCATAGAGTGTACTTACACAAACCTAGATGGTATAGACTACTACACACCTAGGCTCTATTGTACTAATCTTGTGGGACCACTGTGGTACATGGGATCCAACACTGCCCAAAACATTGCTATGTGGCACATGACTCTACTACTTGATGTAAGTATAAAAATCTTGTAAACATGAGACCGTAGTTCCCATCCTTTACATTATAGTTTGTTATATATATCTACATATACTATAAATGCGACAAGACAATGTTATGATTTTTGCTATAAACAGTTATATGGTTTATAAAGATATTTAGAGGAAAAAGGAGAAAAGAAAAAAACAGTCTTTTGCATTAACCCAGATATTGACAATTTCTGTCGTTCTCTATTCCTTTCTTAGGATCTGAGTATCATTTTCCTCAATTTGAAGAATTTGTGATTTCTTGTAATTCAGGTCTGAAGAACATGAATTTTTAGGGTTTTTTTAATCTGAAAATGTCTTTATTTTGCCTTTATTTTTAAAAGATATTTTAGCTATATATAAAATGGTTGTTTGTTTTTTTTATTATTTAAGCACTTAAAGTATGTTATTACTCTATCTTCTGGTTTCCATGGTTTCTGATAAGAAGTCATTGATTCTGACACGTAATATGCTATTTTTCTCTCGCTGCTTTTAAGAGATTCTCTTTACCTTTGGATTTTAACAATTTGACTTTGCTTTGTTGTGCCTTGTCGTTAGTTTCTTTGGGTTTTCTCTGCTCGATGTTGACTGAGCATCTTAAATATATGAATTTCTCTCTTTCATTAATTTGTCAAATTTTGGCCATTATATTCTCAAATATTTTTCTGTCCAATTTTCTTTCCCCTTCTTCTTCCATTCCAATTATACTTATATTTTACCACTTGATATCATTTAACAGGTCCCTGGACATTCATTCATTTTTTAAATATTTATCTTTTTTGTTACAATTATCAATTTTTATTGATCTATCTTCAGATAAGTTTACTCTTTTCTCTGTCAAGTCCATTCAGCTAAATCTTTCCAATATTTTTTATTTCAAAAATTATATTTTTTACTTCTAGTATTTCCTTTTTGTACTGAGTTTTATCTTCACTAAAATTACCCATTTCTCTATTGGAATATACATTGGTTGAAAAATTGTTCTCTTTTAGTTCATTGGGGATAATCGTAAATCTTGCCTTAAAATCCTTATCTGTTAGTTTCAACATCTAGTTTATTTTGTGGTCAGATGCTGGATTTATTTTCTTTTGAGAGAATATTCCTTATTTTTTTGCTCTTTATATGTTGGGCAATTTTTTATTATATCCAGGTTATTATGAACACTAATTTTTAAATATTCTGAACTCGGTTTTTTTTTTCCCAGTAAGAATTACCTTTTTTGTTTTAGCAGTTAATTTTCTTGGCTGTGTTGGAACTGCAAATTTGGATTCTTGCATGGCAGCTCTGGTTTCATGCATGTCTTTGAATCTGTTTGATATTAAAACTGAGAGAAAATATTGTTTACAGTTGCCTATATATGTACCATCATGATTCCCAGCATTCCTTTGTGTAGACCCAAGTTTCTCTTTGGAATACTTAATTCTGCTTGAAAAATATATCTTTTAATATTTCTTATGATGAAGATTTTATGTCTTTACTAAATAGATTTAGTAATGGAATTCCTTCGGCTCGTTGATATGAAAAAATTTGTTTCCTCTTTAATTTTTTAAATGTTTTTGCTGGGTATATAATTCTAGGTTAATAGAGTTTTTTGCTTGTTTTTAAATTTCAGTACTTTAAAATGTCATTCACTTGTCCTCTGGATTGAATAACTTTAGATGAGTCTGAAATTCTTGCCTCTTTTCCAATGTACATGATATACCCTTTTTCCTCCGGCTGCTTTTAATTTTGATCCTTATCACTCATTTCCAGCAATTTGACTGTGATATGCCTTGTTGAGTTTATCCTACTTGCAGTTTATTGAGCTTCTTTGACATGTGATTTTCTAGATTTCACCAAATTTGGAAAATAATTGGCCATTATTACTTCAAATATTTTTAGTTACTTCTTCTTCTAGAACTTATACTGTACCTATGTCTCACTTCTTGGATTGTCCTATAGGTCACTGAGTCTCCATTCATTTATTTTTTAGTCTTCTTTTCTTTCTGTGATTTAATTTGTATTATGATTTTTCTCTTTGTAATTTTAATTTCGATTGCTGTGTCTTAAGGTTCACTGATCCTTTTTTCTTCAGTGTTTCATCTGCTATTAATCTCATATGTACTATTTTTCATTTCAGATATACAATTTTTCATCTGCGAAAATTATATTTTGTTCTTTGTTATATTTTTACTTTATATACTTATTACATTAATATTTTTCTCCTTAATTTTGAACATATTTCTAATATTTATTTATTTTTGGTGAGGAAGATTGTCACTGACCTAATATCTGTGCCAATCCTCCTCTATTTTGTGTGTGGGATGCCACCACAGCATGGCTTAATGAGCAGTGTGTATGTCCCGCCTGGCATCCTAACCCACAAACCCCATACCTTGAAGCAGAGAACATGAACTTAACCCCTACATGCCACTGGGCCAGCCCTTCTAATATTTAAATAGAGGTTTTAAAGCATTAGCTAATTCCATCATCTCTGATATCCTAGTTATGGATCACATTTTCTTGCATCTTCATATTTCATATATAAATTGAGTAGTGTATATTGTTGAATGCTGGTTTTATCACCTTCTTTAAGATGTGTTAGACTCTGTTAAGCTACTTACAGAACAAAGTGATACTTTAGAGGCCTGTTTGAAAGCATTTTTAGGTCAGATATAGAATTGCCTTTACTCTAGGCATCGTTTAGCCCCACTACTTAGGGGTGCCCCACCTGTATTCTCCACTGAAGGCTAGGTGTTCCATGGGACGCTTGCAGGCTATTAGGAACCTGAATGTTTGCCAGATCTCTTGTAAGCTTCGGATTTTAGTTCTCTAGCCCTTCCATTTCTAGCCTTGTGGAATTGCCCCCTTGATTCTGTGACTTAGATTTAGCAACAGGCCCAAGGGATTCCTGTGGAGATTTATGTATCTCTTTCTCCGTGAAACACCCTTCTCTCCAGTACTCTGCTCTGAAAGTGTTGGCTACCTCGCCCTCCCAAGAATTCTTCTTTTTGTCCCATGAATTCTGTAAGACCACCATGCTTTGCTTAGTACCCCTCTTCTCATAGCACAGTTTGTTAAGTGCCTAAAGTCAAGACTAGGACAGAAAACCTTGCTTGTTTCCCCTCTCTCAGGGATTACAATTCTGCACTGTCTGTTGTACAGTATCTGAATACTGTTTATTTGAATACATTATATGTAGTAGGAGAGCAAGTCTAGTCCCAATTACTCCATAATGGCCTGTAGTGGAAATACCCACACTATTTATTAAAAGCAGAAATCACTATAAAATACATTGCTTGTGGGTTTTTCACGTGTTTAAAAGTCACTAATAATCAAAAGATATTTCAGACATCAATCAAAATTGTAATAAAGTACTAAGTACTATATTTCCTCTAATTAATTTTCATAAACACTATTACTAATAGTGTTACTATTAGATAATTAATTCTAGGCTATATTATCACTAGAAGACAAAAAAAGGCAAAAAATAAATTCAGGTTTAATTATCTCTGCTTCTTGATCTTTAAATTAGGAAAAAATCTTCAAAATGTTGTTTTCTTTTTTTAGCAGGATCACCTTATTAAATCTCAGCTGAGTCTTTAGAGACAATCATTTCTAACTACACTGACGAAAGTATTAAAATATTAAATAAACTTTTAGCATTTAAGATGTGCAAAATGCTTTGGAATAGTTTTGTGATTTTTCTTTTCCTTAATCTTCTATACTACATTGGTCATTCTGTCCAGCACCTAAGGTCACCTTATAAATTTAGTTTATAATAGCTTGAACACTTTAAATCAGATCTCAGAATTAGTTTAAATCAGTTTAAAATTTTGACCAGTTTAGTTACTAAACCTATACTAGTGATTGAATTGATTATTTCCTCAACTTACTTCATTATATTAAGACAGGTAGTATTTATTTACCAACTCCTGGATTTTCTTTTATTCACACATTAAAATGTCTACAAATCTTATTTGGGTAAATAGATGCATGAGGATCTCAGAACTCTTAACTATTTATTGGCAGAACTTAGGTCCTTAAAGAAAGCAATTGTGAAGAATTTTTCTGATTAGCTAGTAAGTTTACTAAGAAATATTTTAAGGTTCCCCGCACATTCGTATTTCCCTGCATCATATACGAGCCATCAGATTTTTTATACTATTGCTCTTGTTGAAGATGCACAGGTTTTGAACCATGTATCCCTGGATCTCATGAATAGCTCTTTTGGTGTCTCATGGCATGAGAAAAATTAAATATTAACTGTGGGGTCACTGGTATTTGGATAGCAATGCACTTTATTTAGTTTTCTCTTGATTTAGTGTTTTATCCTATAATTCTTTTTGAGAGATAGTGGATGCAAATTTGAACCCATCTTTTGCTATGATTTCCACAATTAAGAGTAAATCAGCTGTCCTTGCATTTACTTTGGGAGGATCTTTACATCACTTAAAAAGGCATGCAAAATATACGTTATCTCCTGCAACAGATAATGTAATATGCTTTTGTAAGTTCTAACAACATTGATTCTCATGTTTTTAAACATAAAACAGAAATTTTTTTTTTGTGGGTAGTGATTGTCTTTATTTTATTCCTATAAATATTTCTGTTTTAGTGTGACGCATTGATAGTCATTTGTAAGTGAAGATGAATTTAACTTCTTATACTTGCATTTGATTTTCAAGTTTTGGATTTTGTAACAATGACACAGGATCAATCAATATTGGTTATATTCAGGCATATGATTAGGTTTTGGCGTATTTAAGTAAACATATTTCCAGCCATCACATTCACAGATGAAAATTCAACCATAATACGTGATTTATGCATTTCTTCCTCTCTCTGAAATTCATCTATTGTTAACACTACCTCTAGGTTCTCTACAAATTAATTTCCCTTTCTATAAATTACACTTCTTCCTGTATGTCTACATTAACCAATCTGCTTTAACAATGACTATAGCTTGTTATTCTCTTTCTAATGGGGAAGAATTCTTTAAAAAGTAAAGCAGTGACTAAAAACCAACCGAAGTTTAGGCAAATAGATGCTTCATTATTTCTACATACAAATTGGATCACTTAGATGACTTCAACAAGGTTTAAATAAAATAAACTATGCTTTATTAAAGCCAAAAACTATTAGAAAGATTCTAAGAATTGGCTATTTGGTGGACTGATTTTTCAAGAAGAGGAAAGTGAATCCGCTAATTACTCAACATAAGTGGTTGAGTTGTTCTCCAGACATCACAATAACTGGAGACCCAAGGCCAAATAACTTATACTTCTTCCTTCTTTGCTATTTTATTTTTAAGAGAAGAGTATTCAAATTTTTTCAAATATAGAATACAAATATATCATAAGGAAAGTAAATTACAGTGTAGAATTGAACTTAAACTATGAAACAAGCCCTGAATCACATTTAAGAAAACTGAAACTTGTACTTATCTTATAGATTGTGTAACACTCAGCTTTAGTGTTCTCAGCATTGGGGCTTTAGAAAAAGAAGCTTCTAGTCAGAGTTGCACTAATGCACTGCACGAGTCTGCATGTAATCGGAGGTCAAGATGTCCTGGTCTTGTCTAATGTGTCCTAACTCAGTCCTCCTTTCTTCTAATCCTCCTCCTTCTTCCGGACATCTCCAAATGAGGAATCCAGTTTTTGAGAGAGGTGACCCACAGCCCAAAACACCTTCTCCTCCCTCTACTTCTTGGATCTTTCTGATGGAATACCTCGTGATTATTTATGAGGTAAAATCAGGTATTTGAAAATGAGGTCCAGACACAGCGATTCCCAGACTTCTAGAGTCCCATGTGCATCAGATTACAGCACGAAAATGCCCAAGCCAAGCTTGACCCCTGCCTTAATGATTCTGAGGAGGGCTACTGTCATAAACAGTCATGCAATGAGTCAGATTTTTTACTTTAATAATGCCCTTTCCAATAGAGTACTTAAATGTACACGTCTCTTGAATTTGAGTGAGAACATGCGACCCCAGTGGTCCTCGGTCTGACGACGCATCCCAGAACGTGAAGCAGCCAAGCAGCGCAGCTAGGGGAGAGCAACGGTCTGCGGGCTGGGGAGGAACTGCGACCACATCCCCACAGAATTACAGCCCCAGTCAATTGCGTTTCCCACCCACCTGCCTCCAACACGGAAGCTGACAGGTCGAGACAGCAGGGAGTACACGCTCCTTAAGAGCAAGCTTCAGTGTAGCTCTTATACAGAGAGGAGCTCCTTCGTGACGGTCCTTCAGAGTTTTAATGAATTTAGGAGTCTGGCCTCTCTCCATCCCCTGCTTTCTGTCTGCCTTCCTTTGCCCACTGCGCCCCCACCCCACCCCGCGTACACGCAGAAGAAAGTTTTACACAGACTGAGCCCCACGTTGACGTAGGCATTGCCTCCCCTCCCATCTGGGCAGAAGGGAACGAGTGGGGGAGATGCAGAGCTAGGGATCGCTTGCATTGCTAAGGTTAGGGTCCTGAGGTGGAGCCGATCAAGTGCCAGCCAGGAGTATTGGTTCTAGACCCACAAATAGATCAAGATTTTTCCCTCCTCCATCAACCTCTTAAATCCCAATGAGGTCAGTGCAATGAGAGAGAATCAGATCAAGAGAGAGGGCGAGGAAGAGGACGACGACGAGGGAGAAGAAACCCAGACGGAAAAAGGCCATCAGACAAGGTCGCTTTTTCTGGCGACACAGCAACTGCGAGGAGCGTGGTGCTGAATATCATCCGCCCGCTCAGCCTGGGGACCGAGGGACTCGCAGAAGCACTTTGTGTTATCAGGAAAACAAAGGAAAGGAGACGAGAGGCAGAGTAAGAGGGAAGCTCGGGGCAGTTCCGCTTTGGATCTCCGGGAAGCAAAGCTCTTCTCCTTGGCAAGGAAAGAAAGGGGAACCTGAAAGGGTCTGGAAGGCTGAGGAGGGAGCGGGGTTTCCCTACGGAGACTCGGGACGCGGCAGAACTCTGGACAGCGCCTTGCGAGTCGGGCTCGGAGCTTCCTGGCTCGTCCAAGGTTTCAGGCTCCCTCTTGAAAGCCCTTCTACTGATGTGCTCTCCTCTCCTGGACTCCGACCACCGAACCCAAAAAAATCCTTCTACGATCCCTGTATGAACGTGCCAGGGTGTAGAGTGGCTCTTTTGCCTCTTGTCCGGTCAGGGAAGAAGGTCTGCGGTTCCGGAAATCCAGTCCTTGTGGATAATGCTTCGCTGGTGAAGAAAGAAAAGTTTTGGGGTCTGGTAGGGGGCAGAGGGGTAAGGAGAATAGTGGAAGAAACAAGGTGGATTGTTGGTTTCCCTCTCTGATCTGGAAGGAATGATGACCGAGGAAGGATGTGCACCAGCGGCCAGATTATTGGGAGCCTCTTGGTGCTCTCTGTGCTGGAGATAGGGCTGGGGGTGTCCAGCGTGGCCGTGGGGGCGGTCAGCTTCAGCCTGGCCCTCCGAGATCACAAGCCGCAGCTCGGAGACTCGTCCCCGGTATGGAGCGGGGTGTGTGTACGTTGAGCCATTTCACTCTCTCTTTACCTCTTTACGGTGATGGTCAGTGTGCGTGCGTTAGTCGCTCCTTCCCTGGGGAAGAAAATCATAAATCTCCTCTGGCTTGCGTGTGGGTTCATGTTGGCAGGCTATGCTTCTTTATGCTGTTCTCTTAATTATTAGTTGGGTTTTTTTTTCCTTACCTTGGCTTAAGACCAAATTAAATGGCTTTGTTTAAAGTTGGAGGGGGCTGAATCTGCAAAATGCTGCCCAGTGGTGCTGCTTAGGGAGTCACACCTGTCAAGGGCAAGCTCACTTAGCCTCTTGTTTCTTTTACAAGGAAAATCAAAATGAAAGTGTTACATCATTTTCTTGTACCCGGAACAAGCAAGAATAGAGTTATACATTTATATCTGGGTAGCAGCACCCCAAGTACACCAAAGGCAACACAGATAAGACAAAAAGAGAGATGTGGTATGAGTGAGCAAGGAGCATTTTATCCCAGAAAACATTGCTCTTAATTTTCCCTTGCTAGGTTTCTGATGCTTCATGTCTAAAAACTCTTTTGTAAGTTCTAGGCAATAAGTTAAACAACAAATGGTATGATATGTAAGAACAGTCTAATAGGAGAGTAACTCAGCTTGAAGAGTACCTAATGCTTGGAGAAAATGTCATAATTTTCACTGGGTCAGATGGCAGACCCAAGAAGATTCTTGTTTATCTAGTTTAGGCGAATCTCCAGGAAAGCCTTTGAGACCCATTCCTTCCACCAAGGATCAATAAAATAACTCAGCACTATTCCAAGTGTGGGCCTAATTGTGAAAATCATATTTTCTTCTGCTTTAAGTTAAATAGCTTCTATATCCCTCTGGGTCTCTAGCTTGATTATACATTCCAAGATAATTTAATAGGATATTATTCTGTCGCTGATAATCAATAGGTATAATTAACAATCGTGGGTTAGTTACTTGTGCTTTAAGTCACTGAGAAAAAAAATGATCATTTAAGAGTTCAAGAAAAATCACTCCAAAGTAGTTCGTTTTTGAGGAAAGTTCTAGCATTCTTTAAACTGGTATAATTATGCTTTAGAAAATTAGTTTTTATATTTTAATTTTTCAAAGTGAGGCGAATGTTTTTAAATTGCAGAAATTCGAAGAAAAAAGAAAAATGGTGTTCAATTCTAACATTGAAATCCTCCAAGAACCCTTGTTCTGAATTCAATAATAAGTTACTACCAATCTCCAAATAATTACCTCTATCTTAATTATGTAATTTTTATCAATCTGTATTTTAAATTTAATATGGAAGGCTAAAAAGCAAATCTTAAATCTGATGATTTCACATCTTATAATAGTAGCAATTATTTTGAGAATTGCAGTTATTATTATTGCTATTATTGTTTAAACAGAAATAGTCAGACTAAAATTTCTATCAGACAATTGTTAAAATGAAATGTCAACATTTAAAGCAAGAGGAAGAAAATGTGATCTTTTGATGACTTATGAGGGAGAAGCCTCAAATACTCTTCAAATCACTTTCCCTCTGAAATTCCAGAAATTGAATGAGCAAACTTAGATTGTCTCTAAACAGTATTAAAATATCCAGTTTTTCTTCAAGAATTAAGAAAAAGATGACATTTGCTTGACATCATGTAAAAAAATAAATGATTTTTTCTCTTTTCTCAGACTATTATCTAGATTAGTCAACATATGTGTACGTACAGAAAACGAAAACTTTGAATCAGTTCAGTGAAGAGCAAATAAAACAGTAAAAATATATACATATATGTACACTCATTATCATAAAGAATTATTTCCATTTTAACTGGTTCTTTAGAGTAGCCAAAATTTACCTAGGATCCTCAAACGATAGTCTGGAATTCTATTGTCTGACTCAGTAAAATAAAAAAAAATACATGTGATTGAATGAATGGCTTTGAAACTAGAGTCCAAACAGTTGGTCACTTTTATAAACTAAAGTTAAAATAATCAAATATATGAAGAAATAAATACCCAGTTGTGATCATTGTTTATCAAATTATAGGCTTGTTAAATTGATTTTTAAATTATTTTTAAGAGGTCATTTGTGATACAGTTTGAATTATCCCAATTCTGACAATGATGAATTCATATAACCAATATTTATAGAGGGCTTACCATGTATAGGGCGTTTTACTTTTTAGCACATATTTAACACAAAGACTTTTCAGAGGAATCAGAATGTCTAGCAGAGGAAACAAGATGGGTACATTGCAAAATTTATCAGCAGAGAGGAATTAGAGTTTGACCTCAGAGAGATACAGGGGCAGATAAAGAGGAGAGAGGTGGGTGGTCAATGAAATTTCCATGGGAGAATTATCATTTTTCTCTTGATCTTGAAAGTTTATCGGGACTTGGAGTTAATGTATCACAGTGTTAAGTAGCATATCACAGTGTGAAGTTTGGAGTCTACCCGGGTGCAAATCCCAGATCTGCCATTTGCTATCTGGGTGATTAGCCAGTTTCCTCATACTCCATAAAACAGAGTAGTTAGCAGGCACAAATGAAGTAATGTTCTTAGTAAAGTGTGTGGTATGTAGTAAGCACTGAATAAATGTGGGCAGCTAATACTGGGTGCGCAGACTGGCAGTGAAAGATATGAGAAAGGAGAGCGTTTCAGAGAGCATGGATGAAGGCAAAGACATGGGACAGGACAGGTTGTGTTCCAAGAAGCGCAGGCTCTTCTATTTTTCTGTGGTTTAGGTGGGTGAGGGGGAGATAAGGATGCAAAGAGTGGTTGGGGCCAAATCATGGGAGGCTGTGTGCCAGACTCAGGCAAAGATTTATTTCCTCTTATTTTCAATAATAATAATAATAATAATACCAATTTTTACCTCCCAGAGAGAATCCAGAAAGATGCAGAGGAAAACTAGATTAAGAGTTGTTAATCTCTCTGGTATTTTATGAATTAAAAATCTGTATTATTTATGAATGGTAGATGAGATTTTATAACCTGTCAGGATAACCATAGTCTATAATCACAGTGTGTTTTGATTGGTTCCATCAAGTTTTTCCTAACATATCAATATCATTATTACAGGATTTCTGATTAAATTTTAGAAGTCAATGGAAATAAAAACTGTACTATGACGGGATTACTTCTTATATACAGACCCCCAAATCATAACTTTTTCATCTAGGTCAAATACACTAAGAATTCAGGCAACTATTTCAATTATTTGGACCCATATATACAAATTTCAAAAAAGTGGCTTTGAAAATAAAGTAGTACTAGATAAAGGGCTTAAAAGTCCATGAAATGTGTGTTCACACGGATTATTTCCAGTCACTATTTCATAATCAGGCAAATGATACATTCCTATGATCTAAGAAATGTGGGCAATTAGAATAAAAAAAGTCATTTAACTATAATTTCATAGAGAAAGGAAGCTATAAATTCCTTTATAGGATTTTTGCTTCTTCTTGATTCTTTGTTATAGCTGACATAGTCCCCTCATTGAAAGCGTAAAGGAAGACATTACTGTTAGATAACAATGAATGAACCATTGAGTAAACTGCTTTGGAAAGAACATAGCTATATGAAATATAATTGATGTGTGAGATGTACTGACAGGGAGTTAAATAGACAGGGCTATGTTCTAAGTTGTTTTGCAAAACAGTCAGTGTCCAGTGCATCATCTGTAATGGGAATGGCCTGTATTTAATAGTACACAGATTCCTGGATCCAAGAGAATTTTATTTTGTTGCTATAAATTGACACTTGGATATCCAGAGATTCAAATGGTGGTGTCCAGAACAACACTTGATGCTGAGTTGTATTTGATAAATACCATCCTAATTCTATCCATTTATATCTGATAATCATTCTATAAATTTAATTTATTAAAATAACTTTTACCCCACATGTAAACATGGTCTTTTAAAATATTCAAAAATTTTATTGTCTAAATCATATAAAGTTTGAGTGATTATTATTGCTTATTTTTCTGGAGCATATTTGGTTTGTATATCATAACTTTATCTGCTTAATAAGTCAGATACTTTGGGTGCGTGAAATTTATAGTAGTATGATTAAGGCATATATCTATTATGTGAACTCTTGATTCACTATGGTAACAACTCAGCCAATTGTAAGACTGTGCTGAAATTCACCTACTATACATTCTGATCCATATCACAGCAACGTGAATGAGGTGATATATATAGATGATAGCTGATGATTTATTGATTTATTGATTTATTTATTTATTTATTTATTTTTGGTGAGGAAGATTGGCCCTGAGCTAACATCTGTTGCCAATCTTCCTCTATTTCGTATGTGGGATGCTGCCACAGCATGGCTTGATGAGCAGCACATAGGTCCATGCCTTGGATCCGAACCCACAAACCCCAGGCTGCCAAAGCAGAGCACACGAACTTAACTACTAAACCACCAGGACAGCCCCTCTAAAGCATCATTTTTAATATTTGAATCTGTCCAATTAATTTAATGAAAAATGAAAAAACAATAAAGTGAAAGTAGCCCCTCAAACAGTTACTTCAAATGTCCACAATTTGAAGTTAGTGTGTCTCTGATCAGCTAATATATCATTTTTCTCCAGAGTCAAAATACATAACATAAGGGACTCATATCCTTTAGCATGAGATGAAAACATTGTTCCTATTCTCAGAAAAAATTTACAAGTGTACATTTGTGCCCCATTTAAAAATTAATTTTAATTATACCATTAATTCTTAAATAAATTCTCCTTTCAAATGATTTTTAAAAAGGATCAAAACTGAAGTTCTTTTCCGTACCACTTCACCAAAATTAGCCACTGTTATAAATTTAGTGGATAATCTCATGAACATTTCTCCATGCATAAATAGTATTGTTTGAGCATACAGATCAATTTCGATCAAGTTTCTGGATATAATAAAGCCCAGGTAAAGACTCTTTTCCTTATGACGCACACACTCATTCTCAGGTGCTACTTGTTATCTACTCAGGTTAGGCAACTAGATAATTGGCAATTGGATAAGTTAGACCAGCTAAACTATTTGGAAATACAGTTATCATTCAAGAAAACATACCATGTGTTAAAATAATCGTGAATATAATGTCCATTTCTGGTGTTGACTTATAATGGTATGATGAAAGAAAAATGATGAGTTTTGCCATTATCTAACGAGATTTTTTTTTGTCCATATTCCATCCACGTATAAACGGCGTATGTTGGAATTTCTATTCAGAGGCCATGACAAATTCTGCTTTGGGATTTGGCTTTATCCAAGGGTATAACTGGTCTTGAAGATTTTGCCATGGAAAGATTAGAGGATAAGAGAGAATAATTTATTTGTTGACAACTTGTTTGATATAAACATGATCTGAATAAGTCAAGTCTCTTCTTTTGGACGCTTTTGCCTAAAATATGCGTTAGTTGTCTGGATTGGCTTAATCATTAGCCAGATCATCCAATATGTGCTTCCAATATGGCCAATTTAACTTTTTTGTATATTCACTTAGTCCTCACATAATACTTAATTTTATTGGTAGATAGGAGGCATAGCCCAGTCATTCAAGCTGAAATGCCTGTCTGTAAAATTCAATAAAAACTAGAATAGAATTTGGTGTATGTGTGCATGCACACTTACCAACAGGGGAAAAAACCCAAAATTTTATGTTCAAATGATGTTGGGCCATTCAGTTATGAAGTGAACCAAATTTCATTTTACTACTGCATTATATATATATAATATAATATACATAATATTCCTTCAATTGATTTTTCTATACTTAAATATCTAATCCCAGAGTTGATAAAAATATTTTACTTTATTGTATTAGTAATTTTGTCAAATTACCAGGTAGCCACTCTACAGACAGAGGTTTTTTTCAACATGCAAAATAGACAATGCTAGAATAATTAGATGATAGCATATAAAGACTCTCACTGAGCATATTTCTAGGAGAGTGAGAGAAGAAACCATGTGACTACTTTTCTCTATGATGTACAAAGCCATGCAGTCCTTCTCATGAATGCAGATCTAATCTACATATACTTTATTCAAATCGAATGACAGATTGGATTGATACATCTCAATATAACTGTGGCACTGGATAACTTATCTTTCTTCACTAAGTCAAGGAGAGAAATGCCGGTACCTATCTCACGCAGTTGTGCAGCTAAGACAATGCTTGTAAGTCTGTCAGTACCAAGCCTGGCACAGAGTAAGTGTTCAGTGAGCATTCGCTTCTCCTTTCTTCTCCTACCCTTGTGCTGTTCCTTAACTGCCTGGAACCTAAAGCACACCAGTAGTGCCCTGGTTCTCAACATTTCTCCAACACCCTTCATTAACTCCAGTTTACTTCAGCTTTTTTTTTTCACATATAGTATGTGTCTAGATAGGTTTTGATTTAATTCAGGTATATACATTAGCAACTACAAAAATGTACCAAAATATCAACATTAGAGAGGTCATGTAAATATTCAGCTTAAAACTGAATAGGAAAACAGTTGCTGCTGTAAGATACCTCTCTCTTTGTTTTTGTCTTCAAGGTGGAGAAGATGGTAGAAACTCTATCTTAAACATATTCAGTAATCAGAAAAATTAGACAATTAGAGAGTTAGGCAAGTCAGAGAGTGGGGTACAGTAACTACTATTTATGCCACAAAACCAAGTCCTTGCAAAACACATAAAACTATATAAGTTCTTGTCATAAACTCAAAATAAAAGTACAAATTAATACTCCTAATACAGATACTTAATATCTTGGAGACTTGTATGGTTTTGCTTGAACTACCCAAACAGCTTTTGAAGCAATGTTTATTACACATTGCATTACTAACAGATGCAGCAATGAAGTATCTACATTACAACAATGAATCTTATAACCTTAATTAGTACTGATGATTTTTAAAAAAAAATTTTTTTTTTAAAGATTTTATCTTTTCCTTTTTCTCCCCAAAGCCCCCCGGTACATAGTTGTGTATTCTTCGTTGTGGGGTTCTTCTAGTTGTGGCATGTGGGACGCTGTCTCAGGTGGTCCGATGAGCAGTGCCATGTCCGCGCCCAGGATCCGAACTAACGAAACACTGGGCCGCCTGCAGCGGAGCGCGCGAACTTAACCACTCGGCCACGGGGCCAGCCCCAGTACTGATGATTTTTAGCACCAGTGTTAACACTCCTGAGAAACAATTCTAAGTTCCATTAGTTTGTAATATATTATTAAATACTGGACAAATTATGTGGTCAAGGCAAAAAAGAAAGTGTTAGTGGTTAAATAGGTCATCTTGGGAGACAGGGTGACTTGAGCTATTTATCCTATAGAAATAATACTAGATATCATTTATTAATAGTTAATTATGGTCCAAATGCTTTCACATACATTAATATACATTATTATTTCAAATCTTAACAACTTTGTGAATAATGTAGTATTTTATAAAGTTTATATAGGAAAAAGAACTGCCTGGAGTTCACTGTTATTTAATCAGCTGAGTTTGTATTTAAAGCCAAGGTAGGCTTTATTTAAAATCTGTAATTTTTCTATTGCATTACGTGGAACATGGGAAATTTTCATGAAAAAGTCGTTTACTAACTTTTATTATTACCTTTATTACTTTTTACTATTACTTACTACTTTTATTATTTGCTCCCACCCCAGAATATATGAGTCAGGCAGGATGGCATAAATGCCAGGTCCCAATCACTGTTCGTATCCGTTTCCTAGAAGACATAGTCATAGTCAACAGGTTAACAAGCACAACCCCCATGTTCTCAGAAGAGGGTGAGATATTAGACTAAATTTTTCCTACCCCTAAAGCTTAAGTCTAGCCTTAAAAGATAAAGCTAAAGTATGCATCTCAAATGATCGAGAGCAAATCAGGAAGACACGAGACAACATATTTAAACATAGTTCAAAATGAGAGGTAACACTGAGGTGTCAAGGGTGACTTCTTCATAGAGGAAGAATTTTATCCAGGCCTTGGAGATTGGGAAGGTTTCCAGTGGACAGAGGAGAGAAGAAGTTGTGCTAAGCAAAGCTATTAACATGTGTAAACTCATGGAAGGGATAATAAAGTGGAGAGTTTTGGGGAGACTGAGGAGACTGAACTTGTTAGAGCAAAGATGTCCTCACATAAAAACTGGTAAGTGAAGATCAACCTCATCCAAATCGGATGGGACCAGCTTTAAAAGGGTCCTGAAAGAATGGCGAGACTAGGCTGCTTTTGATTTCCAACTAATCTTGATGAGCTCTGCAGGGTAGAACCTGAGGATCATGAGGCCAAGCCACTTGGGCCAGGCATGCCTGCTCAATTTCAAAGCAAAACATCAGCCCTTGCTTCCAAGATGCGTATCCTGGATCAAAAGAAAGAGTTGAGTGAAATCTTGGGACTTGAAGGAAGCGTAAATCTACCACAACAAACCTAACCCCAACTTCAAGTGACTTTCCTGTTGATGGTGGGTTTGTAAGATCCTAAGTTCCTTTTGTTCAATTATTCTTACAGCTGCCTGACATACTAAGATAAGAGCTCAGTTATTTAATTGGAAGTATCAACCTGACACAAAGAAATGAAAATAGGTTTTGGAGGTATTAAGACTTCAGTTCAAATTCTGGCTCTGGTGTTTTCTAGTTGAAGTTTAAGTGAGTTACATTATCTCACTGAGAAACCAGCTAACTCATCTGTAAAATAACAAGACTATTACCTATCTCATGGGGTTGTTCTACAAATTAAATGTAATACTTTTTAAAGGGTTTTACTTATCTTAGGTATTCAAGAACTATGACTGACCCACCACGATGGTATGCTTTTTCCATATTTCTGGAAAATCCATTTTCTGTATGTGAATTCTCCTTGTGTGTTACAGACTTTTTATTTTCATACATTTCTGAAGAGGAGCTTATTGTAAGACCATTGATGAAATTGATCTTGGACTGAAGGCTTGGTAATATTTAGGTCAAATACCCTCTCTTAGAAAATGTGGACTTTTCATAACCTATTTTGGACAGTAATATTCAGTTGTGATTCAGTGCTAGGTCAATATTCGGATAAAGAGGTATAATTTTGTTTGTTCTACTAAATAGAGATGTGTGTTTGATTTTTCTCATTATTTTTGGCTGAGCTATTGAAATTCCTAGCTAATTTTCTACTTGTTTTCTGCCAATTATTTTCCTACATGGATTACTCTGAGGAATTAAAATAATAACGATAATAATGATGACTTAATAAGAACAGCAATGGCAGCTTATGTTTATGATACACTACATTGCGTAAGAATTCCAACTGCTTTTGTAATACCATCTATCCCAGCAGATGAGTTTCTTCGCTTAGAGGATTTAGGATTCAGTGATTCTAGATCAGAAAGTGAAATCAGTAACAGGAGTAGGATAAAAACCTAAATCACCTGAAGAAAGAATGCATATGTGGTTGTGGATGTGTGCACACATGCATGCATGCAGTCATACACATGCACAGGGGAGATGGAGAGAGAAGAAATTCCTAGGAGGAAGTTGATAATTGTCACTGATATGCAATGTTAGCTGCATTTAGGCTGCCAGTGCCCTGATTTGGGGGCAAGTTCACAACTTTTGTGACCCTCTATCAGCTACAGCTTATCTCCTAACTGATTGGCTTTCGGAAACCGCCAGGCATGTTGGATGGACATTCACTTGTGGTGTTGACAATTCTTGGGAAGAACATAACTTCTATCTTCTAGTCCCCTGGGATCACTGGCTATTTTCAACTCTGTGAGGATAAGGACAGGTCGCAAATCATAGAGTCAAAGCTGGCATGTACCCAAGGGAGTTCTTTTTTTTTCTCTCCTCTTTACCAAACCCATCTTCTACATTTTAAACTCTGCTATATTTCACACATGTATCAAGTTGTGAGCATTATATTTGAATGTTACCAAAATATATTACAGCATCTAAGTTAATTTTACATATATATATCGTGAGAGAATCTTAAAGAAAAGAATATAAACAGGGGGCCGCCCCGTGGCGCAGGGGTTAAGTTCACACATTCTGCTTCTCCGCGGCCAGGGGTTCGCCAGTTCAGATCCCTGGTGTAGACATGGCACCGCTTGGTGGGCCATGCTGTGGTAGGCGTCCCACATATAAAGTAGAGGAAGGTGGGCATGGATGTTAGCTCAGGGCCAGTCTTCTCAGCAAAAAGAGGAGGACTGGCAGTAGTTGGCTCAGGGCTAATCTTCCTCAAAAAAAAAAAAAATCATGCAAGTTGGGATAACGCACATTAAGGTAAAACTTCCTTAAGTCGTACAAAAATACTTATCAAATTGTTATTATGAAATATCTCATACAGAGGTCTTGTACAACGTCTATAAAAAGTTTAAGCTACCTTAATAAATGAAATGTTATTGACATTATCAATACCTGGATGCTCAATATTGACTGCATCTTCCTTCACTTCCCTCCAAATTAACCATTCTTAAATATTTGTATAAGTTTGAAGTTTAAAATTTATTTATTTATTGTATTTGGCTAAAATAACAAAAATTTGGACAGAGGAGATAAACTCTTCTGGTTTTGTTACTGTTATCTGAGACAGTTTTACTTTGTTTCATTTTAAGGACTAACATGAAAAATGACTATATCTAAGATTTATTTGGACAATTGACACTTAAATAAACTGCAAATTCAAAGTTCCTCTTACCCCAAAATTGTGAGTTTAGTTACAAATTTCTTCCTACTTTTAGAGTAGAAACATCTGTAACATCAAAAAGCCTTACTTACTTAGCACACTGAAAATATTTGACAGATTATTTTTGAAAAAGAAAAATGAACACAAAATAGAATTGGATCAGAGCACAATGCATAATGCACTAAATACAAGAATGAGTGCATTATGTGAACACCAAGGGAAAGATGTGAACGAATGACATTCTAAGAATCAAGGCTGAGTTTTTCTCTACTCTGAAGGCTTTGGGTCCAGATCAGTGGGAAGTTTCTAAGATTTTTGGACTTCGATTCATTTAGAAGAGTTTGGCAGGCCAATCAACTATATGCTATGTCTGACAATTTCTTCTGAAATTCATTCTTGCGTATTGTTGGTTTCTTTCAGTTACTTTAGAGTCTCTGAAAAGATTTCTCTCCCTACTTCCACCCCATTGACCACTGTGTGGTTTTCTTTCCATGTCTCCTTTGAGTGCTTTTGCTTTAATTTCTTTCTTTCCTGTGGTTGCCTCTTATCCCATGCTGTCTGCTAAGTCACCAAAATGGCGCTAATGGAGGAGTGCTTATCACATCAACATAT
Source organism: Equus quagga (assembly GCF_021613505.1). Classification (NCBI taxonomy): domain Eukaryota; kingdom Metazoa; phylum Chordata; class Mammalia; order Perissodactyla; family Equidae; genus Equus; species Equus quagga. The sequence goes on along the minus strand of NC_060274.1, from coordinate 76,651,000 downwards.
GTGTTGTACATTTTATCCTCTTGTATTTTATTTTTCTGTGAAGTTGATTATATTTGTGAGAGATAATAGCTCTGCTACAAAGATGTACATTTACCCTTTTTCAGTTGAACTGGTTTTGAAATTTTCTAGAATACAAGAACAATAGTATATGGATCTAAGTGCCTTATTTTATTTCACTGCTTTGTTCTCGGGTGGAAAATAAGAAATTAGTTAGAGCTTAAGGGAAAAAAGAACACTGCATAATTAGCAGGGTTTTCCATGGACTAAGAAAAGAAAGAAATATAAATAGGAAAGTGGAAAAGTGGCTTCTTTTAAAGATGAACACTATGCAAAAATGCATGAGAACTGGGAGAAGGGAAAGCAAAGGCCATTGAGGAGATCTGTACATCTAATAAAGGTAGGGAAAGCTCAAGGATCTGGGTTGTGAGGTAGCACAACTCAGGGCCCGGGATCCCCAGGGGTTAGGCTTATGGAGATGGGGCCAAATCAATGTGGAAGTCAATGGCAATGACACTTGATGGATCTGAGCTCCATTATCTGCATTGGGTTGGGAGGAGTCAAGAAGAAGAACGACAGCACAATGTGGAGAAAGAGCTATGGAAAGTCAGAGGAGTCAGGTTTCTTTTCCCATTCTCATGAGCCTGTTGTTCACTCTCCTCAGTTCTCTTTCCTATAAGATTTATTCAACAAATATTGATTCCACAGCTGTGACATTCTATTCTCTGAGTTAGGTTCTGAGGATCTAGCAGTGAACAAATAGTCATGATCCCCCCCTCATCTGAAGCTTAATTTAAAAAATATGTAGAAAATGAAAAAATAAGGCTTAAATTAACAATTACAGGTTGTGACATGTTAAGCAGGAACACAGGCTTATGAAGAATATAAGATAACTTTTATTAATAATGGGGGAAATCAGTAAAAGGATCTCTAAGGAAGCAATATTTTCTGACAACAATGAGGCATTATCCAGAGGAAGAGGAGGAAGAGCATTGTTCCAAGCAGAGTGGACAGCATGGGTTAAGACCTAGAGATAGGAAAAGTTTAGTGTGTTTGAGAAACTGAAATAAGGCCAGGGTGACTGGAGCATCGCAAGTGAGGAGGAGGAGGTAGAAGGTGCTAGTTGAGGTAAGAGGCAAAAAGAGGTAAAAATCACTTAAGGCTTTATACAAATGCTACAATATTTTGATTTTTCCCTAATTATAATAGGATTCATTGAAAGATTTTAAGCAGGAAAGTGGAAAGATTATATTCGCCTTTAAAAAAGCTCATCTGAGGGGCCGGCTGGGTGGCGCAGCAGTTAAATTCCCATGTTCCACTTCTCGGCAGCCAGGGGTTCGCTGGTTCGGATCCTGGGTGTGGACATGGCACTGGTTGGCACGCCATGCTGTGGCAGGCGTCCCACATATAAAGTAGAGGAAAATGGGCATGAATGTTAGCTCAGGGCCAGCCTTCCTCAGCAAAAAGAGGAGGACTGACAGTAGTTAGCTCAGCGCTAATCTTCCTCAAAAAAAAAAAAAGAAAGAAAGACAAAGCTCATTTGGGGCTGCAGTTTAGAAAACATGTTGGAGGTAGACAGGTTAAGAAGTCACAAGTCTAGTTAAGAGGCTACTGGGATGTATGATACGATGGTTACTTGGATGAGAGTGGAGGTGGTAAAAATAAAAGAAGCACCAATATTTGAGACAAAGAGTCGAAAAGATCATGTTTGATTAGATGCCATTGTAAAGTATTAAGAATGACTCTTAGATTTTGGGATCCAGCAAATGGTAAGGTAGTGTTCCCATTTACTCTTTCGAAAATCAGACTATTAGAAAAGGAAAAATCGTGTGTGTGTGTGTGTGTGTGTGTGTGGTATAGGGTGGAGAGAGATCATGAATTTATTTGTGATCTGTTAAATTAGAGGTGCCTGTGAGATAGCCAAATGGAGAGATGCTGTGGACTGTTAGATGGGTCTAGAGTTTAGAAGATAGGACTGTGTGGAAATCCAAATGTGTGAGTAGTCCATAAATAAAAAGTATTTAAAGCCACATGACTGGTTAAAACTACCCGAAACAAAGCCTTTAGTTGCTAGAATATCCAAAAGCTGGATAATGATGAGGAGGTAGAAAAAATAGACTGAGAAGTTGTGACTAGGGAAATATGCTGAAGACCAGGAGAGTATGGTGTCAGAGAAGTCCGAAGGAGGGAGCTTCCCTGTAAGATGAGGACTGAAATGTGGAGGTCATTGCTTACCTTAGTAAAAGCAGTTGAACAAAAACAACGGGAGTATAAGTCAGTTTGAAGGCTGCTTGTAGTCTCGCTTACTGAAGCCAGTCTGAAGTCTCTAAAGAGAGAATGGGAAGTAAGAATATGGAAATAATAAGTGTAGAAGCTTGATGGTGAAGGGAAAGAGAGCGATTGATGTAAAAGTATTTGGAGTCAAGGAAGGTTTTTGGTTTTAAGGGAGATTTTGGAACACTTCTGCATGCTGATATGAATAATGGAGTAGAAAGGGAGAGAAAGTCTTTGAGTAGGTGAAGGGTGATTGAATTTAGAGCTACAGTGGGAGGTTTCATGTTGATGAGTTTTATCTTTGTCTACTGTAAAAGAAAAAAAGAGAGAGCAAGACAAATATGAGTGAAGATGCAGATAGTTTGTCACACTTAATGGCGAACGGTGAGAAGAGTCTCTGATGGCTTCTGTGTTTTCTACTTAATCCAAGCCCTTTCAATAGCTAAGGGTAAAGAAGAGATAGAAGTCTGGTCTGAGGAGTACTGAGAACATCATTAAAATGTTTTCTTTCCCCATTGATTGAGAATTATAATTAAGGTACAAAATGTAAACTGGTTAGAGATGCAGGAGTAATTTATTCCAGATATATCATTTCATAGATAAGTAAACTGAAGCTCAGAGAATTAGCTGGCTAACTATAGAATTGGGCAAGGGTCCAAGTTGTCTAGTTCTTAGTCTAAGACTGTTTCCACAGATGCCTCAAAATATTAAGTATCCCTAAAATAAGTGGTCAACCAAAAGGAAAATGACACTGTCTGGCTACTGCCCCAAATTGATCAGAAATCATTTCAAATTAGTAGCACTAGTAAACTATCATGGAAATGTAATAAGTGTTTCAACAAATTTCAGGAGTTTCCTCCCAGTTGGGAGTTTCAAGGAAGCAGTTTTCTACAAAACTTGTGGCATGTTCTCCATGATGCTTTTCCTGAGCAACTGGGAAATGGTAGCTAATGTTTAGAAGTTAGCTAATATTTCCAAACCCACAAGAGCTATTGATCAATGTAGGTAAGTAAGCAAATTGCTTTCAAGAAGGCTTTAAAAACAGATTCCAAAGCTCATTTATCAAACTGGACACAGTTGAAGAGCTTGGCCAGGGAATGGCAACATTCTGTAGTTCTGAATATTTTCTGACTGAGTGTTTTCTTTTTAATTAAAACATATAGGAATCAAAGCTAACAGTCAGATTTAGTACACAATTGTACTAAAACAGTTAGGAACGAACATATGTATATATATTGTGCCTTCATCCAACATTGCTTTAAAAATTGTCAAATGTTTCAGAAAGATAGATGCCTTTAAAAGGGCCACATTAAAAAAGGTGCTTTTTTTCCATAAATGTATCCTTGACCATGGATGTAGCAGAGGGTACTTATCACTGATGGAGTGAGATGAGTTTTTAATGTGATGTTAAGAACTTAAATATCATTATGAAAGACAAGCAATGTCCACCAGCTTTATACCCCAATCACTTGTAATTAAAATAAAGGATTTTCTCAAAGGAACAGTTCTTTCAGAGAAAGAAGCATAACTTTAATCCATGATTTTGCTAATGTCTTTTCAGCTATAGCTAAAAGGTATCATCAAACATCTTAGGCCTTCAGACCTTCAGAATAGTCTTTTAGAGGGAGTCATGACGAGTTTATGAAATGTCAAGTTGAAAGTATCTGCTTTGTTGAAAAGATACAAGTTTTGGAGACATCATGCAATGAGTTGCCAAGAAAGTTAAGCCATCAGAGAGCAAATCGCCTCTAGAGCGCTCATATAACTGAAATTAACTAATTTAGGGAAGGATTGGGTCTCCTGGTGATAAGATATTGAGCAGAAAACTTGTTTTTCTTTGACTTTTGACCACAACTAGAATTGGGTACAATCTAGATTTACACAGTTAAAATAGCCACTAGCCACATGTGGCTATTAAGTACTTTAAATGTGACTAGTCTGAATTAAGATGTGTTATAAGTAAAAAATGAACACTGGATTTCAAGGACTGAGTATGGAAAAAAGAATTTAAAATATCTTGAGTTTTTTTAATGTTGATTCCATGGAGAAATGACAACTTGAATGCATTGTTAAGTAAAATATATTATATTCACCTTTTTCTTTTTTAACATGACTACTAGAAAATTGGAAGTTGTATATGTGGCTCTAATTTGGGGATTAAGTCCGATTTCTTTTGTTCAGCTCTTGTCTAGATACTTTTTTTATCAAAAGAAGTAATTAGCTGATCAGGAAAATCTTCATGCTTTTTCTACCTAAATTATGAGCTATAGATGAGGAAAGACTCTGAGACAATTTGAGTTATTAGTGAACTGGGAAGGCTGAATTGGCTTAGTTGGTTGGTAGAGACACTAGAAGTTTCTGAGTGATACAGTGGAGCATTTCCCAAAATGGACACTAAGTTACCTGCTCCTGTGACACAAGATTTGCAAACTTTATTTTTATTTATTTATTTATTTTTGCTGAGGAAGATTCACTCTGAGCTATTGTCTGTGCCAATCTTACTCTATTTTGTATGTGGGACACCACCACAGCATGGCTAGTGAGTTGAGTAGGTCTACGCCTGGGACCTGAACCCACAAACCCAGGACACTGACACAGAGCATGAAGAACTTTAACCACTTGGCCACGGGACTAGACCCCAAACTTTATTTTTTAAATGGTGAAATCAAATACTCTGTGTGACTTTTTATTAAAGAGATTCCAACTATCATTTGGCAGGTACCAAAAGTGTTTTGGGAGAGGAGAGGCTTTTTCTCACTTCTCCTACCAACCTGAAGTCATTCATTCACTTATCCATTCTGTATTTCTGTATGTGCAAGGTCCTGTGTTAGTGCTAAACTTTTAAAGACTAATAATGTATGACACCTGACTAAGAGGAGTTTAAAACCTTTTGGAGTGACTGATATATAGTTAATAGTTACCATAAAATATTATCAAATGCATCAGTGTTATAATAGACATGAATATAACATGCTTTGTTAGGTTCTGACTAGGAGCACATAGCAGTGTTGCAAAAAGCTTCACAAATAAAGTTAATATTTACACTGGATCTTGATATTTAAGAAATAATTTTCCAAATAAAGGGAGAAAATAAAGATTTATTGGCACCTGCCCTGTCCCATAGCCAAGGCTAACCACTCTCACATGGGTTGTCTCTTTAAATTCTACAATCATGTGGTATTAGTATGAGTCTCCTCATTCTTATAAAAGGAATGGAGAATATCATTGCATTATAAATGATAAGTTCAGTGTCAGAGAGCTGTGATATATGTTATGGCAATACTGGAGAAATGTCTGCTAAAAATGAGTAGAGACAAAATAAGTCCACTTAGATTAGTGAGGAGAGAATGTCAGAGCAGGGAGGCACTCGCAAATCCCATCCAAGCCAACTCCTTCCTTTGAAAGGTGAAGCCCAGAGAATTCAATTGACTTGCCCAGTATAATTTAAGGACAAAGGAAGACTGAATGGGAACCTAGGGGCTCTGCTCTCAAGTGCAGAACTTTTCCAGCAAAAGTGGATGGCCACAGCCTCCCAGCCCATGATACAGAAGACAGTTCCATCAGAAGCTGCACTTTGGTAACAATACATGTCAAACCCTACTCATCCTTTACTGCAAGCTCCCAGCTTGTTTAAACAAGATTCGTTTCTGTATTCTACTATTTAGAGTTGCAATTATAGTATTGTTGGCAATTTTTTCACATAATATCCCTTTTTTGAAATTCTGATGATTTTCCCTCCTCTTTCTTTGCCTTCCTACATATTTGTTCCTTTAACAGGACTGATCTTATTGAGGTAGTTATGTTAATACACAGCCTCAAATATATAGGACCCTAGAGCTTCCCAATAAATCAATCTGACAAATAATAACTGGGCTCACTTTAAATGAAACACTTTGCTGATAATTTAAAGATAGATAATTATCTGGACTCTGGATTCAAGGGCTTTATAGCTGTTGGGGGAAATGTATGCAAAAAATAACAGATATTGAGCACGTGAGATCTTCTCAGTGCTTTACACTTACTATTTTATCTAATATTTACAGCAATTCTATGAAATATGTTCTCTTATGCATCTAATTAAAGGGAACACTGTGGCAAAATAATTTAATTAACTTTCTCAAAGTCACACAGCTGGAAAACGATGGAGCCAGGATTTAAATCCAGCCAATTTGTCTCTAGAGCAGTCACTCCATCACTAAACTACATTGCCTCCTACTAAATCCAAATAAATATAGTTAAATAAAGAATTCAGTGTATGAAAATCCTGTGGATGCACAAAGAAAACAGAAGTGGGAGACAGATGACTGCATGGGGGATGTGCAGTTGGTGGCAAGTCTGGAAAAATGAAGTAAGGAAGGCTTGATGGGAGGTGAGGAGAGAAAGGCATTCCAGGTTGGTGGAGACATGATCCATGTAAAGCTGGAGAACGGTAAAGAGAATCTTGGTTTCAGAGCACAGAATGTGCAGAAAGAAGAGAGTCTGAAGAGGCTGGCTTGACCTAACTGTGAGGAACTTGAGTTCTATACTATGGAATTTGAATTATATACTTTTTAAGAAATGGACAGGTACTAAAAATGATTGAAACCTTTTGAGGATGGAAGTAACATGAGTTAATATATTTTAGGAATAATCACCTAGGCAGCAGAGTGAACAATTAGAGCCAGGGGATTATGCACATCTTTCATATTAAAATTTAGAATCAGGATGAAGGTAACTCCAGTGGGAATAGAAATAAAAAGGGCACACGTGAAAAACTTCATGGAGGCAGATTTAACAAACCGTGGTGAGAAGCAGGCTATGAAAAATAAGGGTGATAGAGACTGGAAATTAAGGCTGACTTTCTGCCTGGTTTAAAGAGAATGAGAGATATTGAGTACACTGAGATCAGAAAAACAAAAATGGAGGCATATTTGTGGAGGAGTAGAGGAATTTGATGAGTTCCAAGTAGTTAAGAGATAGTTCAGTGAAGGCTTAAGCTGTAGAAGGCAGATCATGAAACACTTCATAGACAGGTAAAGATTTTTGACTTTCTCTTAAAGGTAATGGGATAGCATTGAAATATTTGAAAAGTGGAAGTCACAAGTTCAGAGAAGAGTGGATTTGATGGAAGCAAGGGTGGAAAGAACAATTTGAAACTTTGCTGTAACACTGATGAGAGATGATAGTGGTTTGGAATAGAGAGGAAGCAACGGAAGTGAACAGAAGCAGATACATTTCAGTTATATTCTGGAGACAAAAAGAACACTGTGTGGTTCAGTGACTGTGGTGCATGAGGGTATGAAGGCGGTGTCAATGAGGAGTCCCAGATGTCAAGAATGAAAACTGAGTGGATGGCTGTGCTATTTCCAGAAGTGAGAAATATTGGAGGAGGAAAATATTCTCAGGAGGAAGACAACAGTATTTTCAGGAGAATATTTTCACAATATTTTCAGGGGAGATGATTTGGACATTCTGAGTATAAAGTATTTTTGTAACATACCTGAGTGCCTGATTCTTCTAGTTGGCTTCATTCTTAGTTTCCACATTGTGGCCCCCAACAGTTCTCAGGTCACATCAGCACCATACCTAGGCCAGTAGAAAAGACAGTCTCCCTCCCTGTCTGATTAAACAAAATTTCTAGAATTTATTCTCTTCTCCTATGATTAACCTTACTTGTATCTTATGGTCATATCTGAAGCAATCACTGTGATGAGGAGGACAGAACATCCTACTTCATTAAATGTGGTTCACAGTGCTGTGGGAGATGAGAAGCAGATGACTGACAGTGAGGGATAGATGATTTTCTCAGCAGAAAAATGAGGTATAATTGCCAGAAGATGAATAAATAAATTCTGAAGAGCAAAATAACATATTTCTACCATCATATATAATAATTGATACCATAGAAGTGAATGAAATAAAAATAAAAATGTATAGTTTGAAATTTGGGGAGGGCATTGTTGTTAAAAAGACAGCTGAAACTCCGTTTCTGAGCTCAGATAGAGGTTGATTCCCAATATACAGACATGAAAAGTTTTTGGCAGAGAAGTAATAGTTAAAGCCACAAATAGCATAGAATGAGAACAGAATTGAAACTTCAGGAATACCAGCTTATAGCATGACGAGGAAAAAAAGAATCCAACAATAGAGAGTGAGGAGTGATGGGCAGAAAAGTAGGAGAGCAATCAGGAGAGTTCAGTGTCATGGAATCTAGTGAGGAAACTATTTCAAAAATAAAGGAATGGTCAACAAGGTGTCCTTGATAATCTTTGAATAAGCAATTTTAATGATGTGTGGGGATAAAAACTGCATTACTGGGGTCAGCCCCATGGTTGAGAGGTTAAGTTTTCATGCTCAGCTTCCCGCTGCCCAGGGTTTCGCTGGTTCGGATCCTGAGCACAGACATGGCACCGCTGGTGAGGCCACGTTGAGGTGGCGTCCCACGTGCCACAACTAGAAGGACCTACAACTAAGAATACACAACTATGTTCTGGGGGGATTTGGGGAGAAAAAAGCAGGGGAAAAAAACTGCATTACTTGATTTGCTCAACAAATAATTATTGAGAACCCACTGATTGTTAAGTATTGTGGCCAAGGACCTTACTCTTCCATTCCAACAATTTAATAAATGTGTACTATAAACCAGGGACCAAGTGTTCTAGGTAGGAGTAGGGTTCTGGTGGTAGCTATAAACATGAATAAAAAGTAGTCATGCCCTTAAAGAGCATAATGTCTAGTGATAGAGATAATAAACATGTAAATAACTGTAATATGAGTGAAAATGTTATAAGGTCCGTAAAAAGATGCACATAAGGTACTATGAGAATTCAAAAAAAAAGATGAAACCACACTGGTGAGAAAATTTGAGAGGGACCAGGGAGAACAGGTAAGAATAAGAACAAATTTTGCCAGAAGACAAGTGGATGCAAGCAAAGATGGTAAACTGAGAGTATACAGGAATTATTATGTCCACTTTGGCTGTAAGATATGAGCACGAGACCAGTTCACAAATTGAGTTGGAACTATCCATCTGGGTCCTGATGACAGCCCAAGAAATTTGTTGAGCCATTGAAAACAAATTGTACGAAGGAGTGAGATACTAAAATAAGAATGAACTTAGAATGAAATTGGAGAAACAGAAGGCAGAGAGACACTCCGGAAAGCTCTTGTATAATCCAGGTGAAGACTGGTCTGAGGGAAATAAAAGGTTCATTGTGAATGCAGAACTAATGGCACACAGTAACTGATTTGATGGGAATGATACGGAAAGGGGGAAAATATCAAAAGTGCCTCTGAGTTACGAGAGAATTGTAGTAGGAGTGATAGAAATAGGAAAGTGATGAGTGGAAGCAGATTTGAAACTCATTTTGTGAGTATCCCCGCTGGATCTCTTTTGTTGACTCCCATGCATCTGGCTGTGAGCACAATGAATTGCAGAATGATTGTGGGCTGAACTAAAAATAGACGAAGCTTTTATGATGACCAACATCCTGTGTTATTCTCTGGTCTCTTGGAACATGGACCCACTTTAGACATGACATTTTGCTTTGAAATATCACATTCCGAGGCAAGTATTGGCAACACTTAGAAGACTTCCTTTACATCAAATAGACATTAATATATTTGATAATTATTTTCTAGAAGGTAGTCCACTTGTAAGCCTTGAAGTCTTGTTAATTGCAGCTCAGTATATCAGGGCTAGAAGTTGGAGAGAAAAATAGTGCCCAAATCCCTGAGTACATATTGATGTGAGACAACCCGCCTCCACGAAGGAGGCAACATGAGCAAATATAAACACAGTTTGGGCAAAAGACAAGATTCTGTGAATGAGAAAAAAAAGCAATAAAGAATGAATGCATAAAAAATTTTTTATAATTACTATCAGGAATTCAGGCACTGGTCTGTACTAATCAGACACTCAAAAATATTATGCAATTTTAATAATTGTCAATAGCTCCTTTTATTTATGGTTTATTTGGCATTAGAAATTACACCAAGCACATCATAGGCATTATCTCATTAATCTTTTTAATAGCACTACAAGATAAGTGTTAGAATCCTTGTAGTAATATATCCGTTTTACGGATGGGGAAGTTGCGATTCAGAGAGTTTAAGCAGCTACTGTAAGTCCCACTAATATGTCGCATAGCCAAATTTAAAGCCTATGTTTTCCTGACTCCACGGTCTGTATTCTTAACCATTATGCTATACTTCATCCATTTCTTTTAAGTCCTGGCTGTAAAGAGCAGTGCTGGTTCTATATCCCAGACCTTAGTGGACAACACCCATCCATTCACATTTTCCCAGAGTGAGAAATGCCCTGGAGCATAAATATGGCTTTTCTAATGCTTCGGAGTACCCAGCAGCTCAATGTGAACAGTCATTGCAGATACCTTTCTCCTGCTTGTAATTTCATTCTGCCAGCTGATGCACAGCCATCATGCTATCTGTCTTGTCAGGGGAAAGGGATTATTTCCTCTCCCAATATTTGTGCTTCCTTTTCACGTCATTTAGCAGAAAAACCATGCCAACTTGCTTCTTCTTAGTTCTACACTAAAAACCAAAATAACCACGATGTCCTTTTTCGCTAATCAGATGCTCTCTTTATTTTTTCCCCTCAGTAATCAAAGTAACACTTAAAATTGCATTACATATTTAACCATCACCCTTAACTTGTTCCCAGTATTGCAGTTATTCCTCACAGACAACTTTGGAAACGAAACACTATTCAAGGAAGTGAGCATTGGAAAACTGTAACCTTTAAAACAAATATTTAGAAAGACATAATACGCCATTGTTCCTCCTTCAGAGATTCTGAAGCTGTATTTTGGTTCCAAATTGTGCAAGCTTCACTTTATTTCTGAGGGAATGATGTTATTTTTACCGAGCTCTGTAAAGTATAGAATTATCCATAAGGGAAAGGAATTGGATAATGGGTGATATTTGTTTATAGACTTCTAAACCTTGTGGACCTCATATATTTTCATCTCTGTTGTTCTGTTTGAGAGAGGAAAATGGCCTGGAATAGACAACACCAGAGGGTCACTGCTTAAAATTATCCACCACCCAATGGCACACTTCCACCGGTTTGACTGACGTGTTAATTCTTCTGAGATACAAATACCTGTAAGGAGGGGGGTAAATGCTATGGTGACGATTAGGAACATCAACAATCTGAAAATTTGCTAGAAAGAAATCTCCTGACTAGAAGAGGAAGGTCTGCCAATTTATTGATTTGCTTTCCAGGTAATTCCATTGCTGACACTTTTTTCTTAAAGAGACAGAGAGAGAAAGACAACAGAACATTCAGGAAAGAATGATCATGAAGATGGCTGAGGAGCCAGAGCATACTTGCCCTAGAGAAAACACAAGGTTAATGGTGTACTTGTCTTAAAATGTGGACAATGGATAGACTCCACAGGGATAAAGGCTTCAGGCTTAACGAAGGAAAGAACTTTCTGACAAAGTTAAAGAGAAAAGCTAACTCTCTTAATGGAAGAGATTGATCCTAAACTGTAAAGACTCTTCTCAAGCAAGTAATGCAAATAATATAGTGATGTTGGACATGTTATGATTATATGATTCACTTATTTCCTTGTTTCGACAGCAACAGGCTGAGCTTAGCCCCAGCAATTAGGAGAATTGTTTGTTAATGTTGTTCATTTGAAAGCAGGAGGGAGGATAAACGGAAGAGAAGAATTTGGAGGGGTAGTTAATGAATGCAAGGCTAACTCACAAAAAGCCGTGATCTTCTCTTTCACTGAAAACAGAACTCTCTAGGACATTTATCACTGCTCTGGATTAGTATCAAGAGTTCTGACATACACATAAAGCAAGAAATGGTGTTTTCCCCATATGGATACTAACTTTGTGTGTGTAAAATGCACCCAAGTTATATGTTGGATTTTAAATGGATGACCTTTGGGAATTCTGTGACAATTCAAATATATCATTCCCATGGTGGGAACTTAAAGCCAGCAAGGGACATATTTTGATTAACTCTTTCCATATTACACTTTATAAGTAGGTCCTCTATTTTAAGAAGAATTGTCTCTTCTGGCTTATTTTCCATCTTATTCATATTCATTAACTCCTCCAAATGCTAAAGCCGTAGGCCAAAGTCACATATGATGTGATCAGAACAAAGTTCTGGAAATACTAAATGAAATATCCTATTATTTTACGTAAGTCTACTGTAGACAATTGGGAAAATACAAAAGAGTAAAAATGACATTGAAGTCACCAATGATCCCACCACCACTGTTTATATTGTGATATATTGCCTTAGCTTTGTATGGTCGAAAATAATACTTTTTGGAATATAAAAAGAAAATGTGCATAAAGTTTTGTATTCTGCTGTTTTGTGAAAGTATGGTTATAAACATTTCATCATGGTCTAACACATTCTAAAAAACATGATCAGAAAGACTTATTTAGTTATTTAGTCCAGGCTTCTGCTTTCAGATACTTCTATACAATTATTCAAGTCTAATATTACCTACAGTTCTTAAAAAAGGTTTGCCTCAGCTCATTTCAGTCCACCACTCCAATCTTCTGCCTGACTTCAAAGGTAAGAAAATGTATTCTTTATCACAACTAATTCACTTCTTCTTGTCTCTATGTCAGAGAATTAAGCATCCTTAGAATTTTAATATTCCCATTTGAACTTGAAAATTAGAAGTCTTTCACAACTGCTTCTTTCCTTAGACTTGGTAATACCATTATCAGAGAGTTAGCATGAGACAGTGGAGAGTGCACGTGCTGTAGAGTCAGACAGTTCTGAATTTGAATCCTGATTCTGCCATTTATTGACTGTATTTGCCAACTAAGTATATCTTGGATACGACCACTTACATTTCTTTCAACCTCAGTTTCTCCTTCTGTAAAATGGACTGGTCTTGTGAATTGAGACAATATGCTTGAAGTTTCCTGATTATTGTAAGCCAATATTAATAAGTTAACACTCAGTGATTGCAAATTCCCTTCCACTTATTGTTTGAAGAGCCCTGCTATCCATTCTTACCAAGCTCTGTCATCACCCTGTTTTGGTCAGCCACACAAAAAACACCTCTAAAGCTATAATGTTGAATGGAAGAAACTTTTCTATTGTCATTATCTATGGTCTTTATTCTAAAAGGAAGTCAAAGGACTTTAACTTAGGAGAGGCAAGAGGGCATTACTTCAGTGATGTCCAAGACATCATCGTCATCATCATAAATATATATGGGAAAGGAACTGGTAGAAGCAAATATATTACATGAAAATGTTAATTAATTGAAAGGAGAAATCTTTTAAAAAATCACTGCCAGCTAGAGAAACAGACAAGAATTTTAGTTGTAAAATAAAAAACAATGCTATCAATTAATTAGTAGCTACTGCCACCAAGTGGTAGAAAAATACTTCTTCAGCGACTAGTATCCAATAGCCTTTAGAGGGAAAGCTCCCTTATCACACTTAGTATTTACCAGTGGACTCGAATTTATTCTGTCTCTTCCCACCGCATCATAACCACCCAAGACCTGATCTTCATTAACTGGCAAACTGTCTTTGATCTCTATTACCACACTCCCAAAGCATCTTCCTGTCAAAAGAGAAAACTTAAGGCTTATTATGATCTCTGCTTGAGGAGCAGCCTCTAATACAGAAAGAAAAAAGAAACATAACTGCAATGAAGCTCAGAGAGTTGGGGTAAAATCATGATTAGAAAATCCTAATTTACTTCAGCCTCTGGAGTTAGAAAGGCTGATGTCTGAATGTCAGTTCTGCCTCTTACCAGCTGTATGATGTAAAAACACTGGTCTCAGCATCAGTTTTCTCAACTGAATTTGAGGATTAAATTAGATGACGTATGTAAAGTGTTTAGCCCAGAGCCTAGGATTTAGCAAGTGCTCAAGAAATGTTAGCCCATTCTTTTTATTACTATAACTTTTATACTGCATTTCCTTTCCCTAAACCTAAATAAATTTTTATTATCATTACAATTGTTACTAATATAATTCAACCCAACCCTAAAAAGGCACATGCTAAGAGGGTAAAATCACTGTAACAATAAACTGCCAATCATGGTAGGGATGATCTATGATTTCTCTAGTCCCCAAGAGAGAACTGGATGAGAAGACAGCAATGAAGACACTCACCAAATTCTAAATCTGGACCTGGCGGTAGTTCCTTCCTGCTGAGGTTCTGGGCAAAGCAATCAAGTCCACTTTTAGCTCCCCTAACACACACAGTGCTATAAAGAATATGAATTAATTAATTCTTTGGAAAGTGGCCTAGAATATAAAATCTGTATATAGATGCCTATAATAATTTAAACACTAGGAACCATAAAGAATCATCTATTATTAACCTTAAATAAAAAGAAAGGTAAAAATAGCATGGCTGTTTCTGCAGTTACGGTAAACCGCTATCTGGCATACTATATTCAGCAGCTTCAATTAACCAGTAGGTCCATACATTTAAACATTGTCTTGTCTAATGTATGGTCACAACAATAAATAGCCCAGGACACTGCGGAGCCTAAAATATCTTGTTTCATCAGAGATAGATTGCACAGTGCCATATGTTTGTCACCGAACTCCAGTTCTTTGAAAATTGATCATCTAACCATGTGGTAAATTACTCTCAACCATAATGTCAATATATTTCATAAGATCCTACTTCAACCCCTTGTCAGAATTGTACCAACTTTTCCTCTGTACCCTGGAAGGTGGTCATTCAGTCGCTCCTCAACCATTTCCAAAGAGACCTTATTAATGTTATGAGGAAGCCCAAGATACTTTGTGGACAGGTCTATTCGTTAGAAAAATTTTCCTGGTAATGAGTGGAAATCTCACTCCATGCAACTCCTATCCAGTATTCTTGGTTCTAGCATTTAAATCCAAAAATAATACGCAATATTTTAGACTTCTCCCGTTTCCCAGATAGGCCAAACCACAGAATTTTTGATAGTACTACCTTCATTCTATAAATATACACATCCTGCAGCACAAAACGTACCTGTTCTGTATAGCTTATCTTTCAGCAATCATATAATCTCACGGACAGGTATTTTTATGGTCTCAACACTTCAAAATAAATAAAAAGAAAGATTTTCTGTGTATTTGATTTTTCAAAATCTGGATAGAAATTAGAATTAAATGTAAAAGTGTCACCATTTTTATTGTCAGCTCACAGAATACTCCAAAAGATAATTTCGTTTGGGAGCAGATGATCACGGAAGTGGCCTCTGGCCCTTTGTCTTCTAAGGTTTGATATCCTCCTGGCATTAGTACTGAGTCCTTCAGACGGGATGTAGGATGGCACGCAGCCTGCATGTTAGATGAGTTATTCGCCAGGAAGGGGACCATTGCCATGCATCTTACACTTTCTTTGCTAATTTTGCTCTTGTATCCCTTTGTTTTCTTATCAAGTTCCTTTGAAAATATCAGCTTATTTTAGTTGTGTTGAGGGGATAAATAGGAAGAATTTTATTTTATGTTTTGTTTTATCCACAAATTGGACTAGAGATACAGCCGGGATACCTGAGGCTGAGTATGATAGTGACTGTGAGGAAAAAGAGAAAGCAATTTCAAGGGGGAGGTTAAAAGTAAAGGTGATGGGCATACTTGTATAGCTGTCCTCCTTCCTACCAGAGAGATTTCCCTCAAAAGCTTTTCATGGGAACATTTTATGACTTGTTTGTTAAAAAGAATATTTTTTGACAAGGTGTTTCTACTATTCTTAGTGTTAATGTGAAATGGGGTATAGCGTGCAACAAGCAATGATTTGGGAGCCCCAGTCTTCAATTCTCATTGAATTTCTGCCACTGACTTGCTGTGTAATTTTTTTTTTTTACTTTGGCATCTTAATCTCTCCATCCACAAAATGGAAATAGTAAAGAGTTTTTCAGCCTTCCCAGAAATACTGGGAAAGAGAACCCAAATAGTAAGCGTTACAAACTTTTGAAAAAGTAAACTATGGAAATTTGCGAATTTATCCCAACTGAATACTTGTGAAAGTGTTCCCGTTTGGGGTCCTTAAACAGGAATTAAAACAAAGGAATTGGATGATGGGGGTAAAGGTCTGTCTGCTGAGACGTCTTATAAACTTTCTTCCAGTAAGGCAAATAACCTTTGTGCTGAATGGTATTGATGGAGAGTGCAGTGTTTAATATTTTCTCCAAAGTCCATAACCCAAGTGGTTTTTTTAATGCTCTGAAATTATTTCCTTTTGCCTCATTATTATTTCTTCCTGCCATCTTTGTGGGTTTCTCAGTAAAAGTGCACCTTAAAGCCAGGAAATAGAAAAACTGTCAGGTTTAATCTTTTTGCTTCTTTATGGGCCAGCACCTACTGTTTGGCTCTGTTCAAAAGTATAAGTATTTTTTATTCACTATAGTATCACCTTATAGTACTACAAAGACATGTAAGTGTCTATGCGACTACACTGGCATAATAAAGTTGCTGAGTAAAGAAGAAATGAATCCGTGGAAGGCTGAAATTATTTTATGATGGTCTTCTTTATCCAGAGAAAGCAGAAAGCCATCACATTAATAAAATAAATCAGTGCCGCTCAGAAACCACCATTCAGAGCTATTCTGAAACAATTCAGAAACTCAGCATCTTCCCTGAGTCCTTTGTTAGCTTAAGTTTATAAATCTTCTGCACTGTTATTGCATTATTCAATTACAATGATTCCTTCCAAAATTTAGTCCTCAAAAACCTCACTCTCCAGATTCGTTTCCCAGAATCTGCT
Source organism: Equus quagga (assembly GCF_021613505.1). NCBI lineage: Eukaryota > Metazoa > Chordata > Mammalia > Perissodactyla > Equidae > Equus > Equus quagga. The sequence goes on along the minus strand of NC_060274.1, from coordinate 76,634,014 downwards.
AGCTTTAACAGCCTGATTCATGTTCTTGTAAAATGTTATTTAAAACTTTGTTAAGGCAATGGGAAATTTACAATCAGTTTTAAATCTTGTAAGTTTTCCAATGACCTATTTGGAGAATTGAGTGATAAGTCTCCTTATTTACCTTGTCAAGGTTTTAGGGCTGTCTGGCAATCCAACTGAACTAGGTATGGAAAAGATATAACACACGTTTGCCGTCGTTTAAAATCAGTTCGAAGTTAACTAAGTAAGTGTGTGGAGAAACGGGACACTTCACCCTCAGGAAATTTCAGGTGAGCTATAAATAGTGCTCAGCAACTTGTTGGTCGCCTATGGAGATTGGAAACACTTTATTCTCTTTTACTCTTTCCAACATCTTGGTTTTCACAGTCCAATTATGTATCCTGACAGACTGTGGCATAAATATATTTAGGAAGAAAACTATAATTTCCTACTTCATCCAAAATATTCATTATAAGAAGTGTAACAAACAGAGAAAGGCTTGCTAAATAATATAAACTATAATGCTGAACCACAGAATTGAAGTAAAAGTCATCTCTGTGTTTATTTTGCAAGACTCTAATCAACTGCTCCAGGCTAAGAGAGAGAGAGACAGACAGAGAAAGAGAGGAACAGAAAAAGTTGGGCAAAAAAACTTTCCTTTTGTTTATGCCTTTTAAAGAAGCAATTCTCTCATTCCTTCGAGGCTTTAATGTGGGTATACTAAAAGCCCCACCTTTGCTTCAATCTAAGTGTTCTGATCCCCAGAAATGATTCATCATCATGGGAAACAGAGAAAAAAATAAAGCTTAAAAGACCTTAAAAGCCAAAATGTACTACCAGTTCTTTGATGAGGGAAATGAACCTGTCAAAGACAAACCACTTAAACTCGCCGTGCAAAGGCATAAAATGTCTGCAGTAGGACTCAGAGAAAGCAACATCAACCTCCTTCCCCCTGTGGTTGATGGAAATATGTACGAACAAAACACTCTTACTTCTGCTAGAATGCTTCTGACAACTGGCTTAACGCCAGGGAATGGAGAGAGAAATGTTTGCTATGAGAGTTTAAACTCTTCCAGAAAAAGATGCCTGGTTCATCATATAAGCCTAAGGAGTCTTTGGGGTCTGATGTTAGACATCCGTTGCAGCTCCCTTCAGGGCTACTCGTCCCATGGTAAGTCCCACATCCAGCCAGCTCCTGATAGAGCCAGCTCATCTAAGCCAAACTAGAGAATTAAATCAGTCCTGTGATCCTCCAGCTAAGGTTTCCAAACTATAAAGAGTATAACAGTTCCCTTGGAATTTATCCAAACTGCGGATCCTTGGATCCCATCCTACCAAAATTTGATTCAATGGGGGCCCATGACTCTGCGTTTGTAACAAGCATCCCCATGCCATTCTGATAAAAATGGTTTACTTATGTCATCCTTTGAAAAATTCTTGTCAGTGCTTTGTAACTCAGGTCATTTGGGCTAAAGTTCAGACAGCCAAATGCATATTCTCAAAGATTCTCTTTGAAGAAGAAAAAAGGAGGTAGCATAGGCAACTTTTATAGTGTGCCTAAATCCCAAGAGAGCTGAGGGAAAGCTTGTTACTTGAAACTGGATAGATACGTATTCAGATGGGATTATTGCATGAAACACATGTTCTCACTTGGGGAGGAATCCCTTCACTCTGAGTGAGATCTTACAAAGGATTTCAAGTCCACAACGTCAAGATTACTGTAATTGTGACATAAGGCCTAAGGTTTGGTGAAGTTATTTTTAGGGACCCTACTCTGCCTGCCACAGTATTCTTTTATTTCCCCAGAAGGAACACATAAAGATAGTAATTACCTGCCTTTAGTCATAGCCCTTCCAGGATGGGCCATTGCTTATAACCAGAAAATGAGGTACCCCTCTCCTTCTTTTAGAATCTCTGCTTTCAGACAGGCTTGGCTTGCCAGGTATAGTACCTATGGCTTAAACGAACCACAATGTAATAAAGCAATTGACCCTATGTTTTAAAAACTCATATTCTGATATTTTGATGTCCTGGAGCTTTTTGTGGCATCATTTGACTGTTTTTACATTATCTGATCTTGACAGAATGAAAAGTATCTGGATTTCTTCCATGAGCAAATTTCTGAATGGGATTGGGATAGTGTGTGCCTTAAGGTTAAAGGAAAGATTGAACTACAATTACTCAAAACAGTTTACTACAGAACGGGCCAGTCAAGAGTAGATAATAGCATTCAGAGGACAGTGCTGAGACACTGCCCGACTTCTACATTCATCAAGGGGGGAAAAGCTATTCTGTGTCTATTCTGAAGCCAAGCCTGGTGCTCTGAGAGGAAATTAATCAATATCTGGGATATAGACTCATAGGTTACTTTCCCAAATCATTTTCTGTCTCATATAATTAAGAACACAAATTAATATAATGTTTTACGCCAACCATACCTCAACAAAAAAATTAACCAAAAAAACCCACAACCTTTTCTACTTTGGGAAGTCAATTCTCACCTTTAAAAAGAATCTTCTGACGATTATCACTCAGTGCCAAGGTAATACCTTTCTCAGTGATTTTCATGTAGAAATGTCTACTGATGCTGACATCTCAAGAGCATCTGAGGTTTGAGAAGGAAACTTTTGAAACCCACAAAGCTATGATTGTGACACTTAAAAGGGCAACATCATCAAATTATTTTCAAATGCTACCATTGAGAAGAGAATTAACCTAATCTGACCAATCACGAGAGTTTCAGAAAAACAAAAAAGAAGTTAACTGTGTTTTATTCAGTGAAAAGACTAATCACACTCAGTTATGTGTCTTGGAATTGGCTAAATTTGATTAATTTCTGCCCCTCCTCATGTATACTGTAAATACATTCATCCATCCATCTACTAATTCATTCAGTTTGAAATTCCATTATGTCATCTAGAAACTTTATTTCAAAAGCTCAGCTTTGTCTGAGGAGCTACGGCAAAGTTGGATATAAAAATAGATGATCTCTCACCCTAAAAGTACCAGTAATGGCAAATGAAATAACGCATTCAATTCCACTTTTGTATAATATGAGGTTTAAAGCTGTTTCTTTGGTTCACAGTTTCTTTTCTTCGTTGACTTGCCCATCATGGAGCAAAATTCCCTTTTTCAATCCATTTTTTTCTAGAAGGTTGAGACTATCAAACTGCTTTGCAAAATAAGAGCTTTATTTCAGTAACTACTATGAGTGTATAGGACTAGGAAATCTTTTGTAAATAAAGATGAAAGAAGGTGGTCAGTGAAGATGAAGCTGCATCTGCTTTAATGTTGTAGTGGTTTGTGATTCATTGTGCTTAACTGAGAATAAAACCGTATTCGGCCTCCATGATAGGCTCCATTTATTTCAAAAGAACTGAATTCAATTCTGTGAACTACTCTGTAGCATTTTGAGATTTGTGCCTGAAAGGTCTGACCATAGCAGGTTCCAAATTCTGTTCAATTAAACATCAAAACCAGCCTTGTGTAAAAGCAGGCAAGATGATGGCTTAGTATTGTGATTGAAGAAACACTAGCAAAGCTCCCTGACTCAAAAATACAGGCTGGCATCCTACTTTTCAAATACGCATTCTGAAAACATAGATTGAAGAGTTTTTATTAGTTTGTGTTTTTTTAAATACCCACAGGGAGCACAGACCTTTGAGTCATTCAGGAATCCATATGTTTTCAGAAATTATGGTCCCCTTCATCCAGCTGCCATCACTCCTCCAACCCAGGTGATCACACCTATTTGTTTCTTACGTGTTTTTCCAGAATTAGTTTATACATGTAAGATCAAATATGTATATAGATTATTATATATTTCTTGCCTTTTTACACAAAAAGTAGTTTGTTACATACACAATTCTGTGCCTTGCTTTTTTCACTTAGCCATATATGTTAGCAAGCTTTCCCTATCAGTGTATAGAGAAGTTTCTCACATTTTTTTTAATAGATGCAGAGAAGTCCATTGAATTTAATCAAGTCTCTACTGACTGACATCTGAGATTCCTCTTGTGTTGTTACTAACAAGGCTAAAATAAATAATTTGACACATAGATCATTTTGCACACTTGCAACTATATCTGCTGGATAAATTCTCAAATGTAAGGTTGCTGAGGCAAAGGAGATATACACATGTGTACATGTGTGTGTGTGTGTGTGTATATATGTGTGTATATATATATATATAAATAATTTTGATAATTGTTGCCAACTTCCTCTCAGTAGAGGTCGTATTGATTTATCTTCCCAAAGCGATGTGTGACGATCTGGTTCTCCATATCTTTGCCAAGATTATCAAACTTTAGGATTAAGCTGATAGGTGAAAAAATGCATTTGAGTTAGTTTGAAATTGCATTTCTCTCATTATAGATGAAGTTGAGCATTTCCATGTTTAGGAGTCATTTGTTTTTCAGAGAATTATCTGGTCATACCTTTTGCCTATTTTTCCATCAAATTATTAGTCTTTTCCGTATTGATTTCTAGGAGTTCATCTTACTTTAGGAAGATTAGTCTTTTGTTTATAAACTGCAAATATTTTCTCCAGTTTTTCGTATTGAAGCTGCTCATAATAATATTTTACCATGCAGAATTTTTTTTGTTTACTTTCTTGCTTTTAGTTTTTTAATAAACCAGTCTTTTATTTCATGAAATTTAAATCATAACTAAAAAATCTTTGCCAGGCCAAAATGATTGTAAAAGTTCCACTTTCTTCTAGTATTTTATGGTTTATTTTAAAATTTTATTCATTAGCTCATTAGGCTATTTCTCTGTTATAAGGTGGAGTGTGTAGATCTAATTTCATTTTTGCTCCAGATGGATATATAGATGTCAGATGTCCAAACACCACTTATGGAATGATCTATCTTTTGATAATTGTTTAGAGATGCCATTTTGTTATATACTAATTTTCATATAATTTATTTATTTCTAGACTTTACAATTCTATTATTTAGTTCAATTTTTCTGTTCATGTGGAAATGTCATTCTGTTTTAATTATTGAAGTTTTATAATATATTTTGTTAACTGATGTTAACATTTATCCTCATAACTCATCTTTACCAGAGTTTTCTGACAATGTTTAGATAGTTATTCTTTTATACTAATTTTGAGATCATCTTTCTAGTTAAAAAATGGATCCTTTTGCTATTTTTATTGAATTATGTTAAATTAACAAATCAGATCAAAAAGTATTAGCTTACCTTTTATAATGAATCTTTTTTTATCCAAGATGATGTTATATTTTGCCATTTGTGCAAATTTTCTATTATGTTCTTTATTCATGTTTCTAGGTTTTATCTTTATTGGTTTACACTTGTATTATAAATTTACTTTTAGGAATTCTGTTATTTTTTATTGAAAGTGGAGTTTCTTCCATTACAGCTTCCAATAGGATGTTATTTGTATACATGAATCTTATTAGTTTCCGTATATTAATTTGTGTCTTGTTACCTAACTAAATTACCTTATTTTTTGTAGTAAATTTTAGAGTTGATTCTCTTGGGAATTTCATGTGTCAATCATATTGTCCGCAAACCATGACAGTTTTACCTCCTCTTTTCCAATTTCAATACCTTTAATTTCTTTCTATTATCTAATTGTGTTATCTAATTGTAAAGTAGCTCCATTCCAATGTTCAAGAAAAGTGGTGATAGTGTGCATTCTTGCCATTTTCATCACATCATATCAAGAATACATACTATCAACCTAACTACCACTCTTGGTGTTGACATTGATCACTGGCTGAGGTAGTGCTTCTTCAGTCTCTTCTTCTCTAAAGTTGCTCTTTATTCCCCCTTTCCATATGGCACTCTTTGGAAGGAAGTCATTATGTGTGCCCCACTCTTAGGGAGTGGGGAGTTATGTTTCTCTCTTTGAGAGCGAAGTATGTACATAAATTATTTAGAATTTTTCCAAATAGAAGATTTGTCTCTTCTCCCTATTTATTTATTTATTTATCCAATCATTTATTTATATCAGTATGGCACCATGGATATTTATTATACACATAGTCATAATCCAATATCACTGTGTTTGTTTTGTTGCTCAAGTCATTCTAGCTTTAGTCATTAGAAGCTCTTTCAGTTGGCTCCTATGTCCTTCTGACAAACCTCAGTTGATGTGGGGTTTTTGTCTGTTTTTTGAGCATCTCTTTATCTTCTGACACTATATTATGCTCCAAGCTCATCTTGTATATTTCCTGCTGCAGCCCAAGGAACAGCCAGTTCTCCAAGGGTCTGTAATTCCTTTTACTGCAGGATGGTATTAGAAACCAAGATCTGAGTGATAGGGATGTTCTTTGCTGTCAAGCTATCACTGTTCCTAGACCCTCTCAGGTGACTGAGCAAGAAAGCATGTGCATATACTAATGTGGATATGCACAGATCTATAAATAGCTCTATTATGACTATATTCATAAATATTAAGCTAAAAATTAGTTCATACTGTTATCTACAAGTCTAGTCCATTACCATATGGATCATTCTAGCTTGTTTCCCTTACTTATCTACGCTCATTCCAACAGTAAGAAACCTGACTCCCACCATCCACCATCCATTTAATCTAGTTGTTCAATTTCAGTATACATATGTAGTAGTATCAGAATTGTTAATCAGTAGTCTTGTAGGAAACAACTTTGTTAAAGTGAGTACAGTGATATGTATAGTTTCTTTTGCCTTTAGTTTTATAGACTCTATTCATTTCCAGAGTTACTTTGGTCAGTATCTTTTCCCCCACCTCCTTCAGTGAAACCATTTCACATGTTTGCTATACAGTTACATTGTTTTGTCACATTCGGCATTCTATCCTGGGATTCTTCTGATCCCCTAAATGATTTTTTAAATTTGCATAATTAAGGTTTATTCCTTGTGCTGTAATGTTCTATGAGTTTTAACAAATTCATATTAGCATGTATCCACAATTACGGTATAATACAAAATAGTTTCATTGCCTTAATAGTATCCCCTATTCATCTATTCAACTCCTTTTATCTTCCCCCTGCCCCTAAACACTGGAAACTACTGATCTTTTCACTGTCCCTATTATCTATTGTTTTCAGAATGTCATATATTTGGAATCATACAGTATGCAGCCTTTTTAGACTGGCTTTTTTCCTTTAGCAGTATACATTTAAATTTCTTCCATGTTTTTAAATATCTTGATATCTCATTTCTTTTTATCACTGAATAGTATATCATTGTATGGATGTACCACAGTTTATCCATACACCTATTGAAGGACATCTTGGTTGCTTCCAGTTTTCGTCAATGATGAATAACACTGGTGAAACATTTGAAATTAGTTGACTAAATACCTAAAATCACAATTGTTGGATCATATGGGAAGACTGCGTTTAGCTTTGTAAGAAACTGCCACACTGTCTTCCAATGTTGTACCATTTTCCATTCGTACAAACGATGAATGAAAATTCCTGTTGCTCCACACCACTAGTAATTGGTGTCAGCAGAATTTTGGATTTTAGTCATTCTAAGAAGTGTGTAGTCATATTTCATTGTTGTTTAAGTCCATAGCATTTTAATGACAAATGATGTTGAATATCGTTTCACACTTTTACTGGCCACCTGTGGATCTTCTTGAGTCAGGCGTCTGTTCAGATCCTTTGCTCATATTTTAACTGTTATTTGTTTTCTTATTGTTCATCTTGCTTGATTTCAATCTATTTCCTTCCAATATATTTTTACAATGATGACTATTTGTATTGGTGTCTTTCTTAGGCCTATTTTCTCAATTCCCAATACAAAATTAGTCAGGTTCTTTCAGACAATAGTGTATCATGCACAATTCTACATCTAGTTAACTATAGAAAAACAGAAAATTTGAAGAAAGTTTAGAAAAGATTAGGGGTTTAGGGGAAAAATCTATTAGCAATGATGAAAGGCACTGGATAGAATAAGTTAAAAGATGATGAAATAATGATCCTTATTTCTAAGATCCATTAAAGACCAAATAGCTCTGACACTTTGACTCTACGTTATAAACAAGGACTTCATGTTTCTCCCTTGAAGAGCACCTTATTTGGCTTCATGTTTGTTCGCATCTCACTGAGAGTAATTAAGGGGAACATCGGTGCTTCAGTGGAGAGCTCTGAGGCAGTAGCTCTGCTGATAAAGCGCTGGCGAAAGCCCTGCGTGCAATTCTGGACCTTCAGAGCACGTCAGAATCACATTGGAAGATTTAAAAACACTGATGCCTGAGTTCCAACCTGGAAATTCTGATTTTCAATTGGTCAAGAGATCAGGAATTTTAGAAACTAATACACAGCCAAGTTTGAGGACCACTGCCTTCTGGCAGGCTTTCCAACTTGATAAACTTTCCCTGTTTTACACAGATAATTTTTCCTTGAGTCGCTGTGGAAATGGGATCCCTAAGGAAAGGAAGCCCATGATAGACAGGATATCATTAGGAGTCTAGCCAGGGTGTCATGTAAGAAAATCACAGTCATATCAGCACACTATCAGGAAAAGTATGAATTACTTTAGCGCACTAGCATTTTCTGTGCTCAGCTACAAAATAATCCTTCAAGAGACTGCAGTTATCATTCCTTAACAGGTGATTGGAGTAAGTAAAGGTGTTCAAGGACTGGAGGTAGCAAAGCAAATCATCAAACTTTTCAGCCAGGTACGAGAAGAAATACACTGTTTAACCAGAGATAGATGTCTTTTGAATCAATTTCTCAACATTTAATATTTGTCTGTTTTCCTGATAACTTTTCTATACATTTTAAAGAAACTTACTAATTTTGATGAAATTGTAGAAATTGTTAAAGGTTATCAAAGTATCAAGTTCAATTTGTGCTTTAGCTCATTATCTTGAGGGGAAAGAAAGGTAGCGCCATTTCTATTTTCTAATGTATTTATCTTCTATAATGGCTGGTGAATGTCGTGAAAATTATTTCATCTGAGGTGGTTAAATGTTAGGTGGCAAAAATTTTAATAAGCTGTTCTTTAGGCAAGTTTGGCCCACCGTCTTTCATAATCCCATCTACTCAACCCTCGCTTAATCTCCTGGTCAGTTGATAGAACCACTGCTTTTATCTGCTTCCATTAGAGCTATGGTTTCAAAATTTTCCATTACATAGTTTAAACGGAGAAATTTTATAATAGACTTGTTTTACTCTTAGTCCTCTCTGAAATAAACTTTCTTAAACAGAAAGAAATACTAATAAGGAACTCATTAACTAGAACCTAAGTTAGTGCTGAGAGAGAGAAGGGAGAGAGAAAGAAAACCAGTAAGGAAACAAAAGATTTTTATTCATTTTAGGGAAGCTTTAGCAAATCCCTTATATTTTTAACCTAGCAGAGTGTCTCTCCCTCTCTCTATTTTCTCTCTTATTAGGAAAATCGAATACATTCACATTTAGTCTGCTTACATGATTGAAATTATTTATACCAACTTATTTTATAGTTTCACTTTCTTTCTTTCTTTTTTTAAAAAAAAGACACCTGTTGGTTCAATCTTTATTACCATTATTGTATTTTTCTCTTTATTTTCTGGTCTTCTATATTTTAATGCACAAATTTAAAGTTATACTTTTCTATCAATAGCTAGAAGTAGTTAGCTCCCCTTTTTCTTCTGCTAAATGATGTAAGAAGCTTAGAACATATTACTTACATCTTCTTTACCCTCAACCCACCATCTCTAACATCAAAATCCCTTGGCATGTTCTTTCTAAGCAGATGTTAATTTTTCTGATCAATACTTTTCAATTAAAAAGATTTACTGTTTTGTTTTACTTTGTACTTTTGCTACTTTATCCCTTGCTTATCTCATGTCTTTCCCTATTTGTTTTCATGAAGAGCAGCTTTTAGTAGCCCCTTTAGAGAGTCTCACATGAAACAACGTTTTAGAGACTGTTAGTTTCCTATTGCTGCTGGAACAAGTGACCACAAACTTAGTGGATAAAACAGAAATGTCTTCTCTCACAGTTCTGGAGGCCAGAAGTCTAAAATCAGCCTGCAGGGCTGCATTCCTTCTGGAGGCTCCAGGAGAGAGTCCCATTTTTTTGTCCTTTCCCATTTCCAGAGGCTTCCTACATGCTTTGCCTCACCGCTCTCTTTCCTCACCTTCGAAGCCATCACTGTAGCCTCTTCAAATCTCCTTCTCTCTGTCTCTTTGTGTCTTCATATAGCCTTCTGTCTCTTTTGACCTTCATGTCTTTCTCTTAAAGGATCCCTGTGATTATGTTTAGGCCCTACCTGGTTAATCCACAATAATCTCCATATCTCGAGATTCTTAATTTAATCACATCAGCAAAGGCTTTTTCGCCCTATAGGGTAACGTTCATGGATTCTGGGGGTTAAGAAACATATATCTTTAGAGAGCCATAATTCAGTCTACCATGCTGTTTTTGCCCAAATGAGCCTGTCTTTCCTGTAATCTCTTGAGTGAATGAGAGTTTGGCTGGATATACAGCTCAAAGATTAAAAGACTGGTTTTCAGAAACATGTGACTATTTTATCTTAATACCTTCTTTTAGGCTGTTAGTGTGAAAGGTGGAGTCATTCTATTGAGGAATTGACTTCATGATTTCAATGATTATCTTTGGTGCGCTGTAGTCTTCAAATTCCGTTAATAGTGGCCTGTGGTTGCCGTAACTTTTTTCTGTGTCAGTAGCTCACTGTCAGCTTGTCCCTGCTCACCTCCATCAAAGAGGGGATCACCTTCCATGCTCTTGCCTCTCCCTCACTGTAGACTGCTGTTGCGTGTTACTCCCACCTGTTAGACTCATGGTGTAGGGCAGGTGGGGGTCGAGGAGAAGCTTCTTTCTTCTTCTAGGCCAGTCTCAGCTTGGGATGGCCCTGTGCATCTGGCCTCGTGGGCAGGACTTTCTCAGTATTCTGTATCCTCCTCAAAAGCCAGACTTGGCCTCGTGTTGATGGTTAGTCTTGAGTAGGAGGTCCTGCCTCTCCCGCAGTGGATGATGACTCCCCTTTAGTATAGGCATAGGATGTTAGTCCCAAGATGAATTTTTGCTTCTCCTCCTGTACAAAGAATTTTTTCGCCTACTTTTCCTCCAGTTACAGTCGCAATCCATATTTGCATATACCCTGGAAATAATAGGCTTTGCTACCCTTCTGCTAAGGGCTTAAAATATTTGATTCCTAAGAGAGAAAGCCTAAGGGAGAAGCAGGGCTTTCCACTCTTCCTCCCACACTTGTATGACAACCAGCACCTCCTCCTCCCATCTCTGCAGCAGGTGACATAGCTTGTGTATCCAGACTATCCCTGTAGGGGTTTGTCCCTCTTTGAATTGCAGTTATTCCACTGCCTTGGAACCTAAGCTCTCTGATGGGCTCTAGAAAAGTTATCAGTTTGTAGTTATCTGTTTTTTCATATTGTTAAGGTGGTCTTTCGATATCCTAAGCAAAAGAAGGAGGCTCTGTGGACCTTTCATTAAGAAAATCCACTCAAAATATAGAATGCTATTTTAATAATAGCTCCATTTCATCCTACAATGAGTCACAACCTTAGTTATCTAATAAATTTAATCTAAATTGGAATCAAATAAATTCTGCTTGGAGGACTACCTAGTTTTATTACATAATTACCCTTGATGCTCTAGCGTTAGATTGCTCCATTTATATAACTTCATATTGAGAGCAAAACAAATAACTCCCTGGACAGCACATTTTCTCAGAAGTAAAATTATATTTTCTCATGTAAAGTTGTATATCTAATTCAGTACGCACACACATACACATATGTAGCCATCCATCTTACTTTTTTTTAACTAATTTGTTTTCCACTTGTTTCATAATTTCCATAATGTGGATAACTGCTTTGCATCCTGAATAAAGTTATGGGGAACAAAAACATATCTTAAAATATTATAACAAATTCCCTATATAATAAGGTACAGTTAATTTTAGACTATAGTACCATTAACTAATCTTATGATTATTTTTATTACAACAAAAGTTAACAATGGCAATTATAGATGATCAGGTGTTCATTGAACACTTCTAGTTGGATTTGCAAGTATAATGCACACTGTACTAGCCCTGAAAAATCCTCTTGAAAATCATTTCCATTACATTGTTAGAAATAAATTAACTAACTTAGACACTTAATAAAGCCTTAGATTATAGGTAGATTATATGTGTGATTGGTAACCTTGATGTGTGACCTTGAGCAAGTCACTAAACCTGTCTGGACTTCCAGTTCCCCAAGTGCAAACTGGGAGGGCTGAATTGAGTCATCTTTTAAAATCCTTTGCAGTGCTATGATTTGGGGTAAAGATAGCCAGTGAAATAAAAGATTGCTTAACTGAGTTTTTGTGCTTCTTTTACTCTTTTCTATAAACTGTCATGGCTAAACTTCAGCCAAGATCCCATAGAGCCTCCTCAGAAATTCCACGATTTTATATACTTCCCATTACCCAGGTTTGTTTTTCTCAGATTACAGGTTTCCTGTAAGGAATGTGGATTTTGGATAACCTAACAGAAGTAACTATGGGGAGTATTTACCCTGCAGGCCTGACTGAGAGTAGAAAAATATTGTTTGACTTCCCTCCTAGTCTACCTTCCCCCTCTCAAGGCCTCAACTTCCTTTCCTTATTGGGACAATAGAAAGAAGCAATTTTATTGTCACCTAGATGTTCCCACTGAGGAGCTGGGATGAACTGTGCTTATGCTCCTGAGGTCCCCTGGGGCTTTGTTGTGAATAAATAGTGGCAATGTTTATAGGTTTCAAAAGAGATCCAAGGAACACAAAACTACAATAGTTTCAAATTATGTCAAGAATGAGTTCCGGGTGAGTGGACTTTCAGGGTGGACAATGGGTTAGCGAGGGAAGCAAGGAGAAGGGCATGCTGAGGATTCCAACTGAAGCTTGGAAGCGCGAGAGGTACAGAACTGGTTCAAACTGGAATGGCTGGTGCACAGCCTTGAAAGATGTGAGATGGGATCAATAAGAAAGAGCCCATGTGGGGACAAAAATTATCTAGACCTAGGCCACAGAGAGGGTGAGAAATGGTCACTCAGAAGTAGCTTTTTAAGGTTTCTAAAAATTATGCTAGTATTCAAATTTTATAAAATTCTGAGTTTCTATCTTCTCATGGTTTTATGGTATTAAAATTATTTTGTTAGATCTATTTATATAGTATGTTAACCCTATGTCTGTCATATGCTTTCTGAATATAATCCCAATTTATATTTTGCCTTTGATAGTTATGATATTTTTGACTATGGGAATTACAATTTTGTGTATTAATATTTATAACTATTTTCCATTTTGGTCTATAGCTTTGCTGCTATGTTTAGAAAATCCCTCCCACTCCTCTAAAATTATATAAATATTTAACTTTATTATCTCCTACTACATTTGTATTTTTTTAATGCATTTAACTATTCAAACTGTTTCATAGACACTCTGGTATATGATATTGGAGAAGGTTAACAGATTGTCCTAATTCCATTTATTGAATAAATGATTTGGATCTTTTCCCCATTAATTTGAAAGGCCATCTACATTTTATACCAAATTCTTATGTATTGTTGTGTTTGCTGATCTGTCTTCTGGCCTCATTGCCTGCTTTATAATCATTTTGTTCTCTTATACAGAAATTTCCTGCAAAGGGAAACCTCCCTTACCCATTAATTTTTATCAAATTTTGTTGGTGCTTCTCACACGCATATTGCTTATTTCAGATAATTCTTAGAATATTTTGATGTGTATATTTAAAAATCAATCCATATGTGAGATACTCAGTTAAAACCATGTATATTATTAGTTCTGACTTGAGATAGCAAAATTTAAAAGAGAAATGAAATAGAAATAAGTTTAACCACATTCAAAGTTTTCTTTGCTAATCTGAAAGCCCTTCATGGGCTTATTATTTATTAATGAATATATTATTTTATTTATGTGGTTTACTTCCAGCCAGAAGTATCTACAAATGCGCACTCAAATGGTCCTAAATGGTTCTATCCAAGTTAACAGTTTACTGTGTTTTGATAACCAAAATGTCTAATAGGCTGTCATTGGTAGATGATTCAATGCAATTACTTTTGTAAAGCAATTATGTCACCAATGTGCTTATTTACAAGAAATTACATGCCACCAATAAGGTCATCCCCTTATGTTCTTCTGTCATAACCACAAGGACAATATTTCTGGTAGAATGAGAAGGTAGCCATTTTACCTGATGTAGTTTCAGAGGTACAAAGACTGTCTCTATAGAAAAATATCTCCCTGTCTGACACCTTATCTTTTCCTTCGTGCTGGATTCCCTACCCATAGAATAGCCCACTGATTTATGATTGCTTAGGATGAATGAATGTATACACCACTTTTCTCCCTGAGAAAGTAAAAAGGGACAAGAAGACAATGAAAGAAAATAGGAGGAACAGAACTCTAAATTCATTTACTTCATTATTTTCTCTGGCGGTAAAACTGATTCAAGTTTTGCTGAAATACCACACTTACCTATATCAACCTTGCAAAAAATAAATTTTCATTAGCATTTGCATTTTTATCCCTTAGTATTCTAGAATGAGGTATTTTCCTTTTCAGATTTTGATGGGAATGTAAAATTTTCAAGCTTTCCTAGAGCAAGTGTCATGAGTGAACCATAAACTAAAAACTAGGGGTTCTCTTATCTTTGGATATGGAATAATTGTTATTCTTTTCCTTTTCAGTTTCTTCTTTGTGGCATATGTGGAATATTGTGCGCCAAAAAAAAATCTGGACTTGTTGTAAGTTTCTGCCTTGTTTGTGTTATGCATTGAAATATTTAAAATATCAGAACTCAAAAATGGAAATGATGAGTAGCCAACTTTCATATGCTGAATGTTGCTAATTTTGGATAAAAAAGAGACTGGCAAATAAACTCTGGCTTTTTTATTGTCAATGAAAACCATCAAGATTATTAGAGACTATGACAAGAAGAAAAGAGAGAAAAGTTTTGATATACTCTTTAAATTAATGAGTATGCAACCCTTAATGACTGCTGTGGATGGCAGTCTCCACTTTTCCAGTTTAGAGATTCCCAGACACTCACATGAATCCTTTAGTAAGTTGGTAAAGACGTAGCTTGATTTCATGGGAAATTTAACTATTTAAATATGGAACTGGGCCTAAAGATTACTGGCTTTGACTGTGAAGTTAATTTTGCAAAGCAGCAAAACAGCTGTGTTGTTATAGTTACAGTTAATTCCCGAGATTTTTTATTTAATTTTATTTTATTACAGTGCATGCAAATGTAAGTGTTTTCAGATGTTTTATGGTACTATCGCGGTTTTCGGGGGCATGGAACATGCTCCCAGTTAATCCTGATATTGGCTGGAGAAGAACTGCATGCTGAAGTGTGGATTCCCCATTACTTTCCATAACATTTTCTGATGGTTGGAAAGAAGGAAAAAACAATTTTTTTTTAATTGAGTACCATAGGAAAGATCATAGACCTTTATAAATTTGCAAACTTAATCCTACACATGGACTCTAGAAAGTGGTCTTTGACCCTAAAAAGAGTTGTCCAAGGTGAGTGATCTGAGGAGGCAAGGAATAGGAGGGTATTGCAGTTATTTTTATTTAACTCTTTTTTTCTAATCACATCTTTCTTTGTGAGAATATCTATTGTGACAGAAATGGTGAAGCCCCCATTGCTTTAGACATGCAAGATGCAATTTTTAAAAATTACATAAAGGGAAACCTTTGGATAAAAAACTTTTTGAAGGCTTACAATTTGCATTTATGATTCTCCCATCATTCTTTAGACATGGCCTTCATTCTTTGCACGCTTTCTTTTACCAAGACTCTTTATGGCTATATAGTAACAATTTCTTGGAACTTGGATGAAGCAAAGAAAGAGAAAGAGAGAGACAGAGACAGAGAGAAAGGAAGCGAGAATGGAAGGAAGGAAAGAGAGAGGAAGGGAGGAGAAGAGGGCAGGGAGGAGAGGAGAGGGAGGCTTATAAACAACAGAAATTTCTTTCTCACAGTTCTGGAGGCTGGAAGTCCCAGATCAGAGTGCCAGCATGGTTGGATTCTGATAAGGCTCTCTTCCGGCTTACACATTTCTGGCTGTGTCTTCACATGGCAAAAGGGAGAAGAGAGCTCTCTGAAATCTCTTTTATAAGGGCACTGACCCCAGTCATGACGGCTCCACCCTCACGACCTAATTATCTCCCAAAGGTTCCACCTCCAAATACCATCATATTGGGGATTAGGCTTCAACATAGAATTTTGGAGAGACACAAACATTCAGTTCATAGCAGAAGAGGAGGGAAGGGATTTTTTTAAAAGACACTGGTCTCTTTTTGCTGTCTTTCTAACTCTCTTATAAATTATTTACAAATCGTAAGATCTGAACATTTTAGAAACCTCCATCCACTTTATCATCCTGTGCCATCTGAGGTTCCAATAGATGATATTTAGCTATCAAGGGGTTCTGCACCCTTCGATCAAATTGTGTGAAGATTTCTCCACTCCAAAAATCTCTGCAGTCTAGAATCTCCAGTCTGGTGAGATTTGAAAACAGTATATGGTTATAAACTTGGGTACAAATTTTAACATTTTAATTCCCAGGTAAGAATGTTCTGTCTGCATATGTTAATAAATTGTCATGCTTTTAAGACGTAATGAGAATAACATCAGGAGAGATATCTGTTTTCCTGTAATATTCAATTAAATTTGTCATTTATTTTCTTAATTAACAGTAATTCATTATTTGAAGGCTGGAATGTAACATCTTTCCATATTTTCAGAGAATGAATAAATACCAAAATATATTCCCAAGGAACTGCATGCCATGTGAATATACTTTAGAAAGAAATATAACTGGTTAATTGTATTTGAAATTGGGAGCTGTAAGTTCCCACTTGGGATGATTCAATTATTTGGTAATTGATATTCAGTATTACATTAATCAACTATAAAATTTATCCTAATCCATCACTGGGTTTTCAATCTTGGTGATAAGTACTATGAGACATTCACAGTAAGGAATGCTGATTAAGTTAGAGAAATAAAACTAACTACTTGTGCTTCTTTCTGCTTGTCATGCTATTTCGTTGTGCTGTTTCATACATCCATGGCCTTACTCTTCACTGGGAACTGCGTGCCCTTAGCTTGGATGACGTGTTTTCAAGGAAACCTTGTCTGAAACTTGTGGTTGGGCTAAATTCCCCTTCTCCCTACTCTGAAGGCAACCCATTTACCCTTCTTTTTTAATATTTGCCATGTCATGTTGGAATGTTGTAACTTCTCTCACGCAAGACTGCAATGTACTCAAAGGGAATAACTATGAGCTATTGTTTTTCGTAATGCCAACTGCTGCCTCACTCAGGGCTTAACAGATGCTAGGTGCTCAATAAGCACTTGATAAACTCAGCTAACTGTCAGCAACAAATAATACCTGATAATGTACAATTAAATGCTGAAGTTATATAGCTGCTTGTTCTGTAGAATTATGGGAAAGGAGGAGATCAGTAAAGTCTAGGAAGGCTTTCTGAGGAAGTTAGGACTAGATTTGGGCCTTACATCTAGGAGTCCAAGAAAGAAGCGAAATAATTTCCAGGAGATGAAAAATATCATTGCAGTGGGAATGAACAAGCTATACTGATGGACAAGAGAGGTGACTGGAATAGAGACTGTGTTCCAGAGAAAAATAGAAATAAGGTTGGATAATTAAGTTAGTATCATGAGATGCTAGTATTATGAGAGCCCATAGGAGAATTTAGTATCATGAGATCCCATAGAAGAATTTAGACTAGATGCAACTACAAAATAAAATTATTAAAGCTATTGGAATATTCAATTAAATTTATTAAATATTCACAGAATATTAACTATGCAGAAAGCATTGTGCTTGTTTCGGCCAAGGATCTTAGGATATTTAGGTTGAATAAAACGTCCCGTTCTATTGATAGAGACCTAGAGCAAACCAATAGGAACAAAAGGAAAGCAACATTTGGTGTTTCTCCAAAACAACCAACCAAACAGTATTTTTGGAATATCTCTTGTGTATTTGTCATTGTGGTGCCACTGAGTAACAAAAGATTTGTAAGATAAAGGGCCAGTTTGTAGGGAGTTCCTAAACTATCTGTGGGGGAAGTAGATACACACATAATAAAATTCTTATGAATGAAAACAGCAGTTAACTAATTCCCTAAGCTCACACAGCCAGAGAAATATAAAGATTTGAGGCTCAGTGGAACTAATAACAATTCAATGAGAAGGTATTTAGACATTTTGGGAGGATTCACATAGTGAACTGGATTTGGAGACAGAAAATCTGGATTCAGTGCCTAAATTTAAGTGTTATCTGCTCACCATTCATTTTCCAAAATGTGTATTACTATCTCTCTCAGAGGATTACTGGCTGGGGTAAGTGAGATGAAGACAAATTTTCTTACTTCAGAGTTTTTATAAGCTGTATCCCTAGCTTTTATATAGTTAGCTATTAATTCCCGAAACACTATGGTCTGTGTCCTCTCCATTGAGTCAGATTGCATAGAATCTTGGTGAAAGGATAGCTCCTGTCCTTTAGGAAGCATCACATGCATCTTCTCTTTATTGTAGTTCTGCCATCCTTGACTTGCAGCAGGACAGTGCGCTGTGTTGGGGTCAACTTTGCTTCCTAAACTTTAACGCCTTCTTTCTTTTTCCTATCAGATGATCCTCTTTTCTGCCTGCTGCATCTGTGGACTCATTGGGGGCATCCTGAATTTTCAATTCCTTCGGGCAGTGACAAAGAAGACCTCTTCCCTCTATCCTCTGCATCTTGCCTCCATGTCTCTTGCGTGCATTGGGATCGGGGGCTGCACCCTCTCTTCATGGCTCACTTGTCGACTAGCCAGCTATGAACAGAGGAGGATGTTCTCAGAAAGGGAGCATTCGCTGCATCACTCTCATGAAATGGCCGAGAAAGTGAGTTTTGTACCTTTTCCTCTCACTGCTATCCTGTGATGAAGATGACAGTCAAATCTAGGTGAATCAATTTGCAGCTTTAGATGAGAATTTAAGGAACTGGATTTTATAAAAGTTTGGTCCTATTAGGCTAAGAATAGGAATTTATTATTTTTTTCTCTGCAATTCTAGATACACCTATTTTCAACATGATTTTGTAATCTATCTGTACAAAACACAGTTCCTAAAATAGCATTTCATGAAATATTGAATGCCTTATAAATATGGATTTCATGTATTGTACTAAGGAAAAACACATAAACTAAATACACACTCAACTCAGTAATGCCAGTTTTAGAAATCGGATGAATTCCCCTTTCTAGCTCACCCCTTATGCTTGTAAGTAGATGCATTTGATTATGTAAATTGAATTTTCAAACATAAAGGGGCCTTTTAATAAGGCAACAAAAAAGCCTTGCTTATCAGTGCAGATATTACAATCCACATAAAGCTTCATTTAATTCTCATCTAAACTTCATGCATCTTTGGGTAGCTTTGCCTGTATTTTAAATAATGTTCCTTGCATAATTGTTTCATGAAGCCCGTTCAAACAGGAAGTTACATTTTTTGCATAAAAGGACAAATGACATAGTGGGCTGTCTGTGTTTCTACTACATTTTGCACATATTTCTTAATTCAGTTCCTGCTTCTGGATCTGTTAAGGAAAGATAAAATATCTGTAAAATAAACTCACTAAGATACGAGCCACATCATATTTTACTTGATATCATGGAAATAGAACTGCTTAACCACAGAATAAAAGAAGGAGTAGCAGGAGTTACTACTGAGTATTTCTTTATGTTATTTTGAAAAAAAAAATATTCTGTAGTTTTATGTGTTTGCATTTCATATACAATATACATTCAAATAAGGAGAGTAGCTGCTCTTAAATTGTTCCAAGAAAGCAATTTTAAACAGATCTACATGTGTCTTTCAAAAAAAAGAGTTAACAGTACAAAAAGCAGGACTGGTTATTTAAAGAAATGGGTTGTTAAAAATAGATTATCATTGTATAATTGGGTAGTGGCTCTTCTGTGTTCTATTTTTATATTAGTGTAATTTAGTTTTCTGTATATATGTTTGTGCAATATTTATTGTATGATTGTTATATTTATATTAGAGATTGAGGGCTATTGAAATAACCGACTTGCCCAGCTGCCCGGTGGTGCCCCCGACACCCGAGTTACCTACAAGGTACGCTGATTTCTAGGGAGTTACCATGTTGTAATGTCACTGCAGGAAGCACTGCCTCTTGTAGGAAGCCATGATGCCAGCAGATCAGTCTGGACTGATGCTGTGATGTTGCTCCTCAAAGTATAACTTTCATGAGAACTGCTTTGAGGACCTGACATAAACCTACATGGCAGTCTTGCAGCTTGAAAGTTGGTTGAGTATTTAAAATATTCAGCCTCCCTGTAAGCATCCAAACACACTTCTGCTTGGATGATTCATGACTCCTTTAATCTCTGCTACATCATGGTTCTGACTCAGTATCATCATTCACAGACCAGAATTTTGTTTTTAATAATAGATGTGTCTGACAAAGAGAAACTGTGTATCTGCCTCATGCCAAAATTGCATGAGCAGATAACCTAGATTTGACACTAATACAGTAAAAATTCTGTATGAAAGCTTTCTCCTTGTAAAACATCTAATGTGATACATCAAACTTTTTCCCATATTTTGGATTGCTGAAAATAAATAGTTGCCATTCTTGCTTTGGTTAAACAATATAACTGGAAATATAGAAAGTCACATAGATACTATGGCCCAATTGCAGAAAGTATATCCATTTGCAAATAGTCATATTTGGTCCTGCTCAAATTTAGAGTATAATCTTGTTAAATTGGACATACCTATTTGCAAACAACCTGAAGATATTCATCCATTTAAAAACTAATTTTCACTGTTTTTCCTATCAGTGATTTTACTGTGTCCATGTTAAGATGCATTTAATTAGGAAAATTCTTGTGTAAGATTTTTAAAAACTGGATTTTTTCTTAATCCTGCAATAAAAGATTATACATTAAATTAGCTTTCTATGTTTTTTAAGGTACTTTTTGAATGCAAAGTCATTTTAGAGGAAGAAAAGGTACCCAAGAATCTTACTTCTATAAATTCATAAGGAAAATGTGTTTTTGTCCCAGTAGAAAGAATAGAAAAATATGTATGAGTAAATCTTGTTAAAGATCATTGTGGAGGGATCATTTATACTCATCTTTCCACCAACAGTGAGCTTTTGAATGAAGCCTCAAATCAGGTTCTTCTCCATAAACTTAACCTCAGCCCAATAACCCCAATGTTTTCAGACCAACTTTTACCACATATATCTCTAGCAGAGCCAGCATCTCAATTACACTGAACCACACCAGACCATAAAGGCAGGCTGCTGGCTCCAAATGTTCTTCTCCAGCTTCTGTCAGAGCCATTACCCCAAAGGGGTTTGAGTTTTAAGTCTTTCCTTCTGGTAATTTCTCAGCACCTTACTAGGGGAGATATCATGTATACCCAGGTACAAAACAACACCCCAGGACCTGGAAGGGGCCAGGCACTTTGCGTGGAGAGACGGGTCTGAATGTGAGAGTAGGAAAGATTTCCAATGCATATTATCTCCTTTCTCAGAATTTTCTTGGAAGAAATTCTACCCTATCTCCTAAAAGACTACAAAGTTTTCAAAAGCGAAGTTGGAAAACCAGGCCAATTCCTACTTTCTAGTCCCTCATTGATCCTCCTAAGCAACTTTCAATACCACCCAACACAAGAAGCAAGTCTCTTTATTCTATTTTATATCCTGTATTGAATTTTCAAAGAGAAGAGAGAAAAATGAGGCATGGATTCCTTTTCACCTTTCAAATAAATACTTGGAAGAATTTCTAAAGGTTACAAAAGCAAACATATTAGTTTTTAATTTTTAATTTACCCACACAGATATTAGATATAAACTGATAGGCTGGAGACAATTGAGAAAATAACTTTCATTTGAATTTCCTTTAATATATTTTTGCAAATAGGCTTGTTCAAGTGTGGAAAGATGTTGTCATCTATTTTCAGATAGTTTTGCCTAAATATTACTTATAATATGGTGCACTAACCATTACAAACGTGAATGGGCCTCACATCTCACTACCTTTAATCATGTAGAGAAGAGTTTAATGTTTAATGAAACATGAACTCAAAGCATCTAAATTGTTCTTAAATTAAGGTATTTTCTATAATTGCAAATGGAATTTTTATGTTAGTTTTATATTTTTTATATCTAAATTATCATTGCCTTCCCATGAGTTTTCCTTATCAACTTCTTAGTAATTGATACCTTAAAAAACACATTAAGAGGTTTTACTATTGGTGTTTTTACTGTATGAGTGATAGTGTCATGAAAAGTCTTCCCACTGTGATTTATCAGTGATCCACAGTTAGAAATAAGCAGTGATCCCCTTGGGCCTTTTTCAGTTCTTTGCAAAAAGGCCACACTTTTTTCTACAGAATAAAGATAACCCCTAGAATCTGTCGGCACTTTGTTGACAGGTTCAGCAGAGGAGCCTATGCAATGGGAAAAATGTGGGCATTTAATCATCTTCTTCTTTCTAGGTGAGGTCTTTCCAAAATAGAGTTGAGGAACGAAAGGGGAGACTCAGGGGACTGGGGACAGATTGAATTGTTTTTGTGAATAGAAGACTTCGGTCTAACAGACTGTCACTTCAGCCTTGTCATGTGCTCCAAGATGCCATGAAATTTCATTTCCTCAAGCACAACTGTATCAATCCTTGTTCTTCCCCAAAACTCAGCAAGTTTTTCAATGGCTTGAAATTTCTGCTTTGCAAACCCATTAACCAAATCAATGTCTTACTCTGAAAGTGAATTTTAATTAATTCATGTTATTTTCCTAACAGGAAATGACAGACAACATGAGCAACGGAGGACCACAACTGATATTTAATGGAAGAGTATAACCAATGTTTTAAAGAATGGAATATTTTTTAGGACTTTCACGACGCAAGGAAATACCAAAGGACTAGAAGATAAAATTAAAACAGTTCTTGCATTTGCTGTTGTCTCTCCTGAGCACCCACTAAAATTATTCTTCCTCGATTTGCCTCACTTATTTCTTCAGTTTTTCTTATTGGGTGAAGAACTTTCCAGAAATGTTCTAGTACAGTAATTTCAATAGACTTTCCAGATTATTCTAATGAAGACTTTCTAGGAAAAAATAAGAGGAATAGATAAAAAGAAAAATTCATATTCTACACAAACGCTATTTCACTAGCATGAGCATTAGATTTGCAATGACATATTTCATATAAGTAATTAAAAAGTGCAACTATTAAGAAATAACAATAACTTACTGATGTCTTTGTTTTGAAAGACGCTGGCTTCAAGAATGCCACAATTCAAAACCTCAGCAATGCCTTGTTGTAAAAACATTGTAATTATTTTCAACTTGTGAATGAGCTATATTTCATAATTTATTTGTAAACAACAAAAAACCTAAAGCATACAAAATAGGTTTTTTTAGAGAGAGAAAATACTAATCTGTATGATATTTTTGCATTTTTGCGCAAGAGTGAGAAGTTGTAAATGAATATCATTTAAGGAAAACAAATGTTTTAATCATGCTGTGCAGATTGATCTGCATGCTCACGAATGAGCCTAAGAATTAAATAAAGTATGCGTGTGTGTATGTGTGCATATATATACTGTAAATATAGAAAATATATATAGCATATATTTGTAGCATTCATGAATGTAAATAGGTAGTAGAAAAGAAATTGTGATGCTGCAGCGTATTATTAAGATTCTATTCCCATAGAGATGGGAAAGCTGTTGTTCAAGGCTTTTCTATGTCCACAAAATCACATATTTAATTTCTACTAAACTTGTTCATTTTTATTCTTTTGTTATGTCTGCTGAGTGTAAATGGCATTGTGGCTGATATTCATGGAGTTGAGTGACCTGAATAATGTAATATGAAGACAGATTACTTAACTATTTGGTTATTTTACCATTATTATGGTATTTATGTAATAACAATTATTGAGATTAATTTATAAACATAACTTTAAATCACATACTTCCACTTTTATAAGTATAGACATAATAACTTGTGATTATTCATGATATTTATATTTCAAACACTTTACAGCCCAATTAAGTTATAAAAAGGACAGATGCTCAAAAGATGAAGTTACAATTAGGTTTGCTGGAATTTAATTTAGGTTTTTTGCTTTGTTTGTTTATAATACAGACAGACAGTTTTTAAGAACACATATATCCAAAGAACGCAAAAGAGTTCTCTGTAGAAGGAAATAAAAAGATGGGCTTACATTTACACAGCTGGAGTCAATCCTTATCTTCCATAATGAAATGTTAAAATAGCAACCTACAACAATACATGTAGGCAAGAAAATATTTATGAGGATATAACCTCTGGAAACAGAAAAAGAACTCTAAAATTTTTAAATATATAACTCTCACTGTATTGTATACTTTTATTTTTTCCCCAAAGGTAATCAATTTTCAAGTCATTTTTTATGAGTTACTTATTGAACCATACTCATATTGAACATATTCAGTATGAGAACGTTATAATTTAGAAGCAAGATATGGGTTTTAATTGTGCTAACAAAATAACAATAATTCCAGATAATGGAAATCTGAAGGTCTTTTAGTTTTAGAGCATCATGATCACCACCAACCCTATTTAAATCAGCTCATTAAAAAATTCTGGCTGCAATAACTGGACTGTGGTTGTTTGGTGCAGTTTTTGAAGTCTCCCAGCTCAGATGAATAACTTCATTATCCAATAGATTGCAGAAGTTGCCCATAAATGCAACCTCAAATAATGAATCAGCATCATCACTGTTCATTTGATGCCACAAGCAGGAATGATCTCCATCACTGAAAATCTAAACTATATAATGAAGATATTTTGGGTGTATATGGTTCTACTGAGTTTACGCAAGGGTGTAGTTTTGTACTGAAAGAGTAACCACCTACTCTAATTTTAGGTGGCCTTTCTTTGTAAACATATTTGTACAATACAGAGTTATAATACATCAGTAAGATGTTTTAATGACTTTTGAAATAATTTATGAAATCACCCATTAAGGATGAATGTAGGCATATCATTGCTTTGGCATAGAGTTAAGAAAAGATGCAATCAACACAATTAGCCAAATAGTCTACAATGTATTTAACTAAGTATAGATATATCTTTAAATGTAATTATTTTATCCAAATACTTTCAGGGCTCAGTTATTTAGAGTGATTTATTTGGGACGTGTAGTGATTCTTTTTGAGGTAAGTAGGGGAAGTTAGGAAGACATTGTTCAAGTACTTGAAAATTTAATTTTCATAATACGTTGAACTATGAACTAGAATATTTTAAGTGATTACATTACAGTTTTAGTATGAGCCTATCTTGAGGAAAAAGTGATGTGATACTAAATTAGAAAAATATGTGACACTAGTGTGGTGGCGTGCTGTAGAGACTAGCTACAAAAAGGTGCAGTTATTATAAGCATAAAAGAATAAAAGTGGACTCTGGAAATTTTTAAACATGTGTGTGTGTGTGGACCCACCCACCCACACACACACACACACACACACACACATATATACAATTGTTTAGAAGTGAAACATGGTATGATGATTTCTATTGATATGTCTATGTAATAAAATGGTGTGTTTTGAAACTGCATATGGTGTGAGCTTTCTTTTCATCATAGTACAAAAAGTAGTGTCCCCCAACAGCTAGATGAATACATGTGCTGTTCTGAGATTGGCAGGGGACAGGACGTTGTGAACAAGGAGGCAGAGATAGTCCCAGCCAGAGGATATGGAATTAAGAAAGGGTATTACTTGAGATATAAAAGATTAAAGCATGTTCAAATGTAGAGAGGGAGTAGTTGAAGATACAGGACAAAATGAGCATAATAAGAAAGTGAGGTCCCTGAGGAGGCGGGGGAAATAAGATACAGATCATAGGAGACAAAATTAACTATAGATAGGACTGAGATAGGACTCACAAATGAATCCACAATGTTTAGGGAACTCTGCTCACCTATTTGGGTTTACCAAATTAGTTGCTACTGGCATTTGAGATGGACAATAATTCATTGTGCAGACTGTCCTATGCATTTCAGGCCATTAAGCATCTTTGGTCTCCACCAACTAAATGCCAGGAGGACACCCCAGGTATGGCAACCAAAAATGTCCTAACAAATTTTATCTGTCACTTTGGTAGGGAAGTATTGCCTCCTAATTTATAACCACTAAGGAAAACCCTTGAACATGATCCAGAGCAGCCAATGTGAATGCTACCCACAAGTGTAGACTTGAATTGCTCAGGGTCATAAACTCACTGTTCTAAGGTAAACCTATATTATCTGTACTATAGCCACTATCCTATCCATGCGTGATTATTTAAATTTAAGTATAAATCAATTAAAATCAAATATTCAGTTTCTCAGTTGAACTAGACACATTCCAAGTGCTAGCCACATATGGACAAATGTTAAAGAATATTTCTATCATCTCAGAAAGTCCTATTGGACAATGCTAGTCAAAAACACATAGACGGGAACTATTCCTAACCCCTAGTTCTTACACAGTCAACCAATTACCATTATAATAGAATGTATGAAAAGAGTTGGTAAATGCTCCATGGAATTTGAAGTTGATGGATCAGTTAAACCCATGGACTAAGCAAAACTAGCAAAAATACAGTGTAGGCCAAACCTTTAATAAAATTGAGAAGTTGCTTTAGAGATTCATGTTTAAAAAGATTCTTTTCATAGAAAGAGTCCACTAAATCACTATATATTTTATGTTTGACAGGTAAAATGAGATGTTGTATAATTCCTATTTTTGAAGAAATTTACTCAGAATATTACCACGCATCAATGAAAAATTCTGCATTTCTAGTTCTTGGGAAGGTGAGAACAATATGCTCCCCTCCACTATTTTCACTGACTTAGCTCGAAGCGGCATGTTTAGAAATCTTGTGTCTAAAAATTATTTAGCAAACACGCTTCAAAAACTTAGAGAGAGCATCTCAAGTACCATTTGGTTAGAACACAGTTTCCAAATAAAGTTTCAGAACTTGGCATTACTTCATTCTTTTCGCCCTTAAATCATTTTTCTGAAAATGTATGTAATATTTCTTACTCAAAGTATATGACAGCCAAGAAAATCAATTGTTCCAAATCCATAAATCACAGGTTGTCAGTTATTCATAGCAGAGAAAACCAATTCAGAAATTGCTGGAAATGTGGATGCCTACTAAAATTATACAAAAGGATATCTTTTTTACTCTTTTTGCCAAGAAAATTGTTTACTGAATATAAAAGTCTTTTACTAGGAATGTATTTCTCAAGGAATATATTGTAAAAAGTCAAACTCTAGATCTGAAAAAGTTTATTCCAATATCTTAATAGTTCAATATTATCTACATCAACTAATTATAGGCAGATACACTTCATTTTATTGGAAATGTTTAAGAACTAGGATCCATCTTTACTGTCCTTCATATGAACTAGGGACTATTTATTTCAAAGTTTCTCTGTCATTAACACAAAGGCTATACTTCTTTGGTCACACTATATATTGCAAGCTCTACCCCAAAAGCCAAAATGTGTTGTGTTACTGAAAATTGCCAGAGAGACTCTAGAACTCAGCTGAAGCTTCACAGAAAAACCTTAAATCTTGTCAAATTTGCATCAAGTCTTTTATTAACCATGAGGAATCAAGACTCATGACTGCTCCTTGTTATTAATCAGTCAGGATACTGGTCCCTACCTACCTAAGACAGAGGTCCTCAAACATCATTCCACAACATCCAGAGGGAGGGCTAGAAGAAATCCTGTGGGATTTCCTCCAAGGTCATTGCCCAGGAAGGAAAAGCTGAGGATTCCTTTGTGGCAACTCTACCAGCCAACACTGTCCCTCATTATAAGTAAGCCAAGGAAAGAGGCAACACCCAATCTTATTCACATAAACGTACTCAAGGACCCTAAGCTGTCTAGATGTCCACCGTCCTCATTACTATCCAAAAAGTCTTTTGAGATCTAGACTTCTCTGTCTTTCAGTCTTTTAAGTATATTAATACTTTTACATCAATCTCCGAGAAAAATAAAATAAACTAAAGGTTCTACGTCCTTCAGAATAAAAAGAATTGTTGGAGAGAATGTCAAGTTTCCGTCATAGAGTAAGTGATAGTAATATTAGTCTATTGCTATCTTTCAGCAAACAGGATGGCAGTGCAGGAGGTAAAAGACAACCATTTATCAAGTGCTATTATAATGTACATTGTCTATAAATGTGACTATTCCTTTGTCATATTAATATCATTTATTTAATATGAAATAAGAAAAAAGGGGGAAGACATCAGTATTTCAGCTGAAAGGTGAGGTCATTTCTGTCTGTACCCATGAATCTTAAAGCCATTCAATCAAATCATGTAACTTCTATACACTTAAGTCTGTTAAACAGACCACAGCTCCATCCCACATCAACCACTCGCCTTTTCTTGTTCTGCTTCTTCTAATTTCAAATCCAAATTTCTGGTTCTGTGGTGCTGCCTTGATTTCAGTTTTTGGCCCCTCTGTTTGAACCTGAGACCTCATCTCTCTAGTTGTCAAGCCTTGATGGCTACAGTCACTCACTCCACTCTAGACACTCAGGATTGTTTAACAGGACTCACTACTCCTGGGCCAGTCAGTGAAATTCAGCCTTGGCCACTGAGCCA
The DNA here is from genome assembly GCF_021613505.1 of Equus quagga. Taxonomy (NCBI): domain Eukaryota; kingdom Metazoa; phylum Chordata; class Mammalia; order Perissodactyla; family Equidae; genus Equus; species Equus quagga. The sequence continues at coordinate 76,605,338 of NC_060274.1, read as the reverse complement.
GCAACAGCGAGTGACAGTAGAAGTTTCAACAATGTTAGTCACCTGGCAAACAGGCATGTACTCAAATTGGAAACAGGAATTCAAAGGAAGGATCTCAGATAACTAAATATAAAATGTGAGTTCCCTATAACTTGAATGTAGAAAGGTTGGAAAATCTAGGAGGTCATCGGAGACAGGGAGCTATAAGTGAGAAACTGAGGCAAGATCATTTTTTCCCTGGGCTTCATAACGGGATTGGATCAGTAAGCTGTAGAGAAAACTACTTTTGTCATGACCAAATTCTGCCTTTGTATGTCACATATGTTCATTTCTTGTAGTATCTGTGTTTTTCTTCTTTTAAATTTCTAGTTTAGCCTACTCACCTATGCCAAAGAACATCAGAGGAAGAGGTTTTATTCAAGCAGAGCTAACACTGTCAGTACCACTGTAAAGGTGATATGGTGCCTGACAGCAGGAATCACAAGAAAGTGAGACACGAGGGGAGTTACTTTCATTTGGTCATTGGTCCTCCTCACAGAGAAATACCCTGTTCAGCGTGAATCTTGGAGTCTCAGATTTTTATTTTACTAACAAATGTGGCTTTTATGTAGTGTCTTCCCTTGTAAAGTTCTGCGTGCTGTTTTGTTCTTTCACAACTGGGAAAGTCTACTTTGCCACTGGATAAAGATAAATTCAATATTGTAATAATTTCTGAAGCATAGAAGTATTAAGAACACCCCGTGGCCTTAAGAGGGAGTCTAGAATATGATTCATTAATATGTATTTTCTTTAATGACTCTAGTCATTAAAGTCATTAAATTTCTAATTGCATACCAAAATACACCATGTCTAATTTCATTTTTATTTACTTTTCGCCCTCAAATTTTTCATACTATGTCCTTTGGAATATATTTAATGTTAAGGATCTGTGAGTTCACACCCACACAAACTCTGCAGCCAGTATGTAGTTTATTAAGCTATAGCTTTAAAGTAATATTCAAAAAATAGAAAAGGAAACAGCTTTCTTATTTTGTTCTGCAGTGAGCAAAAGACAGATGGAAGTAAACGAGAATTTCCATAGGTACCCTTGCAAGCACTGTGTTTAATTTTACTGGCTAGATTTCTTGGATTTGAAAACCTTGAAAGAGGGGTGTTGAAACTCTGTTGCAGTAAGTTCTAATTGGGAAAAAAATAGGACCTTAAAAGAAATACTGACCCTAGTTTTCATAAAAGGACAGTAAATTACATAAAGATGGCATCATATCCTCAGAGTGGTCCCACCCCTTTCTGATGCCTTCTTTATTGCTTCCCAACCAGCCTCAGTGCTCACAGCTAGATGCACACGTGCCCATACACAAACACATCTCCAAAATTAATTTTATTATTTAAGCCAATCCTTCTTAACTAGAATCTTTCATCCAAAAGGGCTACATAGTTGCCTTCCTGGTAAGGAGTGAGAGATACCTAGAGAGATATCTAGATTGACAGATCCTTGCAATCTCAGGTAGGTGGGGCTAAGAAATTGGTATGATTTTATGTAAGTCCATATTTTAAAGTTTAAGGTTAAATATGTATATATTTATCTATATATCTATACTAATAAATAACTATATAGAGAGAGAGAGAATTCTAACACACACATTCTTAGGGAATATTCAGAACATCTAAACTATGGCCAAGAAACAAAATCCAAGCATAGAGATCCAGCTGTTTCAACCTTATTATGTCTGATTATTACAAAAGTGAGAAAGATGCAAATAATTACATAGAGAGAGATGAAAATACAATGATTACTTATGCTTTTTGCTCTTGTTGCTACCCTCATAAGCTCTTAATGTGATTTACAAATAATCCGTTCATTAAAACTGTGTGAAAACTGTATTTATACATTATGAGCAAGAAGAAATGTTGCCTATAGACTGCAGAAGTTGAATAAACACTGCCTTCTCATGGAAACTGTTAGTTTATATGTTCTTTGAGAAATTCTGAATTAATAAAAAATTTCAGATAGTAAGATAACTGAGGCAAAGTAGTGTTTAGGATAAAATTATCACTCACATAGATAAGCAATTTTTGTATAGCTTTTTTTTTTCCTGAGGAAGATTCACCCTGAGCTAACATCTGTGCTAATCTTCCTCTATTTTGCATGTGGGTCATCACCACAGCATGGCCACCGATGAGTGGTGTAGGTTCATGTCCCAGAATGGAACCCATGCTGCCTAAGCAGAGGGCACCAAAATTAACCACTAGGCCTGCCTTCTCTTATTTACAAATGAAAATGTGGCCGGAGGATATTTACTGTTAATTTAAAATGCTCGTTCCTCTTATTTCAGTGACAGGAGAATTGCAGGAGGATTTGGTTATACCTAGGAGAGAATGGAACATACACATACATACAAATAAGAATAACACATGGTTTATAGATAATTGTTTTCCTTCCTGAAGATTGCTCTATACTTCTCAGAAATAATAATATTTTGACTTAGTTTTAATTTGTTTCATTAGTTATGTTACAATTGCAAAACTTACATTAATGCTATCACTTTCAGTTTAATCTAAAGGGGAACATAAACTGAAAATCTTCATTCAGTATACGAAATGTGTAGAAATTAAGTAACGGTTCAGCTTTCCGAGTCTACATAAATTGTGTGCTACTTTATGTTCATTATTTAGCAAACTTTACTGTGTTTGAACCCTAAATTAAATGAAAGAAATAATCAAATACACTGTTAATTATCACTGCATTTACATCAGTTATATTGGAATAAAAATTATCAATTTAGAACCCCTTTCTTGTATTTCAAGTCTCTTTAGAGACGCTAGTTCTCAAACATTCCTGGGTAAAATTACCTGGGGTTCTTGGTAAAACAGATTGCTGGGCTCCATCCCCAGAGTTCTGATTCAGTAAGCTTGCGGGGGGGGGGGGCCTGAAGGTGCATTTCTAACCACTTCCCAGGTGATGCTGAGGTTGCTAGTCCAGGGACCTGACTTTGAGGACCACCAATAAAATATCACCTTATTAAAGCAGTGGGATCTTAACTAATAGACAGATACATTTGAGTCATCTCATTTCTACATATTTTCAGCAACACCTTAGCTTGAAAAATGTAAAATCTATTCAATAAAATGTAATTTAATGTGCTCTATTATTTTTTTTCCACATTGTAAGCATGGTGTACATCTGTTAGTTCAACAATCCAATAAGGAAGTAACAGGGACTTTCAGAGTCAAAAACTGACCCTAAGTCCTCTTATGAAGAAGGAATGTAGGCAAAACCAAGCCATCAATAAACAGTTACTTTGGTGTTTTATCGTTCTTACAGTCTATTGGACAAAGGGAAACATTACAAATTTAAAGCTCATGTTTGCCATCTGCTGACATATTTGCAAATTACAAGTGGTCTGCATCAACCAATAGCTGGTTGATGTATACTGTGTTCGGATTTGTTTGGTTTTTGCTTCTTCATTTCCAAAACCCATCATGCAAATTTTAAACATGTATTTTCCCTAGAAGCACTGTACTTCACAATTTGTTGAACTACTAAAAGAAACTAAACACATTCATTTTAAGCAACTAGTTTGTATTGAAGCTATTTTAATTCTGCCGACTGACAAATGAAACTGCAAATTTGTATCTCAGTGTACATACTTCATATCTACAGTGAATTTTATCAATAAAATACTTTAAGAAGATACGATATTGAAGTCTTTCATTATTTTAAATTGAATCAAATGTTTATGTATATTGATTGCTTATAATGGCAGTACATTGAAGAGGAGCTGAAATTAATCCTGTTAATAACTCCAAAACGAAGCAAAAAAATCATTCCCAGAGACAGAACTAAAGCATTCTCCACTTTTATTCATGCTTTTATGCAAATTTTCCTAAGTCCAGGGCTCTACCTCACTATTCATTCAAAAAGGTCGTATGTTCCTGCTCTCAAGTTCAGCTTTACAGAATTAATCAGGCTGAATCAAGCATATTGTAACTGAAGTGTCAATCACGGACTCAAAAAAGGATATATTACTGAGTATTTAATTAATATAGGCCAGTCACTGTGCTTAGTATTGTATGATCATTGTTTCATTTAATCGTCACAACTTCTTCATATCATCATATCTCTACACTACAGACTAGGAGGTTGAAGTTTAAAAAGACTAGGCAAGATGTCCAAGGTGACAGAGCCGAGACTGACACCCAGATGACCTGATTCTAGCACCTGGCTCCTACTAGCCACGCCATATTGCCCGAATTATTTTCCGCAAGACTATCAGCAGTCACACTTTGGCCAAAACCAGTACTTCTTTGACATCTTCCCAAGCCTGTTAAAATGGTAGTATTTTCCAGTTTGGTCTGATTCCAACTTTAACATTTTTTAGACAAAGGCTAAATAAAATAAGCCACCCATTTTCCTGACTCTTACAATTTCTTCCTTTATCAGCTTTGGTCATGTGACCAGCGTGAGCCTTGAAATAAGTCTAGCCTGGTTTAGATTCTTTGACTGATTAATAGCTATGTATCCTTGGGAAAGTCAGTCATTCTCTCACTCAAGAAATATGTGTTAGGCACTAGGCTTGTAGCTGTTAACAATACTGATAGGATTTCCACCATCATGGGTGTGATATTTTTTGATCTTCCCTAGAATCTAGTTTCCACATCTGTAAATATATATGATAATTATAATAAGTGCATAAAGATTCTGGTCGGTGATTTGTATAAAGCACTTACCACAGTGCCTGGTAGGTTTGTAATAAAGCTTAGCTATGATGATCTTAGTTGTTGTTGTGATATTGATGAAATCATCATTCATTCTACCAATTTGATAAAAATCAACCCATAAGGGCGATGAACTCTTCCTGTCAGTACTATTATTACTCTTTGTCCAGGGTGGGCATTTTTAGGGACTTTCAATGCACATTTAGTATATGATAGAAGTAGCCCCTGGTCCTCTCTTAGGCAAAAGACAAAATACTTGAGATGAGAACAATTTCATGCATTGGATTGCCATTGTGTAAGTTCCTGAGTCTAGGCAAGAGGTCATATGTATTTCCCTCTTTCTCTCAGAAACCTGCACAGCTGCCAGGAAAGGAAGACCACTCTAGCCTGTTGAAAGATGAGACACATGGAGCCACATCTGATTGCAGATACAGGAGTGAGTCCAGCTGAGCCCAGCCCAAATTTGTACCGACAGAATTATGAGCTAAATTAATGGTTGTTATTTAAAGCCACTAAATTTGGGGATGGTTTGTTACACAGCAAAAGCCAACTGATGCAATGGTGTTTTTACCTGGAATGCCTTTTACATGAAACTCTTTTACGTAAACCTTTTCACACAAACTTCCTAATTCCGTTTTTTTAATTAAAATCTATTCCAATAATATCAGCTTTCTTAAAAAAGAAAGAAATTTGCCTAATGTCACACATCTAGTAAGTGGTAGAGTCAGGATTCAGACTCAAACAATGTGACTTTAGCAAGCCGGCTCTTCACCTTGTACTATATTAAACCACCTAAAAATAGCGGATTTCTGTTAACAACCAAAATCTCCAACAATAGTGATCCTTTTGTTGATTTTCTGACTTTTTTTAGCATAAAATAGTTTACACTCATTACAATAACACATGAAAATTTGCACAACTAAAAAAATACCATAAACCCACCCTCAAGAGATAACTAATACTCACATATGGCATTTATACATCTAGATTCTCTTCTAATCATAAAAGTGTACATATTTCCTATAAAAATCGGAGCATACGGCACAAATTACTTTGTAATTTATTTCAGCAAACCACCAATTATTGCATGGTTACATTGCTCCAGTGATACTCTGATTGTGAGGAATAGAAACACAGTAACAGAACACAGTGTATGTGCATGCATGTTGGCAAGAGAGAGGACAAGGGTCCAAAAAAAAAAGAGAGTTGTGGGAACACTTTTCTCTCTTCCTTGGGGGTCAGTGGACATGGGGTCAAAGTCATTTCTAACCTTCTCTCTTCTCCTTGTAGAAAGGGGATTTTCTTAGTACCTACTTGCCTTTGGCTTGACAAGGACTTTTCACGAGACAGAGGCCACCACTGCCTGACTTTGTGGCACTTTGACCAAATTTTTAGAGAAAAAGACAATGGTGCAGTCCAGTTATAGGTCCTGATCAAATGAGCTTTGTGTATGTGTGTGGGATGGGAGACAGGTGGGAAGGATCTCACTGTACTTCTATTTTCTTCTTCCCTGGGTGGTGGGAGGAACAGGTTAATTTGGTACAGTAATTGCACAATGGTGAACACTTACAAGGAGGCTGAATCACCTTGTCACTCTTTCAAATCACACAGAGTGTGGAGAGAGGCTAACAATCAAGCCAGAACTTAGGAAACTAAAAGGTAGAAAATACTTTGCAAATCAAACAAGCAAATCTCTAAATTGCTTATGAACACAAAAAGGATGACAAAACCACTCCATATTTAAAATTTGTGGAAAATCATAACTGGGGTACCTGAATTCAGGTGAAGTTTTGTTTTGACTGATTTGTCCTCATGTCCAGCTTGTTTTACTAAATTGCTTTCTGACAAATTGTTTTTATTGAAATCATTTGCAGACAATCTCGATGCATCTTGACTGCAAGGAGAGGTTTTGATTGTTTTATTGCACAGATCTGTTGCAGGACTGTGCAATAACATCAAGGTAAGGCTGTTACATTTCCCGTGTATGGAATTTAATATGTTTATCATTGGACTTTGGGAGCAGTTTCATCCCATTATCCTCTCATGCTGAATTTGAAGTCAATTAATGAATACTAAAGAAAATGCTTTTTATTTATTTTATTTCAACCTCCTATCATCTCTGTAGTAGGCAGGGCAAGTATTATTTTACAAGTGGGAAAACAGGTTGAGAGAGGTTACAGGCTTTTTGCAGGTACCAAGTGAAGGCAGGAGTGTTTGTACTCACGCCACCACGTGCTATACGTTTCTCTTGTCACTTACGCAGTGCAGTCCATGTTATATGTTTATCTTTAGATCCTATTTCCTCACATAGACCGTGAGCTCTTTATTACCTGTTATTTCATTCATTCATTCAAGATGCATTGGGTTTTTTTTTTTTTTTTGGAGCCATTTGGAGGTTGCACTGCTGAATGAGGCAGATATCGTGGTCCCTGCCTTACTGAGCTTGAAGTCTAGTCTAGGAACCCACAAACAAATAGGCAAGTAACATAAAATTAACATAAAAACAAGCTCTTGATGGTGGTAATTTACAAAGATGGACAACTACCTAACCCTTATGGGGGCAGAGGGGCAGCGCGGTAGTAAACTCTGCCCAGGAAGATAATGTAAAATCTGAGCTAAAATTTGACCCATAAGTAGAATTTTCTCATATAAGAGAAGCTACCGTATTCCCAAGTAGAAGGAACAGCAAAAGACTGAAGAGGAAGAGCGCGAGCTGAAAGTGGATCAATGAGCATGCGTCGTGGCTAGCGGATTCTTAAAGTGGGGAGTGCCCTCAGTGAAGCTGCTGGGGGAGGATCCTAAAATGGCCTTGTAATTTAAGAGCCATTTTGTATTAGAGTTTGAATTGTCCTGAGTAAAATGGGACGCCTATGTGAATCTTAAAACTGCGCAAGTCTTGGTCATATTTGTGTTTCAGAAGATCTGACTGCTCCTCCGCGTCCTCATGACCTGGCTTCCAGCGGCAATTTCTGCAGTTTTGGAAGTGAGGAAGGAGAGAAGTGTCCGAAGAGAGCGATGTTTCGGCTTTGGGCCCCACAGGCTTTGGGGCTGATTTGGTGTTTAGGGGTACAAGAGAGGTCCCGAGGATGACAGCTAGACTGCCATTTGTAAAGCGGTGGTACGATTTCCTGAATTAGTCATTACGGAATGAGAAGAGGAGCAGTACCAGAGAGACAGGAGGGGTTCGTTTTCAGACTTGAGGCATCCGGGCTGCTTTTCAGGATTGGATTCCCTGCAGAAAATATATTCCATAAATATTTTTTAACTTCTTATTGTGTTATCCAAGCTTGTAAAGTCTAGGAAACCACATTACTACTGGAAGTGATCAAAGTGTGATCCTCTATTAAATCTACAGACTAAATCCTATCAGGACATTTACGAAAATACAGGCTTGCCCGCTCTTAAGAGACAGGTGGTGGTTGGCTTTCGAGCATGCTCAGTACGTGACCAAAGGCTCCGAGCTCCTGAAGTCGGCCAAGTGCGAAAAAAAGCGGTTGCCCGCTGCTGGTCAGAACTGGGTAGTGCAGCTCAAGGAGAGAAATTTCCTAGGGGCGTGGTAGCTGGTGAATGACGTAGAAACCGGGCGTCCGGAGAGATAGGTGGTTATGAGTGCGTCAGTGGCGCGCGCCGTGGGAAACCTGACAAGCCGCATGGCTGCCGGTTGTTCACAGGCTCCGCGGCCGAATGCGGCCTCTGAGGGGCCGGTGGTGGGCCCCGCCGGCGTCCTGCCTTGCCTAGAGCTGCCGACCTACGCTGCCGCGTGTGCGCTTTTGAATAGCCGCTACTCCTGCCTGGTGGCGGGGCCGCACCGAAGGCACATCGCATTGTCGCCGCGCTACCTTAACAGGAAACGCACCGGTATCCGAGAACAGCTCGACGCGGAGCTCCTGCGCTATTCCGAGAGGTATCAGCCTCTTAGCCTTTTGTTTTGCCGAGCGGACAACGCCAGAAGTAGCCTGCCGTCCATTCTTTTGGTCATGGGAGGGGACAGCGAGTGGACCCGCTGATGGCGCAGCAGAAAGGGGGCGATAGGGAAAAGTCGCACTGGCCACCGCGAGCTTAGCCCCGAGGCGTTATGGAGGCGCGATGCTCCCCGAAAGGCCACTACTTCCCTGGTCAAGATCTGTATAGGGACCCTTTCGTAGGCAAGAAAGAAAACTTAAAGGTGGCATGAATTGTGTCGGCGGACGGAGTGCGGAAGCTTGCTCCCGAACCGGGGTGTAGGGGTGGGAATAGACCAGGGGTCTGGAGACTCAGTAGGACCAGTTTCTCATTAGATGATGAAAGTTTGGAATGCAGTACTTCAGTAGATTCTCTCTCATTCTGTAGAAAATTGCGCACGAAGCCTTAGTACAATCGTTTATTTGTAAACCATAAAGGGCAGTTTTTGTTGTTTGTTTGGGCCCTGGTACTTTCCCTGGGTTCTCTTTTCTTGGATCTAATCAGGAATGAGAGAAATACAGTTAGTTTTCTTTTTAAGAGCAGTTTGTTTAGTCTAACTGGCCTGCCTATTGCTCTTGAGGGTGAAGAAAACCTGGTGCGTTTAAACGAAGATATTCAAAAGTAGCTTAAACTCTCAGAATTACAAGGGTGGAGGAGCAGGGGCCGATGCGCCTTAATACTCCTCCAGATTACTTTAGCTCAAAGGTAAGGCTTCCAGAACTAGGGTGAGTGGAGTCCCTAGGGATTTGTTATTTCCCTTAAGAAATTTCATGACCCCCCCCCCCCCCCCCGACAATTGCAGAAATTTCCTGTCAGTTTTTTTGGGCAAAGTATCCAAAGCTTTGACCGCTTTCTCAAGTGATTCTAAACCCTAGACAGGTTAAGAATTAAGCAAATCGAGTATACAGCTTCCTCCAAGCACCAACACACAGTTGTTATTTTGTATACCAGGGATTTGGGATATAAAAACAAAGTAAAAACAAGATCCCTGTTTCGAGGAACGTTAAGCTCTAGTAGAGATAAATCAGTGTAAGCTAAATAAATCCAATGAAGTGTTAAAATTTGACAAATCTAAAGTAAGTTATAGTATGAGAAGCAGTGTTGAATGGAATCCTAGGCCTTTTGAGAACAACTTGAGAGGAGGAGGGTTCTTTGAGATGGTGGCATTTCAGGCAAAAAGAGTGGCATAAACAAGTGGATGGTAGATGTGAAATAGAATGCTTTGACCAGAGAAGTGGAAGTACTGTGTAACTGGAGGAAGGTTTATGTCAAGGGAAAGATGTTGGGTGCAGGTGGAGAGGAGGGCAGTGGGTCAAAGATGGGGTAGGGGACAACTGAGAGAGGATAGCCATTTTGCTCTTCCCTTGCTACCTGTGCCAGTTTTTTGTTTGTGTGTTTTTGGCTTAAGCAGGGTTAGCATTTCATCCTCTCACTACCCTCCAACTTTGAAACTGGCATACTCTTAAGAGAGTAGTATATGTCCCTGATCTCTGAGACATAATCAGATTTGCAGTTTAAGAACCAGCACTTGGTAGCATTAGATAATGGTTTAAGGAGGGTGAGACAGTAGACACAGAGACCAGTTAAGAGAAATTTTCCAAGAGAAAGTAATTGGAAAATTGGAAGTAATTTTCCAAGAGAAAAGTGACTAGAGAGGATAGATTTGAAAGATTTAAGGATACACAAGGTGGTCATAAAATCTGAAAACGTAGGCAACTGTTTGCTTTATTTTACTACTTTCTTTAACCAATTAAAACCTCCACTTGACAGCTAAGGGAAAGTTGCCCGAAGTGGCTCCAATAGGAACCCGTTACACCAGAGAGATGAGGAACTGATTGAATGATAATTTCTATAACTGAATTGGACACTGTGGCCGTGTGGAGCAGGTTGCATTCTGAACAGCTCTGGATTCCCCAACCCCTATTACTTGTGAGGTGTGCTAAAGACTCTCGTTTATTCAGTGCAAATCAGGCACCACACATTGAACTATGCATTACTAATGAGGGACAAAACATTGAACGTAAAGAATTGTAATATTAATCAAACCATTTATCATGTATAGTTGTTCATGTTTCCAGACTTTGGGGCCGTCCTGTAGAATCAGGAGGACTGGCTTCTCTTTATTTAAGAAATGAGGAGAAGAGAGGTATTGAGAATGGCTCTCATTAGTCTAAGTTGTCTCAGCATATCCCCTATTTGACAGACTGTGCACTTTTTTTCCCCCAGTGACAGAATTTTTTAAAAGAGATCCCATTTCGGGCCAGCCCTGTGGCCCAGTGGTTAAATTTGCACATTCTGCTTCGGCGGGCCGGGGTTTCACCGATTCGGATCTTGGGTGCAGACCTAGCACCACTCATCAAGCCATGCTGAGGCAGTGTCCCACATAGTAGAACTAGAAAGGCCTGCAACTAGATCATACAACTATGTACTGGGGGACTTTGGGGAGAAGGGGAAAAAAAGATTGGCAACAGATGTTAGCTCAGGGCCAATCTTTAAAAAAAAAAAAAACAATCATTCTAAAAAAACAGAGATCCCTTTTTTTAAAATTTTTTTAATTGCAGTAACATTCAGTTATAACAAATATATAGCTTTCAGATGTACATCGTAATATATTTTGAATTCTGTGTAGATTACATCATGTTCACCATCCAAAAACTGGTTATAGTCCATCCCCTCACATGTGAGCCTAATCACCCCTTTTGCCCTCCCCCGCCTTCCCCTGTGGTAACCACCAATCCAGTCTTCATTGCTATGTGTGTATTTGTCCTTGTTTTTATCTTTTACTGATGAGTGAGATCACAAAGTATTTGACTTAGAGATCCCATTTTGATTTTGGAAAATCTGCTTAGAGAAAGTAAGTAGTTTTCTAAAATCACATTATAACTTCTAAGATGTACCTTTGAGAGGCCATTAGGGAAAAAAAAACTTATCCCTCTTGTATATGACAGCTCTTGAGTTGAAAGTGGCAAATATGTTCCCTCCCAGTAGTTCCAGAGAAGTCTTAAGTGTGCAATCTAAGCATCTCTTAAACTTGCTTTAATTGTTCTCTGAAGATCTCAAGTGAGGCTACCACCCTGCTCTGAAACCTACTTAGGATGGTTTCAGAAAAACACAAGTGAAAGAGGAAAAGATATGTAGCGTTGAGGTGTCTGTCTTTGTATATCTGATGACTTTTAGTAAGTTTCATACTTTGAGTTGCTTTCCCAAAGTTTTGATGGATTTACACCAATCCTTTTGCACTTAGGCTCTATGGTCTCATTCCCTGGTCAGTAGTTCTGAACTTCTGAACCCCCAGAACCCAATACCTCCCTCTTATGAGAAATATTTAGCAGTACTACCTTTACTATCATGAAAACACTCTTTACTGTGCTGAAATGAAACTTAATATAAGCTACCTACACAATTGCAAAATAAGAAATCTGTATAGTGCTCTAATACCATACAGTAAAATATTTCAATATGATGATGCTCAAGTATGACTACCTGGGAAGACTGAAGTAGTTAGATGCCTCCCGTACCTATACCTAGAACCATTGCAAGTGTCAGTCCCCAGTGTGGATTGATGCAAGGGTTTTGAGTTGACAACAGATAACACACACAGTATCTCCATTGGTGAAATGCTTTTCTGAAATAATGAGTAATTCTTGGTAAAGTTCTACACAGAACAATCTACCCTTGCATTTAGGTATTAGCTACATTCCTGGAAATTTGTAAAACTGCAAAGATGACATTATATTGATTTTTTTTTAAGTTAGATTCTATGCCCAGCTTTTTATAAATAGGTTTGTCCCCTCATTCAAAAGTCAGGTAAGACCAGGGATATTTGTTCATTGTATAGGACTGTCCTGTACATGACAGAATGTCTCCCATCCTTGGCCTTTGCCAGTGATTGTGATAACCATGATTAGTACCACAGATTCCAAAGTTCCTCGTAGGGGACAACAAATTTCCCCCCACTTGAGATTCTAATTGTTGATTAGGAGAAACAAATTCTTCATTTTATTTTTCTATCTAATATGGTAATTACCTTTTTTCCCCTTCCTTCTTGTTCACTAACTCTGTGTTTTCTGTGCCCCTAGTATTTTCTTAGTGATGGTATAGTTACTGCTTAGGAAAGCCACAAGCAGAAATTAACAAAGTAAAAGAGTACTTTCTGGACTAAGTCTCTGAATTTCTGGTTTTCCTAATTTGGTACTTATTAAAGTTCCTTTCCAGTGGCTCCTAGCTGTTTTACTTAACAACTCTTAGGAGTAAATTCTTTCTCTTATTCTTTGTGAATCATTCTAGAAATTTAATTGAGTTCAACAAAAATGTTTTCTGCTCCCCAGGCCCTTAGAGTTGTGTGTGGAATCCACGCATATATACCAATAGATTCAATAAAATGAGGTTAAGAACAGTGATCACAGTGTGCATGAAGTGCTGTAGGAGTAGAGGAGGAGTGATTTCAGCCTTTCCTGGGGGAGTTAGGGAAGTTTCCTGGAACAAGTAGGGGGTGTGGTAGTGAAGCCACCTGGTCTGCCTCCTTAGTAGTTGTAATTCCTTAAGAGGTTGGAAATGACATTTTGAAATAGTTGTTGCCCGCTAATTTTGACTGTGAAACATGTAAACTAATCTAAAGCGTTAGAGTCAGTGCTCAATAACTGGTATAGTTGTATTTCTTAACATTTTCATTGACTAGCAACAGTTGTAGCTTGAGGATTTTTCTCCACTAAGTCATTGGCTTTAATATTCACGGGCTTCAGCTTCTCTTGCTGTATACCATCTAGTACAGAAACTCGGTAATGGTGGCTAATACCAAAATTGCCTTGATTCACTCATACAGAAATACACAGACATTTTTCTTGCCAACTCCTATTTTTTCTCTCATTCTAGCATGACTAGAATTCAAATGAGTAGCAAATAGGGAAGAAGGTCAACTTATTGCTCCTGCATAATAGGACATTTTGTCTCTGGGTACCTATCCTGAATAATCATTTTTAGTTTAGCCAATATTGGAACTCTTTGGTGAAATTGTACTACTGAAGTTGTTACAGGCTAATCATATGCTGTTGTGTTTTTTCTTTGGGTTTTTTGTTGTTGTTGTTGTTGTTGTTTTACAGCCTTTTAGGTGTCCCCATTGCATATGATAACATCAAAGTGGTGGGTGAACTGGGAGATATTTATGATGATCAAGGCCACATTCATCTTAACATTGAAGCAGATTTTGTTATTTTCTGCCCTGAACCGGGGCAAAAGCTTATGGTATGTATGTCTTTTTTTCTAGCTTTCTTTGTGTAGTTATATAATTGTGTAATTCAGAAAATTTTAAGAGACTGTATACCTTGGGACTCAAATAGATTGCTATTGTGGGTAATTAAAAATTATTATTGTTATTATTTTTGCTGAGGAAGATTCGCCCTGAGCTAACATCCGTCACCAGTCTTCCTCCCTTTGCCTGAAGAAGATTCACCCTGAGCTAACATCTGTGCCAGTCTGCCTCTATTTTGTGTGTGGGTCGCCACCACAACTTGGCCACTGATGAGTGGTGTAGGTCCACACCTGGGAACCAAACCTGGGCCACTGAAGCGTAGTGTGCTGAACTTAACTGCTAGGCAGCCAGGCCACCCCCTAAAAATAATTTTAAAAGAGAAATTATTTTCCATCAGTTTAACCTAGATAAGTTTTTAAACTGCATCCTCCTCTCCATGCATGTACAGAGTATGTGTCCCATCTAATTTTTCTTTTCTTAGTATAGCACCAGAATCATCTTATGGGGTAAAAGATCAATTTTTGTAATTTCTCAATTATACACAAATAAAGGTTTTTTTTTATAAAGGATTCAAACAGTATAGCAGTATATAAAACAGGAGTTGCAAATTCAAATGGTTGTGGGACCAGGCAGATAAAGAAAATGAATGAAGCTTGGGCATCAGGGAACCCATATTATACCATGGGAATGAGGGCCCTGCGGGGAAGGTCTTTCAGTTGAAAAGAAGCTAGAAATACAGAAGCTGATGTGAAGGCCACTGAAATGTATCCCTTTATCTTCTTCACTTCCTCCTCTCTTCTGCCAGAAGTTCTATGTGTATATATGTTTATATGTGCATATATATTTATATATTTATATTATGTGTGTATATATAGTTTTTCTTTAACTAAAAAAGAAAAATTTTTATAGGAATTGCTTAATCTAAAAGATAAGAACTGTTAACTAACCGTTGATACTGTTAATAAATCTGTAGGTTAGATTTCACTATAACAAAATCTACAAGACTTTGAAAAATTTTTTTAATTTTTCAGTGTCACTTAAACAGGTAGAAATAGTATCCTTGGCCTGTCAAACTGGGATCCTACAACCAGCCTCCATAATCTTAAGGTTGGCAGTAGATTTGTACTTAAAAATTCCCATATTTAACTGTCATCTGCTTTGGATAAATTATCATAAATGTAAACATGTACATGGAAATAACATTCAAATTTTACAGAAAGTATGAAAGGAAAAGTAAAATTATCCCTTTTACTCTATCCCCTACAACAAAATGCAGTCCTCAAATATATTTGACCCTTTAGTTTATTCCAATTTTTATTTATTTTTAGTAATAGGGCATGATTTACATGCATTGAAGTGTGTAAGATATAATTTATGTACAGTAAAATGCACAGATCATAGTCTGCGGTTCAGTGACTTTTGACAAGTACATGTTACCATTCTGTCTCCTTAGAAATGAGCCTCATGCCCTTGCCTGGTCACTTCTCTCTATCCGAGGTGCAACCACTGTTCTGATTTCCTTTATCATAAATTAGGTTTGCTTGTTCTGTACTTGTATATTAATGGAATTTTTCATTATACACTGTTGTAAAATTTGGCCTCTTTTGTTCAGCATGTTTTTTGTTTTTGGTGAGGAAGATTGGCCCCTGAGCTAACATTCATTTATTGCCAATCTTCCTCTTTTTTTTTTCTCCTCAAACCCCCAGTACCTAGTTGTATATCCTAGTTGTAGGTCATTCTGGTTCTTCTATGTGGGATGCTGCCACAGCATGACCTTACGTGCAGTGTCTAGGTCCATGCCCAAGATCCAAGCCGGTGAACCTCAGGCTGCCGCAGTCTTTTAATGTTACTGATAGGCATATAGTAGTTTCTCATTATGGTTTTAATTTGCATTTCCCTCATGAACTCTTTTTCATGTGTTTCAATAATAAGGGCCTGTTAAAGTACTTTGCTCATTTTTAGTTGGCTTTTTGTATTGTTATTATTGAGGTGTAGTACTTTTTGTAGTCTTAATACAAATCCTTTTCAGATAAATGTACTGTGAATATTTCCTCTCAGTCTATGACGTGTCTCTTAACTTTTAATGTTATCATTTGATAAACAAGCTTTTAATTTTGATGAGATCCAATTTATTGTACACTTTTATGGTTATTGCTTTCTGGATCCTATCTAAGAAACTTGCTTCCCTCTAGGTTGTGAAGATATTCTTCTTTAAGCTTCTAGAGTTTTTGTAGTTTTTGCTTTTCCATTTAGGTCTGTGATAAATCTTTAATTTTTTGTGTGTAGTGTGAGGTAGGCCCTGGAGAACCATTTTTTTGTCCATATAGCTATTCAGTTGTTCTGGACCCATATGTTGAAAAGACTTTTCTTTCCAGAGAATATTTTTTTAATTGATAAGACTTTATTTTTTACAGCAGTGTTAGCTTTATAGCAAAATCAAGTGGAAAGTAGTGTTCTCATATACCTTTCCTCACTTTCCCCCAACATACACACAAACACACTGTTCTCTTGTTACTGACATCATCTTGCGTTAGTGTGGTACATTTGTTACAATTATTGAGCCAATATCAATACATTGTTACTAAATAAAGTCTGTAGTTTATATTAGAGTGGACTCTTTGTGTTGTACCTTCTGTGGGTTTTGACAAATGTATAATGACGTGTATCCACTGTTACATTCTCCTATAGAATAATTGGTCACTGCCCTAAAAATCCTCTGTGTGCCGCCTATTCATCCCTCCTTCCCCTTAAAACCCCAGCAACCACTGATCTTTGTACTCTCCCCATAGTTTTGTGTTTTCCAGAAGGTCATATAAAACGATGTTTTAGTATAACATGGTAAGTTTTAATTGAGGTAAACTTTTTTCCATATCAAATTATACTGTTATTTTTAAGTTTTCTCTTTGAAGATTGGTTTGAAGCTCCTAAAGTGTGATCCACTTTTTATTCGTTGCATCTCTTCCTTATGTTATTCTCTTTTTTCCTTCTTCTTCCCAGGGTACAGTTAATAAAGTGTCTTCCAGCCACATTGGCTGTTTAGTACATGGGTGTTTCAACGCCTCCATCCCTAAACCTGAGCAGATGCCATCTGAGCAGTGGCAGACTCTGGAGATTAATGTGGGTGATGAACTAGAATTTGAAGTATTTCGTTTAGACTCAGATGCTGCTGGAGTATTCTGCATTCGGGGAAAACTGAATATCAGTAGGTCAGTTCCTAATCACTTTATTATCATTTTCATACTTAATCAGTTCTATTTAATTCTGAATTTAGAGAACATAAGCCCCTCTTTTTAAAAATTAATTTTTTTATTAGAATATTTATGCTTTCAAACCATAAAGTCAGTGTAAATAGGAATCTTAAGTGCTATGACAATGTATTAAATATTCTAAAGCTCTGTGTCTAACTAACCAGTGTGTGTTTTAATAACTCAATTTTGCCGACTATTTTCTAGTTTGTTAAGTTTTTAAAGAATTGATCCCTGAGCTTGAAACTACTAAAAGCTTAATCATATTGTATAACTATTAGTCTGCTTTTATTTTTATGCAGTTGAAACAAAAATAATTTGATTATTATCAGTTTGCCAGGTAGATAATTTCTATATTTTTCTGTATTGAAATTCTTATAAGAATTACTCTGATCTTGAGCTTGGTTCCACAGGAGCCAGGTTTAATGGGGAGAAGGAAAAAAACTTGGAATACTGCTGGTGTTAACATTTTTTTCTAGATTCTGCCTTGATAAGTAACAAGAGTATGGGTTAATGTTCTAGAGCAGATAATAGAACTTTCTGTGATGATAGAAATGTGCTGTATTTGTGCAATACAGTAGCCTCACCATTCAGCACTTCAAATGTGACTAGCGCAATTTGAGGAACAGAATTTTTAAAGTTATCTCATTGAAATTCTTTAAATTTAAATAGTTATACGTGGCTAGGACTGTGCAGTTCTAGAGAGAGGGTTACTTCATTGATCTTTGTTTTTATTTTCGTGATATAAAATAATTCACAATTGTGAAGTAATACTGGTCAGCGTAGGCTAAGAATAGCAATGAACTATTATTTGAAACAAGGATTGAGAGTAGGTGGGAAACTCCATTACTTTAATCGATACCAGAAGTATATTTTCTCTCTATCAAGTGTCAGTGATATGGCTAATAAGCCTGGATACTGTGATCTTTAATGTTGAGTACCCAAATTTTTCTTAAACCAAAATTTAGAAGCCATGTTTTGATAAAATTTTCATGTCATTTTTATGTGTAAAAACAGTTTGGGAGAAGTACTTTGGAAACAAAAGTTTTAACATTTCCAAGACATTTCGGTGGAGTGAGGGATAATAGGATAGAGTATTTGAAGTTTATGCCATAGTTATGTATCTTGTACTACTGCCATTATTTAGAAAAATCTTAGCATGTTGACATATTTTTCGTCTCATTTTATTCTTTTATTTTTGCTTATTGCTCTGTAAAATTTTTAAACTGTTAATCTATAGTTTACAAACCAAGTGCTCTGCAGTTTCTGAAGAAGTAACAGAAACGGGCATGGAAGAAGCTGTTGAAAAACCTCCAAAGAAGAAAAAGAAAAAGAAGAAAGACCCAGAGCCATATGAGGTGGAAGGTGGTACCACAGAGTTAGCAGATTTTGCAGATGGCACCGTGAAAGACAAGACAGACCTGCAGATTAATAATGTGAATGGCCTCTGGGAAGAAGAGCCGAAGAAGAAGAAAAAGAAGAAAAAGCACCAGGAAGTTCAGGACCAGGACCCTGTTTTCCAAGGCAGTGACTCCAGTGGTTACCAGAGTGACCATAAAAAGAAAAAGAAGAAAAGAAAGCACAGTGAGGAGATTGAACTTAGCCCACTTTTGGAACACTCACCTAAAAAGAGAAGGAAGAAGTAATTTTCTTTAGTGTGTTTTTAAATGATTGATTTATATACAATAGATGAATAAGTGTTTGAATGATGTGAAATGCTTGTGTATTTCCATAGTTTGCAAAGCAGGAAACATTTGCTTAGGAATTGAGTTTTTGATGCTAAAATTACAAAACTGATAATTAGGGAAATACCAATATTGTTAAAGTGCCATTTTATTGTACACAGAATAAAAAGGTAAGAGCTGCTCTCACTCTCAACTCTTGCATTCTTGCAGTTTTTACATTCTAAAAAAATTATTTCTACAATGTCAGGACCAACAAAAGGACTTTATAATACAGTATTGTTCATATCATTAAAGAATGAGTTTGAGCTTGAGTTTTTGGTTTGTTGTGTTTTTTATAATAGATTTTATCTTTAGTCATGATAGTACATGCCGTTTTACTTCACTTTTTTAAAAATTCAAAGCATTTACCAGTTTTAGATTTTCCTTTATCATGGCTACCGTCGTATTGCTGTCGTTTGACTTAGAATGTTTTGCCAAAGAGCTTCTGAAGTCTCCAGAGCTCTTGAGAACCCTGCCACTGCTCTGTGGTAAGAAGCAGTATTCAGTATTCTTTCTTCCAGGTGCATATGTGGTGGTGTTTTCTTATTTCTTTAAGTCTAAGAGGTTGATGGAGAGGGCTGCTCTCTTGTACTTGTTCATTTGTGCCTCAGCCATTCTGCTTTTCTTGTGTGTTGGAGAAAGAGTCGATGAGGACAGGATAATGTGATTACTTTTCAATAATTGGATTAGGCCACTAGAAGTTGTTCTGAAGAGAAAACAGCTGTTCACTGCTTTCAGTGAGAAAATGTGGACTGTGTCTTAACTAATTGAAAAACACTGAGTAATTAAATGACAAACTGGTTTGAGCTGATAATCACATGTCCTATTCATTCATTTCACATGTATTTGACCATCTACTATGTCTAACACATTTTACAAAGGTCCAGGGATGTAATGGCAAACAAGTTAGATGTATTTCCTTTGCTCATGGAATGTCATAGGAGAAACAGATACACACAGTATAAGGAAGAAAATCAGTAATTGTGGTAAGTGCTACCAAAAAAAGGAGATTGCCTACTCACTGTTAGTTGTATTAGCATCTGTAAATGGATGAATGGTTGAATTGAACTCCCCATGTCAGCCATTTTTGTTGCCATATATGTAGTATCAGACATAGACACATTGTTTAATTTTTTATCATGTATAAATTCTGCTAGTGGTATATGTTGATTGAAATCTTTTTATTTTATTGCAGTAACATTGGATTATAACATTATATAGCTTTCAGATGTACATCGTAATATATTTCGAATTCTGTGTAGATTACATCAGGTTCACCACCCAAAAACTAATTATAGTCCATCCCCTCACATGTGAGCCTAATCACCCCTTTTGCCTTCCTCCCTCCCCCTTCCCCTGTGGTAAGCACCAGTCCAATCTCTGTTGCTATGTATTTGTGTGTTGTTGTTTTTCTACTTGTGAGTGAGATCATATGGTGTTTGACTTTCTCCCTCTGACTTGCTTCACTTAGCATAATACCCTCAAGGTCCATCCATGTTGTCACAAATGACTGGATTTCATCGTTTCTTATGGCTGAGGAGTAGTCCATTGTGTATGTATACCACGTGTTCTTTATCCATTCATCCCTTGATGGGCACCTAGGTTACTTTCGAGTTTTGGCTGTTGTGAATAATGCTGCAGTGAACATAGGGGTACATGTATCATTATGTATTTGTGTGTTGCAAGTTCTTTGGATAAATACCCGGCAGTGGGATAGCTACATTATATGGTAGATCTATTCTTAATTTTCTGAAGATACTTCATATAGCTTTCCATAGTGGCAGCACCAGTTTGCACTCCCACCAGCAATGTACCCGGGTTCCCTTCTCTCCACATCGTCTCCAACACTTGTTCTTTCCTGTCCTGTATAACCATTCTGACTGGAGTGAGGTGGTACCTCATTGTAGTTTTGATTTGCATTTCCCTGATAGCTAATGATGTTGAGCATCTTTCCATATGCCTGTTGACCACTGCATATCTTCTTTGGAGAAATCTCTGTTCAGATCTTTTGCCCTTCTTCTAATTGGGTTGTTGGTTTTTTATGTTGTTGAGATGATGAGTTCTTTGTATATTTTGGATATTAACCCTTTATCTCATATATGGTTGGCAAAAATCTTCTCCCAATTGTTAGGTTGTCTTTTTGTTTTGTTGATGGTTTCCTTTGCTGTATAGAAGCTTTTTAGTTTGATATAGTCCCATTTGTTCATTTTTTCTTTTGTCCCTTGCCCAGTCAGACATGGTACTTAAAAATATGCTGCTCAGACCGATGTCAAAAAGCATACTGCCTATGTTTTCTTCTATAAGTTTCATGGTTTCAGGTCTTACACTCAAGTCTTTAATCCATTCTGAGTTCATTTTTGTGCATGGTGTAAGGTAATGGTCTACTTTCATTCTTTTGCATGTGGCTGTCCAGTTTTCCCAACACCATTTATTGAAGAGACTATCGTTTCTCTATTGTATACTCTTGGCTTCCTTGTTGAATATTATCTGTCTGTAAATGTGTGGGTTTATTTCTGGGCTCTTGATTCTGTTTCATTGATCTGTGTGTCTGTTTTTGAGCCAGTACCATGCTGTTTTGGTTACTATGGCTTTGTAATAGTTTTTGAAATCAGGGAGTGTGATACCTACAGCTTTCTTCTTTTTACTCAGGAATCCTTTGGCTATTTGGGGTCTTTTGTTGTTCCATATAAATTTTAGGATTCTTTGTTCTATTTCTGTGAACAATGTTGTTGGAACTTTGATAGGGATTGCATTGAATATATAGATTGCTTTAGGAACTATGAGCGTTTTAACGATGTTAATTCTTCCAATCCAAGAGCACGGAATATCTTTCCATTTCTTTGTGTCTTCTTCGATTTCTTTCAACAACGTTTTATAGTTTTTCGTGTGCAGATCTTTCACCTCTTTGGTTAAGTTTATTCCTAGGTATTTTATTCTTTTTGTTGCAGTTGCAAGTGGGATTGTATTCTTGATTTCTCTTTCTGCTACTTCATTGTTAGTGTATGGACATGCAGCAGATTTTTGTATTCTGCAACTTGACTCCATTTATTATTTCTAAAAGTTTTTTTATTGGATTCTTTAGGTTTTTCTACATATAAAATCATGTTGTCTGTAAAGAGTGACAGTTTCACTACTTCCTTTCCAATTTGGATCCCTTTTA
This sequence comes from Equus quagga, assembly GCF_021613505.1. NCBI lineage: Eukaryota > Metazoa > Chordata > Mammalia > Perissodactyla > Equidae > Equus > Equus quagga. The sequence continues at coordinate 76,583,324 of NC_060274.1, read as the reverse complement.
TTTCTTTTTCTTGCTGATTGCTCTGGATAGGACTTCCAGCACTGTGTTAAATAAGAGTGATGACAGTGAGCATCCTTGTCTGGTTCCTGTTCTTAGAGGGATAGCTTTCAGTTTTTCTCCATTGAGAATGATATTTGCTATGGGTTTGTCATATATGGCCTTTATTATGTTGAGGTGTTTTCCTTATATACCCATTTTATTTAGATTTTTTTTTATCATAAATGGGTGCTGTATCTTGTCAAATGCTTTCTCTACATCTATTGAGATGATCATGTGATTTTTATTCTTCATTTTGTTAATATGGTGTATCACATAGATTTGCAGATGTTGAACCATCCCTGCATTCCTGGAATGAAACCTACTTGATCATGATGTATGATCTTTTTAATCTATTGTTGTATTCGATTTGCTAGTATTTTGTTGAGGATTTTTGCATCGATGGTCCTCAGTGATATTGGCCAGTAATTTTCATTTTTTGTGTTGTCCTTGTCTGGTTTTGGTATCAGAATAATGTTGACTTCGTAGAATGAGTTAGGAAGCCTCCCCTCCTCTTCAATTTTTTGGAAGTGTTTGAGAAAGATAGGTATTAAGTCTTCTTTGAATGTTTGGTAGAATTCACCGTGGAAGCCAACTGGTCTTGAACTTTTATGTTTTGGGAGGTTTTTGATTGCTGTTTCGATCTCCTTACTGGTGATTGGTGTATTCAAATTCTCTGCTACCTCTTCGTCCAGTTTTGGAAGGTTGTTGATTCTAAGAATTTATCCATTTCTTCTAGATTATCCAATTTGTTGGCATATAGCTTTTCATAGCATTCTTTTATTATGTTTTGTATTTCTGAGGTGTCCATTGTAATTTCTCCTGTTTCATTTCTGATTTTATTTATTTCAGCCTTCTCTCTTTTTTCCTTGGTGAGTCTGGCTAAGGGTTTGTCAATTTTGTTTATCTTTTCAAAGAACCAGCTCTTGATTTCATTAGTTTTTTCTATTGTCTTTTTAGTCTCTGTTTCATTTATTTCTGCTCTGATTTTTATTTCCTTCCTTCTGCTGATTTTGAGATTTGTTTGTTGTTCTTTTTCCAGTACCCTTAGGTGTGCTTTTAGACTGTTTATTTGGGATTTTTCTTGTTTGTTGAGGTAGACGTGAATTGCTATAAACTTCCCTCTTAGAACTGCTTTTGCTGTATCGCACAGATTTTGGCATGTCATATTTTCATTTTCATTTGTCTCCAGGAATTTTTTGATTTCTCCATTGACCCAGTCATTGTTCATAGCATTTTGTTTAATCTCCACATTTTTGTGGCTCTTCTGATTTTCTTCCTGTAGTTGATTTCTAGTTTCATACCTTTGTGGTCAGAAAAGATGCATAATATTATTTTGATCTTCTTGAATTTATTGAGGCTTGTTTTGTGGCCTAATGTGTGATCCATCCTGGAGAATGTTCCATGTGCATTTGAAAAGAATGTGTGTTCTGTGGTTTTTGGATGGAATGTTCTCTATATATCCACTAAGTCCATCTGGTCAAATGTGTCATTTAAGGCCAGTGTTTCCTTATTGATCTTCTGTTTGGATGATCTATCCTTTGGTGTAAGTGGAGTGTTAAATTCCCCTACTCTTATTGTGTTACTGTCTATTTCTCTTTTTATGTCTGTTAATAATTGCTTTATATGTTTAGGTGCTCCTATGTTGGGTCCATAAATATTTACAAGTGTTATATCTTGTTGGGTTGTTCCCTTTATCATTATGTAGTGCCCATCTTTGTCTCTAGTTATAGTTTTTGTTTTAAAGTCTATTTTGTCTGATATAAGTATTGCTACCCCCACTTTCTTTTCTTTGCCATTTGCATGGAATATCTCTTTCCATCGTTTCACTTTAAGTTTGTGAGTGGCTTTAGGTCTGAAGTGTGTCTCTTGTATGCAACATATATATATATATGGGACTTATTTTGTTATCCATTTGGCCACCATATGCCTTTTGATTGGAGCGTTAGTCCATTGACTCTTAAAGTAGCTATTGATAAATATGTATTTATTGCCATTTTGTTACTTTTTTTCTCGGTGTTTTAGTAGTTCTTCTCTGTTCCTTTCTTTTTCTTTTGCTGTCTTCCCTTGTGGTTTGATGGCTTTCTTTAGCAATATGTTTGATTTCTTTTGTCTTACTTATTTGCTTACTTATTGAAGGTTTCTGATTACCATGAGGATCCCATATAATATTCTATGTATATTACAGTCTATATCGAGTTGATATACTCTTTCGCTTGACCTCTCTCTGAAAGCTGTACTTTTTCACTCCCGTCCTCCCACATTTTGTTTTTGAAATCATATATAATCTCTTGTTTGGTGTGTCTATCCATTACCCTCTTATCATTGAAATAGGTAATATTAGTAATTTTGTCTTTTAACTTTCATATTATCTTCACAGGTGGTCGATTTGCTACCTTTACTATATTTCTACCTTTACCAGTGATTTTATTGCCTGGTTTTTTGGGGGAGTGTTTTGATAATTTTTTATCCCTATTTGTGATCATCTCTTTCCAACATCAATAAGTCCCTCAGCATTTCTTGTAGAATTGGTTTCTTGGTGATAAACTGCTTTAATTTTTGGTTGTCTGGGAAGCTCCCTCTCTCTCCTTCCATTCTGAATGACAATCTTGATGGATAGAGTATTCTTGGCTGTAGATTTTTTACCTTTTAGCACTTTAAATACATCATGCCATTCTCTTCTCACCTACATGGTTTCATCTGAGAAGTCCACTGATAGCCTTATGGGCTTTCCTTTGTATGTCACTTGTTGCCTTTCTTTTGCTGCTTTTAGGATTCTCTTTATCTTTAATTTTGGACATTTTAATTATAATGTATCTTGGTGTGGGCCTCTTTGGGCTTATCTTGTTTGGAGCTTTCTCTGCTTCCTGTACTTGGATGTCTGTTTCTTTCCTTAAATTAGGAAAATTTTCATCTATTACTTCTTCAAATAAATTTTCTGCCCCTTTGTCTCTCTCTTCTCCTTCTGGGACACCTATAATATGAATGTTAGTGTGCTTGATGTTGTCCCAGAGTTCCCTTAGACTGTTCTCTTTCTGTCTATTTCTTTTTTCTTTTTTCTGTTCAGCTTGGTTGATTTCCTCTAGTCTTTCATCTAGCTCGCTGATCCATTCTTCTGTATCCTCTACTCTGCTATTGAGTCCCTCTAGTGAATTTTTCATTTCCAGTATTGTATACTTCATTTCTAATTGGTTCTTTTTTATATTTTCCAGTTCTTTATTGATGAGCTCACTGTGTTCATCCAGCCTTCTCCCACTATCTGTGAGCATCCTTATGAGATTTTCTTTGAACTGTTTGTTGGATAGGTTGCTTATTTCTGTTTCATTTAGTCCTTTTTCTGGGGTTTTGTCCTGTTCCCTTGCTTGGAACTTATCCCTTTGTCTCCTCATTATGCTTCTTTCTCTGTGCTTATTTCTGTGTATTAGGTGGGTCAACTATGTCTCCTGATCTTGGAGAAGTGGCCTTATGTAAGAAATGCGTTTGGTGCCCAGCATTGTGCTTCTGTCTTGTCACCAGTCCAAATGATCCAGGAGTGACCCCTTTATGGGCTACTTGTGTCCTTCTGCTCTAGCAGCATTGCTCTTAATGCAGGGAACCAGGGAGTTTAGTCTTTCCTTCTCAGGTGAGCTGTTTGTAAGTCCTGTTTGGGGAGCCTCAGCACCGTTGGCTGCAAGGTCTGACAGCACACTCCTGTTGCAGTTTTCCTGTTAAGTGGGTAGGTACCCAGTGTAGCTGGTTGCTAGGCTCAGGGGCTTACAGTTGCTGTAGGCCTCAGGCCTACAAGGCTGTTGTCAGTTATCTTAGGAGTGCAGCTGAGTGGGGCTGGCCCTAGGCCTGGGAGCACTCAATTGTTTCAGGCTTTGGAAGGTGGGGCTGATCCCTTTTATGACTATTTGTGAAACACAGGCCTTCTTCCTCTGATAAGCCTCACCCCCCACAGGACTACAGACACTGTCAACACAGTGCTGGTGGTGCACACTTCCCAACCCCCTGGAGCGTTCCCCAATACCCCACTGCAGAGGCCCCCTCCTCTACACCAATGCCCCCCACAGTTCACCTGGTTCTCACACAGGCCCTGCCTCACAGAGGCAGACACACTTGCCTGCCTTTAGAGGATCAAGGCACCCAGTCAATGCAGGGTGACAAGTACCTTGAGGGCTTGCTGTTGTGTGGGGCTGGTCCTCAGGGTGGGCTGCCTGCCCTAGCTGAACTGGATTAAATCTGTACTCTCATGGGTGTGGCAGACCCCAGGCTAACAGGCCAGGGGAAGAACCTCAATAGCATCTGCCAGGGTTTGTGTCAGCACACCTGGGCCAGGTCAGAACAATGGCCTCCACCAATGTCTCAGTGTCCAGAGAGGTCCCTCCTCTCACCAAGATGACCCCAGAGCCCACCATGTGAGTCTCTTTTCACCAAAGAACTGTCAGCTTTCTCTCCGGTGATTTTAGTTTGGTGAGGTGAGTGAGTTTGTGTGTGGGCCCTTTAAGAACTGGGTCTTTTCAGCTTTCTGCCAATAGTTTTTTTGGGGGTATCCCTGCTGCAGTTAATAGCCAGCAAAGCCAGATAGTAAGACCCTCATCTCAGTTATGCTGAGTCTGAAGAATGCTTATACCAGTATCAGCCCACACACTGGACCTCACTCCTCCAGGGAAGGCTGTGAACCTTAGAGTGGCTCCTGCCTGGCCGGCTGAGAAACTCCTCTGCTCCCAAAGGTGGCTTTTTCTCTCCAGCAGGAATTTCTGCCTCTTCCGCCTTAGTCAGGACTGTCCCTTGTTGTGGGGTTTCTTTTTATCCAGTTTTCATTTTTCTACCCAGGGTAATTTTTCCAAAAATAGTTGTAACCTGGTTGTGTTCATGGGAGGAGATGAGTTCAGAGTCTGCTTATGCTGCCATCTTGACGACATCTCTGATTGAAATCTATAATGATAGGATATAGAATTTGGAGAGTGGCAGACATTCACAATGTTTGTCTACTTCCAGACAATAGAAGGGTACAGGGCAATGTCTTTCCATTAGTTTAGTTTCCTATGGCTATTGAGCCCTTGAAATGTGGCTAGTCCCAAGTGAGATGTACTGTCAGTATAAAATACCAGATTTTGAAGATACACAAAAAATGAATGTGAAATATCTCAGTTTTGTATATGTTGAAATTATAATATTTTTCCTATGATGGTTTAAGTAAAATGTTAAAGTTCAGCTTTTTTTCAGTTTTTTACTAAAAGATTAATAATTGTATATGAGGCTCACTTTATTGTTCTTTTGGACAGCACTGGTTTAAAGGAATGATGAGTTGAAAAAGGTTTGCAAGGAGCTATGTTATATTTTCTGGGCTTAATATAGTGACTTACTCAGAAAATGTTTAATAAATGCTTCCTTAAAAATTTTAAATTTGAATACGTAATTATAATCATGTCTGGGTTAATATAGAAAATTTTAGTGAAACAATTCTAAAACCCCCATTCATACAAACCAAAAAAGCTGTGAAATTTATGCTATTCATAGAAGAATATATTGTAGCTTAGTGCAGTAAGCAAGTTCCCATATTTTTATATTTTGCTTCAATTGATGCTTCTGTCAATTGTGTTGTATTTTAGAATAATTTGTGTCTTTGAAGAAATGAAGGAGCAGCATGCTGTACTTGAAACTAGATTTATTTGTGTTTTTTCACAATGTGAGTAGCTTTGAAAAGGCAGATCTAGTCATATGCCTTGCCTGGAATACAGTAACTGTTGTTTATATCTGATACAAAAAACTCGATGTCCTCTATATATTCTTCAAAACATTTGTCACATGCTCAGCTAACCTAGATTTTATCTTTTCTATCTCAATTTGCTCGTTAAAATCCTCTAGCCTGGACTGAACCCTTTATCCTCTCTCCAATTCCTGCCATTTACCAGCTTTGCAAGGCACTTCATTAATCATTGGAAATAAATAAATGGTTTAAACAGTTTCTACTCTCAGGCCACTTAGAAATTTGTCTGTGAGATACACAACTAAGTGCGACTCAAAGATAAGTACAAAAGGTATTAACCAAGTGCGGGACAAGTCATGAGTAATGCCACTTTTGCAGATCAAGGCAGAAGGTAATGTTTGAGGTGGTTTCTGGATTAGCAGCATTTTGACCCATGGAGAAGGGGAGGGGATGTGGCATTCCAGGGGGAGAGCCTAGCAGAGGTCTGAGAAGTATCTAATTCAGAAAACTTTCTCAGACAGTACCTTGTGCATAAAGTTTTTTCAGACTAAAGTGGGCTAAATGTGTTTGCCTTATAATCATAATTGTTTTTATTAGATTTTTTTTAACTTGTAGCACTCTGCATTATTGTTTCAAACTGCTCACCTGTCTGTAAAGCTTGTCTCCTGATCAAATTTGTCTTGACCAAATAAATTTCCTGAAGGCTGAGATTATGCCTTAACTATATCTACAGTTTTTAGCAGAGGGCTGTTTGCACAGTGAAAGCATCAATGGATACTTTTTAAATTGGTAAAGTGAAAAGCACAGTTTCAAATAGTATCACTTTACCTCTGATGCATTATTCTTAACCTTTTCACACATTATTTCAATAAATGCATTTAGTGCTTTGCCTATACATGACGCGGTTTGCAAGTATTATTATCCCGGCAATGTGTCAGTGATGACTTAGATGAAAAACTTCCAAATGGTGGAAATTGAGTCTCTACTTACTTTATACATTCACCACATGGATCATCTTTGGAGATTTTTCTTCCAAAAAGAAGACATTTTGTGTTAATGTGTATACATTTTTAAAAAAAAACTTCAGATAGCAAAAGTATCTCCCTACCCTTCCTCCACACACCCCTCCCTGACATGTACACCCACGTGACAGTTCTACTTCCCAGAAATAACTACTATTGTCAATTCTGTATACAGTTCTGAAGTTCTGTTTTTAAATGGATTTTAAAATATTTTAAAATATAAATGGAATCAAACTGCTCATACTCTTTGGATCTACTTTCTTTCATCTTTCATCATATGGAAAGAGGACTTTCCATATGAATATGGAGAGAGATTCCTATGCTGTTTAATGTCTGCAGAATTTCAGTGTGTAGATCATTTGTGTCATTTCCTAATGATGAGTACTTTGTTGTTGTTAGTGCCATTCAGTCAATTCTGAATCTTTGTGACTGTGTCCTCTGCCGGGTCATTTTGTGCCATCTAACCTTTCGTGCTGTATCAGACAATACTCTCTTGCACCTTAGGTTTTCATGGCCAGTTTTTTCAGAAGTGGTTGGCCAGGTCCTTCCTAGAAGACAGAAAACTCCACTGAAACCTGTCCACCTGCTGGTGTTTGAAATAGCGGTGGCATAGCTTTCAGCATGACAGCAACATGCAGCCACCACAGTATGACAACTGACAGATGGGTGATGCGGTTCCTTTATCAGGAAATGAACCCACGCTGCGGTGGTGAAAAGGCTGAATCTTAGCCACTAGATCTCCAGGGCTGGCTTGTTGAATATTTAGGCTCCTTATATTTTCCCTCTTATTAGACACACGCATTAATTATATATGTATATATATCCTTATTTGACTGACATAAAGTCCTAGAAGTGGAATTGCTGTATGAAAGGGCATAATTTTACTTTTTGGTATAGATTGTCTTCTAGGAAAGTTGTACCAATTTACAATCCTATCAGTAATGTATAGTTGGCAACATGGAGAATTACTTTGTTAATTTTTGACAATCTGGTAGGTGAAAATATTATTTTGTGAAATTTATATTTGGTTATTAGTGAACTTGAATCACTTTTGTATGTTTATTGTCTATGAATTTGTTTTCTTGTGAATTTCTCGTGTCCTTTGATCATTCTTTATGGGATTTCCATTTATTGCTCTTTTTTTTTTTTAAAAAAAAAAGAGCTCTCTACATATTAAGGATGGTAACGTTTTCTCTATTCATATTCAAACAGTTTTTGTAATTTATCATTTATATTTGAACTTTTTATTTTGCTTTTCAGAAGTGTTTATTTTTCTGTAATCAATGATTTCTTTTGTTTGAGTTTTGTCTCAGTGTTTTTACAAAGTTTCTTCCCATCCCAAGATTATAAAATATTCCTATGTTTTCTTCCAGTACTTTTATATTACATTTAAAGTTTTAATCCATCTGGACTTGATATGTGGTTTGATGCAGAGATTTATTTTTCCTCAAATTGATGTTCATATGACCACAAACTATTAATTTATCCATATTTTCTCTATAGATTTGAGGAACTATCTTAGCTTGTACTACCTTCAACATACTATTAATGGTTCTTTTTCTCTTCTGATTTATGTACTTATGTATTCTGGTACAGGGCCACACTGTTTGTTACCCTGTTGTAGGCAGAATTCTTAGCTGACCCCTGAGATTTCCCACCCTCATTCTCATAACTGAAGATGATGAATTTCACCTCCAAGAGATGTTATATTATTATTACATTGTACAGTTGGCTTTAAGAAAGAGAGATGATCTGGATGGCCCTAACCTGAAACATGAGCCCTATAAAATCAGAGTTTTCTCCAGCTGGTGGCAGAAGTGAGAGAGCTTTGATGCATGAGAAGAATTTGACTGTAGGGAGAGTCTGTCTTACTGAAGATGGATGGGGAATGTGGCAAAAGTCTGAGCAGCTGAGAGCTACTCCTGGCCAACAGCCAGCAGGAAAGCAGGGACCTCAGTCCTACATCCACAAGAAACTGAATTCTGCCAATGATCTCGGAAGCAGATTTTTCCTCAAGTCCTAGAGAATTCAGACAACTAACACTTGATTTCAGTCTTGTAAAATCCTGAGCAGAGAACTCACCCACATTTTGCCAGACTTCTGACTGACAGAACTGTAAACTACTGAATGGATGTTGTCTGAAGCTACTAAATTTGTGGCAACTTGTTAAATAGCCATAGAAAACTAATATACATGGCCTTATGGTAAATTTTGATATCTGGTTAAAATATTCTTTATTTATGCACTTTCAAAATTGCATTGGTTCATTTCTTGCATATTGTCTTCTGGATATACTTAAAAATCAATTTTGTCAAAGTAGAAAAAGAAGCTTTTTGGGATTTTAATGGAATTGCTCTAAATTGAGGGATTAATTGAGGGACAATTGAGCTCTGTATAATACTTAGTTTTCCTAGCCAATAAACATGTTAGGTATTCATTTATTTAAATCTGTTACATCCTTCAGCAGCACTAAATTTTTGTCTGTTCAAGCCTTTTATATATCTTATGTTTATTTTCAGGAATTTTATGGTATTTCTTGCTTTTGTTAATGGTTTTTTTTAAATTACATTTCCTAACTAGTAATCACTGACATAGAAGAAAGTAATTGATTTTATATACTAACTTACGTGGCCAGATATGTCAAAGTTTTGTCTATGTTATTGTCCTTCTCAAACCACCACTGGTTTTATTTACCAGGTTTGCCAATTTTTGTTTTGTTAATTCCTGCTTGTCACTAAATCCTATATTTTGGTTTACTGTTTTGGTCCTTTGCTTCTTAAGTTAAATTCTTAGTTCCCGCTTAATTTCAAGCTTTCTCATTTATTATTGGAAGCATTTGACCCTAAAATCTTGCTCTGATTTCAGCCTTGTATGTATCCTAAAGGGTGCATACGTAGTGTTCTCACTGTTTCTAATGTCTAGATGTCTTTGAATTCTTCTTTGACCTAAGATTTATTTAGAAGGGTATTGTTAGAATTTCTAAGAGGTTTTGTGGTTGTTGTTGATGTTTATTGGTATCATTTAATTGTTAGTTCCCAACTGTTTTGTGTGTTGTGGTCTTCAAAGGTAAGCTCGGATTTCTGTTTTGGAAATTAAGATTTTCTTTGGGACCCGGTACATTAGCAGGTTTAAAAAATATTCTTTAGGCACTTGAAAAGAATATATATCTTTTTTTAAATCACTGAGGAAAAAAATTGAAAAATAGTGGATAACTTTGCACATGATCTAACTTTTTTCTGCCATTTCTCCTGGGTAATTCATGGAAATTTCAATAAATGTTCAATTCAGTATGTCATTGGCTCTTCTTACTGAAAACAAACATAGTCAGGTACTGTATTTGGTCTAAACTGTTTTTTCTCTCGAACTTCTGCTTTGGCTGCAGTAAATTACTTCATGGTATTGTTTTGTCTTCTACTTTTTTCAAATAAATATTTAGGACACTGGGTCATCTTAAAGCCCTGTTGCCTTTCCTCGGACATTAGACTGATAAACCTGTTCCCACTTATTCCCATTAATTTGATAACTCATCCTGAATTTATTTGAAAGTTTTAGTAAGGCAAAATTTAGTAAGTTAAAAAATTGAAATAATTAAGAATAGAAGCAGAATCAGCAAATACAAATGCAACCAGGATTTCAATAGCAAATAAGCTGCAGTCTGAATACTTGTAGGTAATTAGTTCCACATTCGTTGGACATAATTAGAAAATTCTTTGGTACTTATTGACTCAAGAGAAAACCAAGACAAAATGGAATATCTTGCCAATTCTTGTCTTAGTAAACAGTTGGAAATACAAGGTAATAGATCCACTAAAGAGGACCATAATTTAGAATTTAAAATTAAAATATATTAGTAAATAAAATGACCCAGAAATTTATGAGATAATGAGCAAGAAAGGAAAGAAATCTAAACACAATGTGTCTGATGCATGAAAGGAAGTTCCTGTTAATTCTCCAACTCACTGTATTTTGTTACAGTCTAATGTCTTTCAGATTTGGTTGTCTGAAGGCCAGTTCACCAGTTAGGGTGAACATCAAAAAACATCCTATTTTGTAAGCATGAGTATTCATGCATATGTACAAGGGAGCCTAGAAGAATACTAACCCTCCAAAATGAATAATTATACAAAAGTATTTCAATGCCTAGTGTTCTAAGATATTCATACCCAATTTTTTATTCATTACTTTTAACCTTTGTGTATTAAATGATGGTGGTTTATCCCATGGGGTTGAAGTAAAGCAAACTTGATAGCGAATCTTCCTGATTCTTAGTAATTTGTTGCTTTAAACAATTTTACTTATCTCTAGGGTGTGTTCCTTTACCTACGAAATGAGAACATTCAATTGGGAGCTAGGTGATCTAAAGATTTTTTTCACTTATAAAATCCTGAATGTCATTGATACTGCTGTGTATTGTACATAGTGTATTTACATACTTGAAATCTCATTCACTTACTTGCATCTATATTGAGAACTGTGAAGAGTCGGCAATTTTAACCTACTTGAAAGCTAATAAGTTATCTGCCACAGTTTCATGGATTTTGGCATAAGACATGAGATTCCTAGGTCAGAGACACAGGACTTTTATTACTCATGGCACACCAAGCAGCATGAGCTTGTTGTTTGTGTGAGTTCCCCTTGCCCTGCAAGTCCCATGGGGACAATACTGAGGGCCCCATGCTGTGCATGAAGCAAGCCTGTGTCACAGCTGAGAATCCCTATGCTTTGGGAAACTAATCACTTATAATGGCTGTAAGCAAACCTGCCCAACCTTTGCCCCAGAGGGAGACATTATCTTTATTACACTGAAGAGTAAACAAGCCTGGCCACTACTATGGAGGGAGAAACTACTTTTATTTTCCAAAGCTTGAGCTATATAAACATCCTTGAAAAGTTAGTCTGGAGCAAAAGCTGTGAGTGCCTCTTGTTCACAAGATGGGCAGAAATACAAGAAATTTGTGGAAAATTGTCTCCCAACATCACCTCATCCCAAAAGGTAAGGTCAATTAACATCCTCTAAATAATTTTTATATATGCTATATATCACTACAGATTGATACAACCTATGCTAATGTATATAATAATATATTCATATTATAGAATCCATTATTTCAACTTTAATATCAAACTATTCACTATTCACTAATGCTTTTTATTTCTTAGATTTATCTTTAGAAAACTTCAAGTTGCTTATATTTATGTAATTTTTTCTTATTTTGAAACTAATACACGTCAAATAAAGTGCTAACATCTTGGTATGCTATACCCACACATACATACATTTAAACACATATTCACTCACACCTATTAGTGGATATCTGTTCATTTTTCTAACATCCCTTTTAGAAACCAGCTCTCCTCTACTCCATGGATTCACATGGGGTTGTGAAATCATGGGACCCAGTATTGGGGCCCCATGTGACCCCACATGAATCATGGGTTCTGAAAAGACCAAGTGATTAAATAAATGGCAGGGGGAGCTTTGGGAGTACTAATTTTGATCCTGTAGGAGAGGTGGTTGTGTTCTTATCTCTGGAATCATTCAACCTCCGTAAGAACATACCTCACAGACCTCCAAAACAGGGAGCTTAATTAGCTATGTGCCCTAGCTGTTGCCCTCTGAAATCCATCCCCACATTTGCATCAAGGCCCTGCTCTCTACTGCTGCTCCCAGTCAGTGACAGCATGGTGCATGAATACTAAGGCAGACTCATTCCTGGGAGACAGAGGACTTCTCTAAACAACTGACTTTGACTTAAGGACATCCTGATGGCCTTTCCCTGAATCTTCTTTAGATTACACAGAAACCTGGGACTTTTCTGCCTAACTTTCCTTTCCTCTCTCTTTTCTTCTGGGTCTGACTTAATTGTGGTTTGACAGCTTACCCTGTCTTCTCTAGTTCTCTCCCCATTTTCTTTCTCGGGCATTTCCCCTAACAAAATCCTTGCATGTTTAATCATGTTTAGATGTATTTTTCTTGGAGGACCTGACTAAGATATATCACTAGCTGTTAGTAGGATCTAAAGTTGATAGTGACTATTTTGACTGTTATATAGAATGAGCCTATTGAGAAGTAGGAAAAGACAAAGGTCAAGGGAGCCAGAGAGATGGAGAGAACTGATAATATTCTTTGAATTCCTACAGCTAGTCAACCTGAAGCCAGAACCATCTTGGGCTTCTGGAGTCCATGAACCAGGAAATCCCCTCTCACTTCTCTCCCTCTCCTATTCCATGAGAGCAGGAAGATTGCCTATCTCCCTCCATGAAAGCAGAAACATGGTTGATCCAGATTGCCTCTGAATCCCAAGCACTAGTACATTGCTGGTCACCTACTAGGCACTCAATACATATTTGTTGAATGAATGAAAAAAATTACACTCTAATTCCTCTCCTTGTAACCTCTAAGCACTTGAAGGCTGAATTATTATGGAAGTACAAAGGACAGTCATGAAACCAAGTGTACTGCTTTAGTCCAGGAGATCCAATGGGTAGAATCTTTGTTCTGTTCCCCTTTGGAGCGCAGGCAAAGTGTCTGAGTAATCTACCCTTAGGAGAGAAGAGCACTTCTTATGTCTACTTAATATTATATAGTTTATGGTTTAGGCTTTACTCTCTCTTGAACTATATGCCAATAAAAACAACAAAAACATTTTTTGTTTTGCTTTTTTTTTTCAGAGCCACATTGTGTTATCCCATCAAATTAACATTTTCCACCTTGACAGGTTCTGTTGGAGCAAAGAAAAGTTTCACAAACAGCATACTGACTTATCTCCCCATAATCTGATATTATAATTTAGAATTAATTTTTCCCAAGTGAATGAAGACTACTAGAATTTACTTAAGCTTAAAAAAAAAAGTTGGGGGGCCAGCCCAGTGGTGCAGTGGTTAAGTTTGCACATTCCACTTCGGCGGCCCAGGGTTCACTGGTTCGGATCCTGGGTACAGACATGGCACTGCTTGTCAAGCCATGCTGTGGTAGGCATCCCACATATAAAGCAGAGGAAGATGGGCATGGATGTTAGCTCAGGGCCCGTCTTCCTCAGCAAAAAGAGGAGGATTGGTGGCAGATGTTAGCTCAAGGCTAAACTTCCTCAAAAAAAAAAAAAGTGGGAATGAGAGTCGCTATAAAAATTTAGGGATGCCATAGTAATTTCAAGACAAGAATCCAGCTTGACCTCAAAAAAGATTGGAAGTTACTGGAAAGTACCAAGAATTTCTCTTGATCACTCATGGGAATTCCTTACAGATATTTTGCAGTCCCAACCATATGGAGAGTGATTTCTTGGCTCTCAGTCTCAATGGTAAATTCTCAAGAGAGATAATCTGGCCCAGTTAGGGGGAGGTGTCTACTCCTGGTAGTACTAACATGGTTGCGTGGTACCCAGACTTGTGAGAACTTGTTAGGACTTGTGAGGACTTGTAAGAACATGTCCCAGAAAATAGGGGATCATTGTTATCTGGCAGATACTCTAAAAGTTGACTTCTATACCCTCGTACCCAATAAACATAATATTTTCATCTTAATAAGCATTTTGAAATGATGAAATTTTCTTTTGTATCTTTTCTTTGCCTATAGAGTTCTTGACTGAGTTGTATCTTGTATTCAGTTAAAAAGGCATGAGATAGGGGCCAGCCTAGTGGCACAGCAGTTAAGTGTGCACATTCTGCTTCGGAGGCCTGAGGTTTGTTGGTTCAGATCCCAGGTGCAGACATGGCCCCGCTTGGCACACCATGCTGTGGTAGGCGTCCCGCATATAAAGTAGAGGAAGATGAGCACCGATGTTAGCTCAGGGCCAGCCTTCCTCAGCAAAAAGAGGAGGATTGGCAGCAGTTAGCTCAGGGCTAATCTTTTCAAAAAAAAAAAAAAAAAGGCATGAGATGGAAGTAGCAACATTGCAGAGTCATGGACAATCATCCTAATCCATATATTATTAGCATCTGAATCTACCAGCAAATTGCAAGCTCAGGCTATGACTAAATGAATCAGTAAAATTGGGAGCATGCTGCTTTGAGAAGATGTATGTTCTGTCTTTATAACCCAGAAGTGATATACCTGTGTCATCACAAGGAGTCATAAGTGGTGGGACGCTTAGGAGAGGCATTTATTAAGCTGTAGTACTCAACGTTTGTATTTTATTGTATGAAATACATGGCTCATCCATTTCCTCCTTTCAAAAATCCTAAATTTAAAAAAATGGCAAAGAAGCCATTTATTTTTTTAAATCACTCATTAGTTATAGCCAGCCCTGGGGCAGTGCAGTTTATTCCAGTCTTCCCATTCAATTGTTTGATTCCGCCTTCGTTGCCCTGGAGGCTGTGGCTTGCGGTGCTGGCACACTGTTTATTGCTCTGTACAAGAAAAACAAATGAAAACATAAAGAGGGCTGCCAAAGTGCCTTTGTGGGTGTAGTCAGCAGATTAAAGAAAGCCAAGAGAGGTATTGTTTTCATCCAGCTAAATGTTGGAGATTCTGTATATTTTACCAATCCACATGTGACAGGGAGAGAGAAATAATATGTGCACGCAGCCTAAATTTAGTTTCGTTTCTTAACTGTCTCTACATTTGAGCTTGATTTATTTCAAAATATGGAAAACCTGTACTGCCAACACATTTAAAAAACAAATGGTGAAAACTTCTCTTTGGTCTCCAAAATGTCCAAAATGAACACTTCAAAGCAGACTTGGACTAGACATGGCTAAAGCTTAAAGAAAAAAAAAAGACTATGACAAACTTTATTTTTGGACACCTTTTTTTTTTTATGTCTTGAAAGTGATTATGTAGTGAGACAAATTTTTAAATGTCTTTTCTATGCATATATTTCTTTCCCAATTTATTCTGTTAGCTGTTAGAACATCAACTATGATTTAAAGAGAAGAGAAAAGAGAAGGTTGGAGTAATAAGTAAGATTTCTCCAACTACATTCTAAAGTGGATTTTGAGTTTTTTCCAAATAGAATTTATGGACTGAAACAACTGAAATCATAAAAGTGACAGCTCTAATCTCAAATAGAGAGCAGTATGGGTCTACAAATCATAACTGAGGAGTTTTGATTTCTTGATTTCAATTTTTCTTGTGAGCATATTTATAATCCCAATAAAATTGAAGAGCTTTGTATTTAATTTGTCATGTAAATATATGTTTTTTTAAACCAAAACTTGTATTTTCTGTTAATTTTGGTTTCAAGCTACGTATCCTATTTGATATCATGTGATGGTGTACCATAAAGTCTAGACTTAGCTGTCTGGTGGCCCCAAGTTATTTTGTGAGGTTGAATGTGAATATACCCTCACCTTAAAAGCCATTTGCTTTGTTATATTTAGATAGTTTTTAGGGTTTTTTTTTTTTCCTCTGAGCCATTTACTCATGCAACAAATATTTAGTGGATGCCTACTATGTGACAGACTCTGAATTAAGCACTGGAATTATATCAGAGAACAAAACAGACAAAATTTCCTGTCAATGGAAGACATATTTTAGTTGCAAGAGACAGACGAAAATAGGAGTAAATAGATGGTATTGTAGGGGAGAAAGACATTTCCTCTACCCTCCCTAGGTTCTTCTGGCTGGAAAACGAATTAAATTCACATGAGACAGAATAACAGGAGAAAATTAAACAGAGCTTTATAACATGTATATATGAGAGAGGCTCAGGCAAACTGAGCAACTCGCCAAAATGGCTGAAGCCACCACCTTAAATATCATCTTCAGCTAAAGACAAAGGAGGATGTTGGGGGTGGGGGGGAGTCGATCATGGGAGATTACCACTCAAGTACGGTAAACAAATGCAGATTTAAGTCCTTATATTTGGCATTGATAAGAGTTTCTAGAGATATGATCATCTGCCCCAATTCTTCCTGGTACAGAGAGGGAGACACCTTTACAGATGGAGATTTCCTTTACAATGTAAATGTCTCTTAACAAAGGGTAAGTAAATTCTTCTTCTCAGAGCCTCCTTTCCTCTCTGCAGTTTATTAAAAGTAACCAGCCTAAAATAATCCTCATGCCAAAGAGACATACCTTGGGGTGGCCAATTCCCACCCCCCACAGTATGTTGGATGATGATAAATGTTATGGAGAAAAATAAGGCAGACAACATGTCAGTGTGATGAGTGTTACAATGTTTTAAATAAGATAGTGAATAAAGGCCTCTTTAGAAGGTGAAATTAGAGCAAATACTGAAGGAGATGGATTCTAGAGGTAGAGAATGTCAGAGTTAGAACAGTCAGTGAAGAGACCCAACGGTGGGAGGAATGTCCTGAGTTTCAGATTTCTGAACGTTTTCCAGACCAAGCCTACCTGTGGGGCTCCAGCAGAGTGAGCGAGGTGGAGAATGAGACATGATGAGTTCAGAAAAAGTTAATTTTTCATTTTACATCTCTGTATCTTTGACATCATTTAACCTTGGTCAATAATCTAGATTAAAGAAACTACTTTGAAGGAATTATTGGTGTTTGCTTAATAATTATTTGAATATCAATTATTGCAGGATAACTGAAAACCTATAATTGAAAAAATCTTTAAAATGTTAAGTGTCACATTAAATATGCTTTATCTGTTTTTGTTTCAAATTAAAAAAATCTATCTATCTATAGATAAATAGATAGATATTCATGGGTTTCAACTTGTATACCATAATTAGATAAAATAACATCACTGCTGTTTAACAGATGATGTAGTAACTTCCAGATGTCAATTTTGGGTTATTTTATCTTCCAATAAGTTAAATTATTGATTCAGGTCTGCTCATTTTATATTCTTAGACATATATGATACTTAAAAATCTACAAAAATACCTAGTCTGATAGTGAGCATTGCAATGAAACGATATGAATTAATAGCATAAGGAAGTGAGTATGTAATTTAAAATCCTCATCACAAATAAGGGTAAGAGAAATGCACTTCAGGTATAACTAGAAATGAAGTTCCTCTCTTCCCATGTATACCATTTTTAACCCAATCAAGTCTGGCCCATAGTCTCAATAAGGGGAGTCTTTGAATCATACAACTACACTTTTCTAGCCATGTTGATTTGATCAAGGATGGACAATGATCCAAGCTGAAATAATCATGTTCTCTTTCTGAAGAACTTGGGATATATGAACAGAGACTAAATTATCATCTTTGGAGATTGGAGCTGTAAATTCATGGAGAGTAGAGATAATGTCAAAAAATAACCAGCTAGATCCTAGTGTAAGCTAAAATTACTGACAAGCAAAATTTAGGACCTTGCAAAGAGAGCTGGTTTTCTGTGAGAAGATGATAGATTGTATGTCCCCAGAAGAATAGAGTTTGAGAGACTGGCTGCCAGCCAAATTTCTACTTCATGTACCGTCTGGCTATATTTCCTGCTGTTGGCTTCCATGAGAGTATTCTCTTTATGATAAACATCCTTTTAATTTGAACCCTTTTGAAGGGGTTCTGTTTCTTGCAACCAAAGAGCCCTTTACTATTGTTAGGAACTGGTTCTTGAAAGGATTTGACTTATGTTAATTAAGTGAGCTTGTTGCATTGTTTAAACCAGCCTTTAAAATATTGTTTAAGTATGATAGAAAGTTGCTCAGATATCTGATAGATATCCTTAACTGAAATAAAAATAAGTAAGCCATCTCTCTTCACTGTCCTCATTTGAATAAAGTTGAGTTGAGTTACTACTCTGCTGCATTTGGGCATTGTCAAGTTACACTTGTGAGTGTGTAGCATGTTCACTATCTACACTTATAACTACCATCATCTAGATGTGAATGGGCCTCATTTCTTTAGCAACTTGAAAATATAACAATTTGCCTTTTAACTACCTCCTTTCTTTCTTTCTTTCCTCATTTTATGATAACCGACTGACCAAATTTATATGGAGAACATTAATGAGAGACAAAGCTTTGTACTACCTTTTATTTGTAAAACTTTAAAAATAGTGTATTAAAAGCTTACTATTTGCAGGTTTTATGTTAAGTATAAAGAGGGCTACAAATGTGATTAACAGGTGATATCCACATTGTTCCTTCCCCTCTCGAAGAATTTTTGAACTAAAGAAAATCTTTTGAAAAGCAATGATCCGTGTTCTGGGTTGTGTGACTATCACTCAAACTTTGCTCCACTATGATGGCCAAATGATGCAGAGCAGCTAATATTCTCTTATGGTGGAGACCCATCTTTAGAAAGGTGATTATGTCACCTTTCTCACAAAATGGGCAAGATTTGTAGAACAAATCTGAAACTCATTATATTATTTTTATAAAACATTTAATAAATTTCTCAAAGAAACTAAGAAACTCTTCACCCAGTAGCAAGATTTAGGTCAGTCTTTTAAAAGCCAAAACCAAAAAACAGATAAAACATGTATATGGGAGGAGGGAAGGGATTAACAATGCTTTTAATCATCAATCAGTCAATTATTGGCTTAGTAAGTGATACTGTAGAAATATTGTATGCTTTCTGGAGTGAAGGATAAATGAGTTATTTTGTAAGATGGAACAATGCTTATAGTAATATTTACCCTCACTTACAATACTCTAAGACAGTCTGTAACATAATTAAATTTCAGTCCCAATTTTTTTTTCTTTGCTTGAGGAAGATTACCTCTGACTAACAACCATGCCAATCTTCCTCCACTTTGTATGTGGAATGCCTCCACAGCATGGCTGATGAATGGAGTAGGTCCGCACCCGGGATCCTAACCTGTGAACCCAGGCCACTGAAGCAGAGTGTGTGGAACTTTAACCATTCAGCCATGAGGCTGGCCCCCAGTCCTAACTTTTTGTTGTTCAGATTGCAAATTTATGATATGATGAATGTGGGTGGGGAAGATATTTGACCTTATCTATATATGTTTTTTCCTAATGAGAACTCTGTCCAAATTTAAAAGTCAATATGAAAAAGATCTTAAAAACTTTCAAGAAGTTATAATTAAAAGTAAAAGCCATGCTATTACGGTAAAAAGTATGTTGCCATATATCAAAGATATGGATACAGTTAACAAATTGAAGTTTATTTTGAGAAGAATAGAAATAATCAAGGACCAGAGAGATTTATGCACAATTAAAATAACTTAATAACTCAGTAATAATACTTAATTACAGTTAAGTGGATGAAAAAGTAATCACTAAAATAACTTGAACATGTAAAAATTAAGGCAGAAGTAAAATTGATTATAATAGTATAAAATTGGACAAAAAACTTACATGAAACATTAGGTAAAAACATAATGATAAATTTAACTGTACTGATAATCATCTTCCAGAAGAAGTGATTTTATTCATGCAAAGTCAACTCCATTATTATCCTTTTTAAGATCTGAAATAAATTTAATAAGACATCGTACAATTTTTCTTGAAAGTAACCAGCAAACAAGTCCTAATAACTCATGTTTTCTGTGAAAAGAATGAGGCTGAGGAAGTAGAACTATGCTTGAGCCCTCCCAACACTATCACTGAATGAAGATGAGAGAACATTAATAGGGGTCTTTAATTTCTCATATTTGCACTTGAAAGAATGCATTCCACTATTTTTATTTTAATTGTTTGCTTCTGTAGAGAATTTAAATAAACATTCCAATTTCACGATTCCTAGGGTACAATAATAACACCTTTCCCATTGTTCTTGTCTCTTAACGCCTCTCATTTTCTCATGTTCTTCCATTGCTACTCTCTTTTATCAACTTCTCCACCTCGCCCATATTTTCCTTCACTTCTTCTCATTTGAATCTTTTGTATAGGAAGTAATCATTTTGTGATAGGAAATAATCATTCTTATTGCAGATGATCCCTTGAAATTCCTTCTAGTTACTAAATCTACAATATAATTATTTCTTTCATAATATCCTTCCCATTAATTTACTCTTTCTCATAAATGTACTTAAATTATGAAAAACTTAATCAAAAGAATCTTGAAAATCAATAAACGAATGGGAGGACTTCCAGTTTCTGGTTCACATATAAGGAGCTTGGAAGTTGCCACTCCATCCTAACAAGTAAAAAGCTGAAAAGACTGAAAAATCAATGATTCTTCTTGGATTCATAAGAGATGGGAGGACACAGGATAACCTGCTGCCTCCAAGATTGGAGAGACAGGCAGGTGAATACAGGGAGCCATAGCTTCCTGGCTTCCTGGAGCAGAGACTCGGGAGCACATACCACCCAGGGAAACCAGTACTGGGGTAAGAAAAGCTGAACTGTAATTGATGAATTGCTGGAAGCTCAGTGTGGATAAGTCCGAAAGTTAAAAACTTCAAGGAGACTCAGTTCTAAACAGGGGGCCCCACAATATTGTGAGATTTACCTCAGGAGCTTGACCAAGTTCCCACAGTAAATATCAGAGTAAAATCCCCTCATGCTTCTGGTAGGGGGAGGGGAAAAGGAACCACTTTGAAACAGGCCAGAGCACTCTATTCTTCTTAACAAGGCCCGCCCTCAGGGGAAATGAGCTAACCAGACCCCAATCTGCTGGGGTATAATCAGAGCCTAAGTGATTTAGGAGAAGGAAAATAAGCAACATTAGTCAGCTTTAGCCTTCCATGTTGGAGAAGGGAAATACTCAACTCCAGCCCACCCGAGCCATCCTGTCCCATTTAAGGGGAGGGGAAAAAATCCAAGAAACTTGTGAGGTTCATAGTCCAGAGGCATAGGCTC
Organism: Equus quagga; assembly: GCF_021613505.1. Taxonomy (NCBI): domain Eukaryota; kingdom Metazoa; phylum Chordata; class Mammalia; order Perissodactyla; family Equidae; genus Equus; species Equus quagga. Next base: position 76,561,952 of record NC_060274.1, on the reverse strand, counting down.
ACCAAAACTGAGCCCTAATCATAAGAATATAGAATACTTCCCCTCTCCCCTTATCACCACATTACTAAAGACGTATTTACAGTAGTTCCTTTCACCTGGTACATCATCAAGTTAGATATCAAGAAAAAATTACAAAGCATGTTAACAGGCAAAAAATACAATTTGAAGAGACAGAGCAAGCATCAGAACCAGACATAGCGGGGATGTAAGAATTATCTGACTAGGAATTTAAAACAACCATGTTAATATGCTAAGAGTTTTGATGGATAAAGTAGACAGAGCAAAAGAACAGATGGGCAATGTGAGCAGAGAGGTAGAATTCAAAGAAAGAATGAAAAAGAAATGCTGGAGATCAAAACACTGTTAAGAGAAATGAAGAATGCCTTTGATGGACCTATTAGAGACTAGGCACAACTGAGGAAAGACTCTCAAAGCTTGAGAATGTCTCAATAGAAACACCCAAAACTGAAAAGCAAAGACAACAGAGACTGAAAAAACAAAGCAGAATATCCAAGGACTGTGGGACAATTACAAAAATCTAAGATATATGTAATGGGAATACTAGAAGAAGAAGAAAAGAGAAATGAACAGAAGAAATATTTGAAACAATAACAACTGAGAATTTACCCAAATTAATACCAGACACCAAAGCACAGATCCAGGAAGCTCAGAGAACACAAAGCAGGACAAATGCAGAAAAACAACACCTAGGAATATCATTTTCAATTTACAGAAAATCCAAGAAAAATAAAAAATTCTGAAAGAATCCAGAAGAAAAAAACACATTACCTATAAAGGAACAGATGTAAGAATTACATTCAATTTCTCTCCAGACACCATGCAAATAAGAAGAGAGTGGAATGAAATATTTAAAGCGATGAGAGAAAAATACCTCAAATCTAGAATTCTGCATCCTGTGAAATTATCCTTCAAAAGTGAAGGAGACACAAAAACTTTCTCAGAGAAACAAAAATTGGAGAAATTTATTGGCAGTAGACTTGCCTTGCAAGAAATATTAAAAGAAGTTCTTCAGAGAGCAGGAAAATAATACAGGTCAGACGATATACATAAAGAAAGGAAGAACACTGAAGAAGGAATAAGTGAAAGTAAAATGAAACTTTTACTTTACGTACTCTTCATTGATCTAACAGATAACAGTTTGCTCAAAGTAATAATGGCAACAATGTACTTGATTAGCTATGCTTATGTATTATATATAATACTTGTAAGCATATATATAAATATTTCACTTATATAAAACATAAGCATGCCTAATAAAATACATTGTTGCTATTATTATTATGTTATTATTGTTCATATATATATATACACACACACTTAAATATGCTTATACATAAGTAAAATGAATGAAAACAATGATACAGGGATAGGAAGTAGTAATTAGAATTATTTTGTTATTATAAGCTACTTACCATACCCGTGCATTAGTACAGTCATGCTCTGCATAACTACATTTCAGTCAGTGATGGACCTCACATATGGTGGTGGTCCCATAAGATTAGAACCATATTTCCTAGGTGTGTAGTAGGCTATACCATCTAAGTTTGTGTAAGGACTATTGAGGAGGAAGAAATTTTCCTCCTGCCTTCTAGGTTCTTCTGGCTGGTCAAAGAATTAAATTGATATGAGTCAGATTAACAGGAAAAAAATAAACAAAAGATTAATAACACACATACACAGGAGAAACTGAGAAAAACTGAGTAACTCACCAAAATGGCTTAAGCCCTCACCTTAAATACTTCCTCAGCTAAAGACAAAAGAAGATTTTGGGGGTGGAGGGAGTCAGGGACTTCAAAGGGAAGGAAGCCAATTAACAGGTAGATGAAAAGGAGCAAACATTTGTAAAACAAGTGTTTGGCCACACAGAAATAGAAGAACAGAGAGGAGAGCCCCACAAACGGGCTTTTCTGGGTTCCTCCCTGTCTAGCACCTAGTTCATGTCATGCTAAGATGATAGTTCACTTCCTGAGACAGGTTTTTCTTTTTAATAAGGGGAAGGAAATGAGAAAAACTTTCCGAGTCTTTTGTTTCTGAAAAATAATCAGCCTAAAATAACCCTCATATTAAAGAGAAACATTTTGGGTGGGAAATTTTGTTCCCCTTAGTATGTTCTATGATGTTTGCACAATGATGAAATTGCCTAATGATGCATTTCTCAGAACATATTCCCATGGTTAAGTGATGCATGACAGTGTAGTACTTTTTTTTTTTAAAGATTTTATTTTTTTCCTTTTTCTCCCCAAAGCCCCCCAGTACATAGTTGTATATTCTTCATTGTGGGTCCTTCTAGTTGTGGCATGTGGGACGCTGCCTCAGCGTGGTCTGATGAGCAGTGCCATGTCCGCACCCAGGATTCGAACCAACGAAACACTGGGCCGCCTGCAGCGGAGCGCACAGACTTAACCACTCGGCCACGGGGCCAGCCCCGACAGTGTAGTACTTTTTGAAAGTGGACCTTGATATGTTGTAAACATATATTACAAACTCTAGAGTAACCACTAAAAAAATAAGTTGAACTGATATGCTAAGAAAGGAGAGAAAATGGAATCATAAAAGGCTCAATTATGAAAAGATGGTCTCTTTAATAAATCGTGTTGGGAAATCTGGACAACCACTTGCAAAAGAGTGAAAGTAGACCATTATTCATGCCATACATAAAAATAAACTCAAAATGGATCAAAGACTTGAAAATAAGTCCTGAAATCATAAAACTCCTGGAAGATAATATAGATAGTACACTCTTTGACATCGAACTTAAAAGGATCCTTTCAAATACCATATCTTCTCAGAGGGAAACAAAAGAAAAAATAAACAAGTGGGACTTCATCAGACAAAAGAGCTTCTGCAAGGCAAAAGAAACTAGGATCAAAACAGACAACCCACCAACTGGGAGAAAATATTTGCAAATCATATATCCAACAAGGGGTTAATCTTCATAATATATAAGGAACTCACACAACTGAACAACAAAAAAACAACAGCCTGATGAAAAAATGGGCAGAGGATATGAACAGACATTTTCCCAAAGATATACAGATGGCCAACAAGCACATGAAAAGATGTTCAACATCACTAATCATCAGGGAAATGCAAATCAAAACTACACTAAGATACCACCTTACACTTGTTGAAATGGCTATAATCACTAAGACTAAAAATAACAAGTGTTGGAGAAGTTGTGGAGAAAAGGGAACCCTCATACACTGCTCGTGGAAATGCAAACTGGTGCAGCCACTATGGAAAACAGTATGGAGATTCCTCAAAAAACTAAAAATAGAAATACCGTATGACCCAACTATCCCACTACTGGATATCTACCCAAAGAACTTGAAATCAACAATCCAAAGTGACATATGCACCCCTATGTTCACTGCAGCACTGTTCACAATAGCCAAGACATGGAAGCAACCCAAGTGCCCATTGATTGATGATTGGATAAATAAGATGTGTGTGTGTATATATATATATTATATATATATATATACACACACACAATGGAATACTCCTCAGCCATTAAAAAAGACAAAATCATCCCATTTGCAAAAACATGGATGGGTCTGGAGGGTATTATGTTAAGCAAAATAAGCCAGACTGAGAAAGACAAACACCATATGATTTCACTCATATGTGGAATATAAACAAACACATGGCACATGGACAAAAAAAAAAAACAGTTCAGTGGTTACCAGGGGAAGGGGAGTGAGGGATGGGGACAGGGGATGAAGGGGAGCACTTATATGATGACAAACAAGAAGTAATGTACAACTGAAATTTTTCAATGATGTAAACTATTATGAACTCAATAAAAAAGAAAAAAAACACTCATTTATAAGCACAAAAAGCAGAAAAAGAGGAGAAGACAAACTTAGGAACAAAAAACAAGGGCAAGAAACAGAAACAGTAACAAATATGGTAGATATTAATCCAACTATATCACTAATCACTTTGAATGTTAAGGGTCTGAATGCACCAATAAAAAAACAGGGATTGTTGGAGTGGATCAAACACCAAGACCCAAGCGTATGTTGTCTATAAGAAACTCATTTTAAATATAAAAACACATATCAACTAAAAGTAAGTGGATGGAGAAAAATATACCATGCTAACACTAATCAACAAAAGCAGAAGTAGCTAAACCAGTTTCAGACAGAGCAAACCTCAAAGCAAGGAAAGTTATCAGGTATAAAGAAGGGCATTACATGGGAACAGCCCTATGGCCTAGTGTTTAAGTTCAGCATGCTGCACTTCAGTGGCCTGGGTTCAGTTCCTGGGCATGGACCTATACCACTTGTCAGCAGCCATGCTGTAGTGGCAACCCACACACAAAATAGAGGAAGACTGACATGGATGTTAGCTTAGGGCAAATCTTCCTTAAGCAAAAAGAAGATTGGCAACAGATATTAGCTCAGGGTGAATCTTTCTCAGCAAAAAACAAAAAGGGGGTGGGATTACATAATGATAAAGGAGTCAATCCTCCAAGAAGTTATAACTTAATGTGTGTGTGCCTAAAAACAGAGCATCCAAATACATGAGGCAAAAACTGATAGAACTCCAAGGAGAAATAGATGAATCCACTATCATAGTTGGAGACTTCAACATACTTCTATTAGAAATGGACAAATCTAGCAGGCAGGAAATCAGTAAGGACATAGTTGAACTCAACAGCACCATTAATCAACTGGATATAATACACATCTATGGATTACTTCATCCAGCAACAGCAAAATACACATTTTTTTCTCAGGCTTACATGGAATATTAACCAGGATAGACCACATTCTGGGCCATAAAATGCATCTTAACATATTTAAAACAATAGAAATTATACAATTTCTGCTCTCAGACCACAATGGAATTAAACTAGAAATCAGTAACAGAAAGATAACTGGAAATCCCAAAATATGTAGAGATTAAACAACCGACTTATAAATAACACATGGGTTGAAGAATAAATCTCAGGACAAATTTAAAAATATTTTGAATTAAATGGAAACAAAAACAACTTATCAAAATTTGTGGGATGAAGTAAAAGGAGTTCTTAAAGGGAAATTTAAAGTATGGAATGCATATATTAAAAAAGAACATTTCTTATTTAATTAAACATACTCTTACAATAGAATATAGAAATCATGCTCAGTTGCACTCCTTGGTATTTACCCAAAGGAGTTGAAAATTATATCCACGCAAAAACTTGCACACGGATATTTATGGTTGCTTTATTCAAAATTGCCAAAACTTGAAAGAACTCAAAATATCCTTATCATCCAGTGCTAAAAATTAATGAGTTATCAAGCCAGGAAAAGACATGGAGGAACCTTAAATGCATATTACTAAACTAGAGCATCCAATACAAAAAGGCTACACATTGTGTGGTTCCAACAAATGACATTTTGGAAAAGGATAAGCAATGGAGATGATAATAAGATCAGTGGTAGCCAAGGGTTTAGGGTGGGAGCAGAAAGAGAGGGATGAAAGGATTTTTACGGCAGTTAAAATAGTGTGTATGATACTATAATGATGGGTACATGTTACTATACACTTGTCCAAACCCATAGAATGTGCAACACAAACAGTGAACCCTAAAGTAAACTATGAACTTTGGGTGAAAATGATGTGTCAATGTACATTCATCAATTTTAACAAGTGTACCACTTTAGTGGGGGATGTTGATAACGGGGGAGGCTATGCATGTGTAGGGGCAGGGAGTGTATGGGAAATCTCTGTACCTTCCCCTCAATTTTGCTGTGAACCTAAAACTGCTCTAGGAAAATAGTCTTTTAAAAAATTAAAAAGAAATATTTACGAAGGAAAAAAAATCAATAGATAAATGCTAATATACTTGATGAGAGCTTCCTACTTTCCTCTCTTGTTCTCACTTGGAGAATTGAAGTACAAATCGGTTCTTCATTTATTCATTTATTTCATGTTATTTTGTTTGGATTAGTCTTTCCACCTGCAAATCATAGTGCAATGAACTTATCATTGTTTTGTTTATTAATGTTTCATTACTAAACCCTTAATACATGTGGAAGTTTAATGTAATTTTGCTGAGAAATTAAATATTACTTCCACTTTGTCTCTTCTGTCCTTAGAATTAGCAGACCGGAAAAAAAACAAAAAGAAAAACAAAATGAACAAACAACAAAAAACTGGCTCTTGAAGTACATGCCAAGTTTTCAGGAATATATCTTGACCAAAATGCTACCACATTAAAAATAATTAGATGTTTTCATTTTTAGTGGTGGTTCTGGTAACCGTCAAGATTAAATAAGGAAGATGCATCCTGTCTGAATTTAATTAAAAGCCCCGAAAAGAATACACGGAGCAGCTATCCGATGACTTTGGAGAGTAATGGTAGCTGGTGGACTGGGGAAGGAAAGCAGAAAGTCATGTGCCATGGAACCAGTGGTGGGTTTCCCATATCTTTTTCCCTTTGTATCTCCTGATCTAGACTTAATAACCCTGAAATGCAGAACTGTGCACTGGATGCAGATAAAAAGAGTTGCAAGAGAAAATTTCTATTTTTGGTCCATCCAAAGAGTGGGAAAGGAGGGCCCTGTAAGATAGTAGAGGAAATCCTGATTTTCTTTAATTCACTGGCTCTGACTTGCAAGCAAGCCTGTGAGGGCAGTAGCAGCAACAGCATGGTGACTGGACAAGGGCCTAAAACTCAAAGGAAGAGGATTTTTTTCCTTTGACCAGAGGAACTGTGGTCTCAAGAGCATGAGGAGAATTCCCGTTGCTTTATTTTTCTCTCTCTATCCCCGTCACCACTTGGCTCTGGAGGCAGACAGACTTTTAGGAATGCATGGGAGCGGAGGGAAACTAAAGCCACAGCTTTTTATAAAGGGGGCCATTAAGCGGGGCCTCTGAGAGTCAGGAATGATTGGGAGTGTGCAGAGAGGAGGGAGCTCAAGAAAGCAATACCCTAAAGTTTTGTATTAGCTTTTTTTCACTTTCCCTCTAGCCACTACTGTGTGGATTTGACCCTTAAGAGCATGCTAAAGGCTTCAAGAACCAAACTATGTGTTTAGACTACCACTCCCATCTCATATTGGTGATTGGGTAGCACTTTGAAACGAAACTGACATTGAAATTATAGCCCATGGAAGGTGGGTAAGAATCATTGCTTCAACTTAACAAATGTCACCAAACATTTAAGAAGAAATAATACATTTTATACAATCTCTTCCAGAAAATAGAAGAAGAGGAAGCACTTTCCAATTCATTTTATGAAGCTAGCTTTACTCTAGTACCAAAACCAGAGAAAGACAGTGCAAGAAAACGAGTCTACAAACCAATATTTCTCATGAACGTAGATACAAAATCCTCAACGAAATAGGAAAAGTTGAATCAAGCAATATAAAAAAAAAGTCTGATCACCATGACCACCTAGGGCTAATACCAGGAATGCAAGGTGTTCGATATTTGAGAAATAAGCAATGTAATTCATCATTTTAACAAGCTAAAGAAAGCTTCATGATCTATTAGTTGATGCAGAAAAATCCTTTGACAAAATTCAACATCTATTCATGATTTACAAAAAATAAAACCTCTCACCACACTAGGAAGAAGAGAGAACTTTCTTTTCCTGATAAATGGAATCTACAAAATACTCACAGCTAACATCTTACATAACGATGAAAGAGAGAATGCTTTCCTCCTAAGTTTGGGAAAGAGGCAAAGATGTTTACTCTGGCCACTCCTAATCAGTATAGTACTGGAAGTCCCAGTCAGCGCAATAATGATGCAAAGAAGGGACATAAAGGCGTACAAACTAGAAAGGAAGAAACAAAATGGTTCCTTTTTGAAAATACCATTATTGTCTACATAGAAAATCCCCAGACATTCACAAAAGAAACCAATATAACTGATATTTGAGTTTACTACATTACAGGATATACCAACATAAAAAATTCAATCCTATTTCTATATACTAATAATGAAAAATTAAAAAATAAGCTTCTTAGTTCTTCAAATTGATTTATAGTTTAATGCAAATCCAATTAAAAATCCTAGCAGGATATTTTTTGAAACTATAGGCAAGCTGATTTTAAAATTTATATGGTAAGACAGAGGAAATAAAATAGAAAAGGAAGAAAATTGCTGGAGAACTGACACTACCGCATTTTAATACTTAATATAACACTATAGTATTCAAACTATGTGGTACTGAAGGTATTTTCTATACCTTCCCTCTCCAACCTGAGAAACCTCACTCCACTGCCTAGTTACTTAACTGTTCAATTTCAGCATACATGTACAGTATATACAGTAGCTTCAGAATTGTTAACCCGTATGACTGTTGGAAACAACTTTATCAACTAGAGTACAGTGCTTATGTGCAGCTTCTTATTTTTTTAAGTGTTATAGGTTCCTCTCACCTCCAAAGTTACGTAGGTCAGCACATTTTCTCCACTCCTTCAATGCAGTTGTTTCATACATTTGTAAGACTTAGATTGTTTTGTCACATTCTGCATTCTATCCTAGGATTCCTTTGAACTGGTAAGTGATTTTTCTTTTTTTTGAGGAAGACTAGCCCTGAGTTAACATCTGCCAATCCTCCTCTTTTTGCTGAGGAAGACTGGCCCTGAGCTAACATCCATGCCCATCTTCCTCTATGTTATATGTGGGACACCTACCACAGCATGGCTTGCCAAGTGGTGCCATGTCCACACCTAGGATTCGAACTGGCGAACCCTGGGCCGCTGAAGCAGAACGTGCACACTTAACCGCTGTGCCACTGGGCCGGCCCCCAAAATGATTTTTTTTTTTTTAATTTTCAGAAACTAAGCTTCTCTCTTTTTGCTGTAAAGTTCTTTGAGTGTTGACAAATACATAGTTTCGTGTATCTACCCTTATGGAATCACACAAAACTAGTGTAACTGATCAGAAAAATCCCCTGTGCTCCGCTTATGCAACACTTCCCCTACCCCTAAATCTCTGATCTTTTTGCTATCTCTATAGTTTTGGCTTTTCTTGAATGTCATATACGGGCATACCTTGGAGATATTGCCAATTTGGTTCCAGACTACCAGAATAAAGCAAATACAGCAATAAAGTGAGTCACACGAAGCTTTTGGTTTCCCGGAGCATATGAAAGTAATATTTACATTATACTGTAGTCTGTTAAGTATGCAATTGTATTATGTCTAAAAAAAAATGTACATACCTTAATTAAAAATTATTTTATTGCTAAAAAATGCTAACTGTCATCTGAGCCTTCAGTGAGTCATAATCTTTTTGCTGGGGGAGGGTCTTGCCTCGATGTTGATGGTGCTGACTGATCAGGGTGGTGGTCACTGGAGATTAGGATGGCTGTGGCAATTTCTTAAAATGACAACAATGAAGTTTGCTGCATTGATTGACTCTGCCTTTCATGAATAATTTCTCTGTAGCATGCGATCCTCTTTGATAGCATTTTACCCACAGTAGAACTTTCAAAATTGGAATCAATCCTCTCAAACCCTGCCACTGCTTTATCAACTAAGTTTATGTAATAGTCTAAATCCTTTGTTGTCATTTCATCAATCTTCATAGCATCTTCACCAGGAGTAGATTCCATCTCAAGAAACCACTTTCTTTGCTCATCCCTAAGGAGCAACTCCTCATCTGTTAAAGTTTTATTATGAGATTGCAGCAACTCAGTCACGTCTTCAGGGTCCACTTCTACTTCTAGTTCTCTTGCTATTTCCATCACATCTGCAGTTACTTCCTCCACTGAAGTCTTGAAGCCCTCAATGTCGTCTATGAGGGCTGGAATCAACCTCTTTCAATCTCCTGTTAGTGTTGATATTTTGACCTCTTCCCAGGAATCATGCATGTTCTTCATAGCATCTAGAATGGTAAATCCTTTCCAGAACATTTTCAATTGACTGATCAGATCCGTCAGAAGAATTACTACTTATGGCAGCTATAGCATTACAAAATGTATTTCTTAAATAATAAGGCTTGAAAGTTGAAATAACTCCTTAATTCATGGGCTACCGAATGGCTGTTGTGTTAGCAGGCATGAAAACAACATTCATCTCATTGAACATCTCCATCAGAGCTCTTGGGTGACCGGGTGCATTGTCCATGAGCAGTAATATTTTGAAAGGAATATTTTTCTGAGTAGTAGGTCTGAAAAGTGGGCTTAAAATATTCAGTAAACTATGTTGTAAACAGGTGTGCTGTCACCCAGGCTTTGTTGTTTCATTTATAGAGCACCAGCAGAGCAGATTTAGCGTAATTCTTAAGGGGCCTAGAATTTTCCGGCAACTTACAGTCACAAGCAGCAATAGCCCCTAATAAGGGAGTCAGACTGTCCTTTGAAAATTTGAAGCCAAGTGTTGACTTCTCCTCTCAAGCTATGAAAGATCTAGATGGCATCTTCTTCCAACATAAGGCTATTTCGTCTACATCAAAAATCTGTTGTTTGGTGTAGCCACCTTCATGGTTTATCTCACCTACACCTCTGAATAACTTGCTGCAGCTTCACCTTGCACTTTTATGTTATGGAGATGGCTTCTCTTACTGAACCTCATGAGCCAACCTCTACTAACTTCAAACTTTTCTTCGGCAGCCTGCCCACCTCTCTCAGCCTTCACAGAACTGAAGAGTTAGGGGCCTGCTCTGGATTAGGCTTTGGCTTAAGGGAATGTGGCTGATTTGATTTCTATCCAGACGACGAAAACTTTCTGCATATTAGCAATAAGGCTGATTTGCTTCCTTATCATTTGTGCGTTCACTGGAACAGCACTTTTAATTTCCTTCAAGAACTTCCTTGCATTCACAACTTGGCTAGTTGTCTGGCACAAGAGGCCCACCTTTAAGCCTATCTCGGCTTTTGACATGCCTTCCTCACTAAGCTTAATCATTTCCAGCTTTTGATTTAAAATGAGAGATGTGCTAGTCTTGAATACTTAAAGGCCATTGTAGTTATCAACAGGCCTAATTTCAATATTGTTGTGTCTCAGGGAATAGTGAAGCCCAAGGAGAGGGAGAGAGATGGCATAACAGTCGGCTGGTAAATCAGTCAAAACCCATACAATATTTATCGATTAAGTTTGCCATTTTAGGGGCCAGCCCCATGGCAAAGTGGTGAAGTCCATGTGCTCTGCTTCGGCAATCCAGGGTTTTGCCGGTTTGGATCCTGGGCGCGGACATGGCACCGCTCATCAAGTCATGCTGGGGTGGCGTCCCACATGCCACAACTAGAAGGACCCACAACTAAAAATATGCAACTGTGTTCTGGGGGGGCTTTGGGGAGAAAAAGGTAAAATAAAATCTTTAAAAAAAAAGTTTGCCATCTTATACGGGCACAGTTCATGGTGCCCCCCAAAAATTACAATAGTAACATCAAAGATCACATATCACCATAAGAAATATAGTAAAATGATATGGGGCTGGCCCTGTGGCCAAGTGGTTAAGTTTGCAGGCTCTGCTTTGGCTGCCCGGGGTTCACTGGTTTAGATCCTGGGTGCAGACCTACGCACCACTCATCAAGCCATGCTGAGGTGGCATCCCACACAGAAGCAACTGGAATGACTTACAACTAGGATATACAAGTATGTGCTGGTGCTCTGGGGAGAAAAAGGAAAAAAAAAGCTCAGGGCCAATCTTCCTCATGCACACAAAAAGAAATTTAATAAAATGATAAAGTTTGAAATATGGTGAGAATTACCAAAATGTGGCACAGAGACACCAAGTAAGCAAATGCTGTTAGAAAAATGACACCAATAAACTTGTTTGATGCAGAGCTGCCACAAACCTTCACTTTGTAAAAAAAATGCAATATCTGGGAGGCACAATAAAGTGAAGCACAATAAAATGAAGTATGCCTTGTAACTGGAATCATACAATATATAGACTGGCTTCTTTCAATTGCAATATGCTTTTAATATCATCTATGTCTTTTCATGGCTTGATAGCACATTCCTTTTTATTGCTGAATAGCATCCCACTGTATGGATATGTCATAGTTTGTTTACCCATCCACCCTTTGAGAGACATCTTGGTTGCTTCCACTTTTGGCAATTATGAATAAGGCTGATACAACATTTCAAATTAGTTGGGTAAATACCTACGAGTGCAATTGCTGGATTGTGTGATAAGACTATATATAAGTTTGTAAGTGACTGCCAAACTGTCTTCCAAAATAGCTGTACCAATTTACATTACTACCAGCAATGAGGACGAGTTCCTGTTGCTCTGCATCCTCACTAGCAATTAGTACTCTCAGGTTTTTTTTTTTTTTTATTATTTTAGCTATTCTAATAGGTATGTAGTAGTATCTCAGTGTTATTTTAATTTCTATTTCCCTCATGACAAATGATATCAGACATAATATTTTTGAATTTATAATTGACATACAATATTGTATTAATTTTGGGTATATGACTTAGTTATTTGATACTTGTTGACATTGCAAAATGATTACAACAATAGGTTTAATTAACATCCATCACCACGCATAGTTACAATATGTTTTCTTGTGATGAAAACTTTTAAGATCTACTCTCTTAGCAACTTTCCAATATACAACACAGTACTTCCACAGTACTTTTAACTGTAGTCATCATGGTGGTCAAAGGGTACAAACTTTCAATTAAAGATAAAAAAATTGAGCATCTTTTCATATGCTTAGTTGCCATCTGTATATCTTTTTGGAGAGCTGTCTGTTTAGATCTTTTGCCAATTTGTTAATTGAGAGGGTTTTTTTTCTTATTGTTGAGTTTTAAGGGATTTTTTTTTTTGCATATAGCTAAAAGTCCTTGATTACATATGTGTTTTGCAAATATTTTCTCCCAATCTGTGGCTTATATTTTCATTTTCTTGTGTCTGTCACAGAGCAGAAACTTTTAGCTTTAATAAAGTCCAGCGTTTCTTTCTCATGATCATGCTTTTGGTAAACACATCTGAAATCTCACTACCAAGTTGAAACTCAAATATTTTATCCTGTGTTTTTTTCTATAAGTTTTTTACTTCTGTGTTTTACATTTCTATCTATGATCCATTTTGAGTTAATTTTGTGTAATGTCTGTGTCTAGGTATATATTTTTTTGCTTATTGACATCCAATTATTTCAGCACCAAAACTTACCTTTTCCCCTTTGAATTGCCTTGCACCTTTGCCAAAATCAGTTGACTCTGTAAGTGTGCATCTATTTCTGGGCTGTTCCATTGATCCGTGCTTGTGTTCTTTCACCAGTACCATGCCGTCTTGATTGCAGTAGCTTTACAATAAGTCATCAAATTGGGCGGTGTGAGTCTGTGAACTTTGTCCTTCTTTTTCAGTATTGTATTGGCTATTCTAGGTCTTTTGCCTTGCCATGCACATTTTAATATAAGACCTTCAATATCTGCAAATAACATGTTAGGAATTTTATTGGAATTTCATTAAATCTAAAGATCAAGTTGGAAAAAAATTGACACCTTAGTAATACTGCATTTACAAATCCATAAATAAGGAATATCTCTCGATTTATTTAGATCTTCAGTTTCTTCTTTCAGTATTTTGTAGTTTCTGCATTCAATGCTATTCATATTTTGATAGACATATGTAACAGTTTCATTTTTGGAGCTATTGTAAACGTATTGTTTATTTAATTTTAACTGCTAATTGTTCATTGATAGTATTTGCATAAGTAATTGACTTTTGTACAGTGACTTGGCATTCTGTGACCTTGCTATATTCACCCATTAATTACAGGAATTATTGTGTAGATTCTTTGGTGTTTCTACACAGCCCATTTGTGTGCATTTAAAAACAATTTTATTCCTTCCTTTTCAATATGCGTACCTTTTATTTCCTTTTCTTGTCTTATTGCAGTAAGTAGGGTTTCCAGTGTGATACTGAATACCAGAAGTATGAAACGACATCTCGTCTTTTCTCCACTTTTAGGGGAAAAGTATCTAGCCTTTCACCATTAAATATAGTATTAAAATGTTACAAAAATAAACTTCTTTCAAGCCTGTTTCAAAAACGTGTTATGTAGACATTTTTATTAAGTTAGAAAAATTCCCCTCTAGTCTTAGTTTGCTGAAAGTTTTATCATGAATTGACATTATATATTTTCAAACATTTTTTCATGCATCAATTGATGTGATCATCTGATTTTCTTCTTTAGCCTTTTGATATGGCAGATTACATTGATTCATTTTTGAATGTTGAACCAGCCTTGCATATGCTGAATAAACCCCACTTGGTCATGGTGTATAATTTTATTATATTACTGTATTCAACTTGCTAATATTTGGTTGAAGATTTCTATGTATATGTTCACAAGAGATATTGGTTTGTAGTTTTCTATCATGTAATGTCTTTATCTGATTTTGAAATAGGGTAATAACAGCCTCATAGAATAAATTAAGAAGTGTTCCCTCAGCCTCTTTTTTTTCTGAGGAGGTTGTGGAGAGTTAGTATTATTTCTTCCTTGAATATTTGATAAAATTCACCAATGAAACAAACTGCTCCTGATGTTTTCCTTTTGCAGCTTATTAATTCTTAAATAGTGCATTCTAATCTGAAATTTATCTAGATTCAGGAGAATCTTCGTCCTTGACGTAAAAAAAAAACAACCTTTTCAAAACAATTCAGTCAACATTTCTTTCCTTATGTTTAATTTGAACTCATAAAATGATATTTACATTTTCTTTCAGTTTGAATTTTAAGGGTTGATTTTTATGCTATTAATCCAAGTGGCTGGTGGGTATGGATGATTTTCCTAATAAAATGCCATTCCTACTGTATTCTATATAAATACATTGTTAATTTAAAAAGGGCTTAGGATACCAGCTCTTTGAGTGGGGACCAAGAAGACCCCCAAGATTGTTGATTGTCGCTTTTCTTGCCTATAAGACGATTCTCCCTGCCTGGAAAAGCCCCGCTAAAGCAGAGATAGCAAGTACATTTGTATGGCTTTTTACAAACTGGTTAGAACATCTCCAAAGCACTTTTCTTTCGTCTTCTTTACAAATAACCACTTTGTGGAAATCAAGGAATCATGATGCTTTCCCCAAGGGAGTTATCCTTTACCCCATATCATATTTTTGATATGTGTGAAAATTTTGATAAATATGTTGTTAGCTTATCCCCTAGGTAAAGCTATGTCTCCACCCTTCAGCTTTTCCTCTTGAATCCTTTCAAGATATTCCATTTGAATTAGCTGAGCACCTGTCAGTTAACTCAGCGTGTAATAACAAAGGATTTTCAGCCCATGAACAACTCCTGTTGGATCTTCCTCAATTGTTTCACCTTGGTTTTCATCATGATACTTAAAACAAACCTCACATTTTAATAAAGGCTAATTTAACCTCAGGTGAAGCTTATCTTCTAACTCTTGCATTGTTAACTTATACACACATGCATGTTAAATTCGTACACAGTCTACCATACTTTTAAGAATGTATGTATATGGCCCAAGTTTTTTTAAAACTTATTTGACAATAGCAATATTTTCTTAATCATTCATTTTATATAAATTTAATGCTATTTCTCATTTGTTTATAAAAAATATTAGTCCTTCTCACATAATTTGTGAAATTTGCTTTGTTTCATAAATGAGCCACTTTGCCCTTCTCATGCAAACGGAAAGTCTATTCAGGGAGTGTAAGAGCTTGAACTGGGGCGGAATTAGATCCAACTCTTTGGGCAGATCATTCACCTCTGGACCTGTTTCCTCGTCTCTCAAGTGGGGTCAAGAAGATTTGTTTTCTAAGGAAGTTATAGGTTTAGGGCTAGTATAGGAAAAGGACTTGGCCCTTTGGCTGGCAGTGCTTGGCCCACAATTAATGGCAACTATTTGAAACATCAATTACTTCTGCTACCCACAGATTCTTTTTTTCCAAAAGAGAACTCAGCTTTCTTAGATGTTCTGTGGTCTGTCATCCAAGAAAACTTTGTTCTTGTAAAATGTATTTACATACTTCAGAGATTTTCTTCATTAAAAAGCAAAAACAAAAAAAAATTAACCATATTGAAAAAACTACACTCTTAAAAATATCAAGATAAGAAAAAGGCTTCTACTACTAAAATTCAAAATGATGATTTTAAATTAAAAGCTTGTAAGGCTATAGAGATTTGAGGATAACATTTTTTGCAATTCTTTTTTAAACATTGGATTTCTTTTCACTGTAAACTGCTTTTGTTATCAAGTATGTTTTTCCTTAAGGTGTAATCATGGTTTATAAAATCATTTATAAATATATAAAATATATACATATATTAGATTTAGTTTTTAATTTAGACTTTTCTAAGGTTTTAAAAAGTCTCTGCCTTGTTTTTTTTATTAGAGAAAACTAACCCAGAACTTCTATTTTAAATTTAAAATGTATTTTTTAACGTGTGCATATTAAAATTAATTAATAATATTACATAGTGTTTTATTCTTCTCAAAGATCTGTTTTCTCCGAATTAAATGGGAATTTCGCTTTTGAGTGATCATTGTTTGAGAAATCATTATTGAAAAATCTATACATCTAGCATTTTCTAAAAGAGAAAAAGTCAAGAGGAAAAAAGGCCTATTTCAGACACCATGAATTTGTAATCATTTCTTTGTTGTTGAAAAATTTCAATGCATTTTTCATACTCTACCACACGGTGGAGTATTGCTTTAAACATGGGACCATTTTACACCATGCGTTCCTAAGTAGATTAATTCTATTACGCTGATAAATAGTGAAATACGGTTTTAGTGAATGTTGAAATTTTCGGTACTAAAATTTTGAACACTATAGGACTCATTTGAATTATTACTCAAGTATAATTAAGAACAAATATTAAACACAAATTTCACTCAATGGCCCCCAACAGAAGAAAGCAAAGAAATTTATTTCAATCCTGTGGAGAGTTTATGACATAAGGTCTTGAAATAGTATTTCATTTTCATGCAGTTGTGTATTTTTTTCCTCAAAGGTGAGGAGTCATGGCATAGTCTACTGTTCTGATGATTTATTTATATTTTGGATATGTGTATTAATTGTGATAATTTACAGTTTGTGTTGAAAAATATTTATTGAATTGCATTGCATTATTTTGAAAATATGGCTGTGCTACCGAATTGCTTTAGAATTCTAATGCTGAAGACTTGACTTACTAAAACAAAGTCCATTTATTGATGCTACAGCTGAGGTACAGTCAAAAGTAGTCTCTCAATTACTCAATGCTGCTTTTAACTCAGAGCAAGCACACGTGATCTCCCTGGAAGCTAAGGCTACCTGGACACTTTATACGGACTCAGCAGTCAGGAAACTACATCTTCATGACGTCTCTCTGCCTGATCCCGCTTGTTTGCTTGTTTGTTACTCAATAGACTAATGGCAGGAGCTATGATTGGGCAGCAACTCAGATATAATACATACACAAATGACAATTACACATGAAAATGAAGAAAACATGCTTAAATAGCATCCAGTGGCTCACATCTCAGACCTCTAGTAGAAGACCACTAAACCACTGACGTGTTGCTTGTGACTTATGCCAAAATGCTTCAGAACCCCCATCCAAACATATCTATCTTTTCAAAATATTTCAACTTTTGAACATTGGATAAAGCAAATAAAAAAGATAAAGGAAACTTTCCCTAGCTCCCTACCTCATCTTCAGCATGTATGTGAGCCAAGATTAAGACAGTAACAGAAGACACATTCAAATTTGGAAAGAGAAAGGTGACATTTAAAGTGATTATTTCAAAACTGAAGAGTTGTTTAATTTTTCATTTTATAATTTCTGAGTGGTAAGAAAACCAAACATTTATTGTTGTTTAGCCCAACAACTTAATTTTTTATTGAAGTGTAATTCATTTAACATACAATTACCCACTTTAAAGTGTACAATTCAATGGCGTTTAGTGCATTCACAGTGTTGTGTAACTACCCTCTCTCTCTAACCCCAGAAGAACACCCTGTACCCATTAAGTAATCACACTCCACTCCCCACTTCGTCTGTCCCTGGACAACCACTAATCTGCTTTCTGTTTCTATTTGCCTATTATGGATATTCCATATAAAATGCATCATACAATACGTGACCTTTTTGTGTCTGGCTTCTTTTACTTAGCATAACGTTTTCAAGGTTCATGGATGTTGTAGCTTGTATCAGAATATCGTTCTTTTTTATGACTGCATAATATTCCCTTGTATATATATATCACATTTTATTTATTCTTTCATCCGTTGATGAGCACTTGAGTTGTTTCCACCTTTTGGCTACTGCAAAAAATATTACAATGAATACTTGCATACAGGAGTCTGTCTGAGTCTCTGTTTTCAGTTCTTTTAGGTATATACCTAGAAGCAGAATTGCTGGGTCACATGGTAATGCTATGTTTAGTTTCCTGAGAAGCTGCCAAATTGTTTTGTGCAGCAGATGCACTGTTTTACATTTCTACCAGCAGTGTATGAGTTCCAATTTCTCCACATCCCTGTCAATACTTATTATCTTCCGTTTTTTTGTTTTTTGTTTTGAATTATTGCCATCTTAGTAGTTGGGAAGTGGTATCTCATTGTAGCTTTGATTTGCATTTTCTTAATCACTAATGATGTAGAGCATCTTTTTCATGTCCTGTTGGCCATTTGTATATCTTCTTTGAAGAAATATCTATTCCAGTCCTTTGTTCATTTATTAATTAGACTGTCTTTGTGTTGTGGAGTTTTAGGGGTTCTTTACATAATCTGGATATTAAATCCTTATCAGATATACGATTTGCAAATATTTTCTCCCATTCTGTAGGTTGTCTTTTCATTTTCCTGATAATATCCTTTGATGCACAAAAGTGTTTAAAGTTTATGAAGTCCAATTAACCCATATTTTCCTTTTGTTTCTTGTACTTTTGGAGTTAAATCTAAGAATCCATTGCCAGATATGAGGTCATCAAGAATTATGCCTATGTTTTCTTCTAATAGTTTTAGCTCTTATATTTGGGTTGTTAATCTATTTTGAGTTGATTTTTGCGCATGAAATGAGGTAGAAGTCCTACTTAATTCTTACATACATTTACCTAATTGTGCCAGCACCATATGTTAAAGAACTGTTTTTTCCTTGTTGAATGGTCTTGCACCCTTGTCAAAAATCAGTTGTCCATAGATCTTTAGGTTTACTTCTAGACTCTTAATCTTATTCCATTTGTCTATATTTGTATCCTTAGTACCAAACTGTTTCGAATATTCTAACTTTGTAGTAGTTTTGAAATCAGGAAATGTGAATCTGCCAACTTTCTCTCTTTGAATATTGTTTTGGCTATTTGGGCCTCTTGAAATTCCATGTGAACTTTTGGAACAGATTTTCCATTTTTGCACAACAGGCAAGTGGAATTTTGATAGGGTTTGCTGTGACTCTGTAGATCAATTTGAGGAGTATTGCTGTCTTAACAATATTAAGTCTTCCAATCCGTGAAAAAGGAATTTCTTTCCATTTATTTAGATCTTCCGCAATTTCTTTCAGCAATGTTTTATAGTTTTCAGCAGGCAATTCTTTCACCTCTTTGGTTAAATTTATTCCTAGGTATTTTATTCTTTTGGATGTTATTGTGAATGGAATTATTTTCTTTATTTCATTTCAGGTTGTTGTTTATTGCTTTTGTAAGAAGCACAAGTGATTCTTGCATGTTGATTTTGTGACCTGCAACTTTGCTGAATTAGTTTATTAGTGCCAGTAGGGGTTTTTTGTTTTTGGATTCTTAGGGATTTTCTGTTTACTGAATCTTGTCATCTGCAAATAGAGATAGTTCTACCTTTCCATTTGGATATTTTCTATTTCTTTTTCTTGATTAATTACTCTAAGACTTCCAATACGGTGTTGAATAGCATCGATGAAAGCAGGCATCCTTGTCTTATTCCCGATCTTAGGGGGAAAGCTTTCAGTCATTCAGCATTGAGTATGGTGTTAGCTGTGAGTTTTTCATAAATGCCCTTTATTACGTTGAGGAATTTCCTTTCTATTCCTAGCTTGCTGAGCGTTTGATTATGAAATGTTGTTTTGTTGAATGTTTTTTCTGTGTCTATTGAGATGATCTTTTTTTTTTTATTTCTTTGTTCTATTAATGTGGTATATTTCATTCATTGATTTTTCTTATGTTGAACCAGTCTTGCATTCCTGGGATAAAACCCACTTGATCATGGTGGATAAATATTTTAATGTGCTATTGAATTTGGTTTGCTAGTATTTTTGCATTTTATTTCAATAAGGGATATTGATCTGTTGTTTTCTTTTTTCTTTTTTTTTTTTTAATGTCTTTGTCTGGCTTTGGTATCAGGGTAATACTGGCCTTATAGAATGTGCTAGAAAGTGTGTCTTCCTCTTCCATTTTTTGGAAGAGTTTGTGTAGGATTGGTGTTAATTCTTCTCTGAATGTTTGGTAGAATTCATCGGTGAAGTCATCTGATTATGGACCTTTCTTTGTTGAGAGGTTTTTGATTACTTATTGATTTAATCTCTTTGCTTGTTCAAGGTCCTTTGAGATTTTCTATTTCTTCTTGAGTCAGTTTTGGTGATTTGTGTGTTTCTAGAAATTTGTCCATTTCATCTATATTATGTATAAATATATTTTTTAGCCCATGATTGCTCATGGTATTTTCTTATAGTCCTTTTAATTTCTGTGAAGTCGGCAGTAACATCCCCACTTGCATTTCTGACTTAGTTATTTATGTCTTCTGTCCATTTTTCTAAGTCTAGCTAAAGTTTTGTGGATTTTGTTGATCTTTTCAGAGAAGCAGCTTTTGATTTTGATGACTCTCTATTGTTTTTCTATTCTCCTATTGCATTTAAATCTGCTTTAATCTTTATATTTATTGACTTCTGCAGGTTTCGGGTTTAACTTCCCCTCCTTTCTCTAATTCCTGAAGGTGTAAAGTTGGATTGTTAATT
This sequence comes from Equus quagga, assembly GCF_021613505.1. NCBI lineage: Eukaryota > Metazoa > Chordata > Mammalia > Perissodactyla > Equidae > Equus > Equus quagga. Next base: position 76,541,087 of record NC_060274.1, on the reverse strand, counting down.
TGAGACCTTTCTTCTTTTGTAATGTAGTCATTTATAGCTACAGATTTCCATCTGAGCATTATTTTTACTGCATCCTGTGTTTTGGTAATTTGTGTTTTCATTTTCGCTCATATCCAAGTATTTTAAAACTTTCCCTAATGACTTTTTCTTTGACTCATTGGTTGTTTAAGTTTGTTGTTTAATTTCCACATACATGCAAAGTTTCCAATTTTCCTTCTGTTATTGATTTCCAGCTTCATTCCATTGTAGTTGGAAAGATATTTAACATGATTTTAATCTTTTAAAATATATTGAAAATTATTTTGTGACCTAACATGTGCACTCTCCTTTTGTTCCATGTGCGCTCTCCTTTTGTTGTGTGAAGTGTTCTGTCAATGACCGTTAGGTCATGTATGTATATGTTAGGTCAAATATATGTATGACTATTAGGTCTAGCTGGTCTACAGTATTCTTCAAGCCCTTTATTTCTTTACTGATTTTCTTTCTAAATATTCTATCCATTATTGAAAGTGGATTACTGAGGATTATCTGTTTCCTATCCTTTCACCTTCAATTTATTTGTGTCTCTGGGTCTACAATGAGTCTCTTGTAAGCAGCATATCATTGGATCATGTTTTGCTTTGTTTTCTTTTCTTTTCTACAAATCTTTGTCTTTTACCTGGTCAGTTTAATTGATTCACATTTAAAGTGATTACTGATAATAAAGAACTAACTTCTACCATTTTGCTACCTGCTTTCTCTTCGTCTTATATCTTCTTTGTTCCTCATCTCCTCCAATATTGCCTTCTTAGTGTTTGATGGATTTTTTCCTAGTAAATCATTTTGACTGCCTCTTCATTTCCTTTTATATATGTAAAAATATATAAATAAAATATATTTAATAAATATATATTTAAATAAGGTTTATTGAGATATAATTTATATACAGTAAAACTTACTCTTTTTGGTGTGCAGTTCTATGAGTTTTAACAAATGCATACAGTAATGTTAAATACTATCACAATCAAGTTATGGAACAGTTTCCTCTCCCAACTAACTATTCATCTGTATCCTTTGTAGTAACCCTCTCCACAACCCCAGTCCTTCACAGTTACTGATCTATTCTCTGTCTTTATAGATTGTCCTTGTAGAATCATACAGTATGTAGACTTCTTTTTATAAGCATACTTAACGTAAAATATGTCCTCTTAGTAAATTTTAAGTATATCATACAGTATCATTAACTATAGGCACCATGCTGTACAGTAGATCTTTAGGATTTATTTACTGTCCATAACTGAAATTTTGTGCCCTATGACTAATATCTCCCTGTTTCTCTCTCCCCTCAGCAACTGGCATCCACCATTCTTCTCTCTGTTTCTATGAGTTTGACTATTTTAGATTTTTCATATATGTAGATTCATGTAGTATTTGTCCTTCTGTGTTTGGCTTATTTCACTTAGCATAATGTCCTCCAGGTTCATCCATGTTGTCACTAATGGCAGAATTTCCTTCTGTTTTTAAGGCTGAATAATATTCCATTGTAACTATACATGCCACATTTTTAAATTCCATTCTTTTGTTGGTGGACATTTAGGTTACTTTCACCTCTTGGCTATTGTGAATAATCCCTCAATGAACAAGATAGTGCAATTATCTCTTCAAGATCCTGATTTCAAGGTCTGGCCCCCTGGCCTAGTGGTTAAATTCCCATGCTCGGCTTTGGCGGCCCAGGGTTTCGCCGATTTGGATCCTCAGCACGGACATGGCATCTCTCATCAGGCCATGTTGAGGGGGTTTTCCCCCATGCCACAACTAGAAGGACCCACAACTAAAATATACAACTATGTACTGGGGGGATTTGGGGAGAAAAAGCAAAAAATAAATAAATAAATAAATAAGAAAATTGGCAAGAGTTGTTAGCTCAGGTGCCAATCTTTAGGGAAAAAACAGATCTTGATTTCAATTCCTTTGGATATCTATCTAGAAGTTGGATTGCTAGATCTTATGAGAGGTCAATTTTTAATTTCTTGAGGAAACTCCATGCTGTTTTCCATTGCGGCTGCACCAATTTACATGCCCGCAGTGTACTACAGTTCCCTTTTCTCTACATCCTCACTAGCACTTATTTATTTTGATAATAGCTATTATAACAGGTTTGAAGTGATGTCTCATTGTGGCTTTGATTTACATTTCCTTCTTGATTAGCGATGTTGAGCACCTTTTCATATATCTGTTGACTATTTGTATGTATATATGTATTTGTATGGAAAAATGTCCATTTGGGTCCATTTTTAAAATGAGTTGTTTTTTGTTTTTCTGCTATTGCATTCTATGAGTTCCTTATGTATTTCTGATATTAACCTCTTATCAGATATATGGTTTGCAATATTTTTTCCCATTCCATATGCTGTCTTTTCATTTTGTTGATTGTTTCCTTTGCTGTGGAGAGTTTTTTAGTTTAATGTAGTCCACTTGTCTAGTTTTGTTTTTGTCTCCTGTGCCTTTAGCATCATATCCAAGAAATTATTTCCAACACTAATGTCAAGAAGTGTTTCCCCTGTTTCCTTCTAGGAGCTTTATGGTTTCAGGTCTTACATTTAAATTCCTAATCTATTTAGAGTTCTTTTTTTGTGTATGTGTCACGTAAGGATCCAGTTTCATTCTTTTGCATATAGACATCCATTTTTTTCCAACGCTTGATCAGACAGAAAACTAATAAGGAAGAGCAAATATGAATAACACTGTAGACCAAATGGACCTAGCAGACACATGCAGAACATGCTGTCCAACCACAGCAGAATACACAGGCTTCTCAAGTGCACACAGTGTATTTTCCAGGATAGAACATATGTTGGGCCACAAAGAAAGTTTTAACAAATTGAAGATTTGAAATCATATCAAGAATATTTTCTGATTACAATGATATAAAACTAGAAATCAATAATAGAAGGAAAACTGAAAAATGCACAATTACATGGAAATTAAACAACATACTCCTGAATAACTAGTGGGTCAAAGAAGAACTCAAAAGGGAAGTCAGAAAGTATCTTGAGAAAAACAAAAATGAAAACACAGCATACCAAACCTTATGGGATGCAGCCAAAGCAGTTTTAGAAGGGAAGTTTATAGTGATAAATGCCTCCATTAAGAAAAAAGAAAGATCTCAAATAAACAACCTAACTGTACACCTCAAGGAACTAGAAAAAGAAGAAACCAAACCCAAAGTTAGCAGAAAAAAGGACATAATAAAGATTAGAAAGAAAGACATAAATAACCCAAAGTTAGCAGAAGGAAGGACATAATAAACAAATAGAGACTAGAAAGACAACAGAAAAAAATCAATGAAACGAGTGTTGTTTTTTGAAAAGATAAACAAAATTGACATACTTTTAGCTAGAATAACCAAGAAAAAAAGAGAGAGGACTCAAATAAACAAAATTATAAATGAAGGGGAGACATTACAACTGATACCAATACAAAGGATCACAAAAGGCTACTATGAAGAGCTACAACAAATTGGATAACCCAGAAGAAAGGGATAAATTCCTAGAAACATACAACATACCAAGACTGAATAATGAAGATATAGAAAATCTGGACAGAACAATTATTAGTATGAAGACGGAATCAATAATCAAAAACCTTCCAAGAAAGAGAAGTCCAGCACCAGCTGGCTTCACTAGCAAATTCTACCAAACATTTAAAGAAGAATTAATGCCAATCCTTCTCAAACTCTTTCAAAAAATTGAAGAGGAGGGAACACTTCCAAACTCACTTTAAGAGACTAACATTACCCTGATACCAAAGCCAGACAAGGACTCTACAAGAAAAGAAAATTACAGATGAATATCCTTGATGAACATAGATGCAACCATTTTCAACAAAATATTTACAAACAAAATTCAACAGAAAATTAAAAAGATCGTACACTATAATCAAGTGGGATTTATTCTTGAGCTTAAAGAATGGTTCAACATGTGCAAATCAATAAATGTGATGCACCACATTAACAAAATCAAGGATGAAAACCATACGATCATCTGAATAGGTACATAAAAAGCATTTGACAAAATTCAACATCCTTTCGTGAGAAAAACTCTCAACAAACTGGGTATAAAGGGAATATACCTCAACATAATAAAGGCTGTATATGAGAAGCCCACAGCTAACATCATACTCAATTATTAAACGATGAATATTTTTCCTCTAAGATCAGGAAGAAGACAAGGGTTCCCACTCTCACCAGTTTTATTCAAGATAGTGCTGGAAGTTCTTACTAGAGCAATTAGGCAATAAAAAGAAATAAAATGCATCCAAATAAAAAGGGAAGAAGTAAAATTTTCTCTGTTTGCAGATGACATGATATTGTACATAGAAAATCCTTAGGACTCCACCAAAAAACTGTGAGAACTAATAAACAAATTTATTTATGTTGCAGGATACAAAATAAATATACAAACTTAGTTGCATCTCTATATACCAGCAATAAACTATCTGAACAGGAAATTCAGAAAACAATTTCATTTACAAGAGCATCAAAAAGAATAAAATACTTAATAATACATTTAACCAAGGAAGTGAAAGATCTGTATACTGGAAACTGTAAGATATTGGTGAAAGAATTTGAAGAAGACACAAATAAGTGAAAGAGATCCCATGTTTCCTCCTCACTTAAGGCAAGATGAGTTTTAGAAAGATCTTAGCAGTCATTCTATGTTCAGACCGTAGACTATTTTCTGTTTATGTCAATCATTAAGTCCTGTGTTCACCGATATGTATTTTTATGTATATAACCTTCAACTATTAGAAAATGCTAATTTCTGGAGTCAATTTTAATTTGTAATCATACATCTTGTCTTCTTACCTAGAGTATAAAGGCACTAAGGTGTTGATTTTCATCCTATATTTACCACACTCTTCCCTCTGAAAGCTATATCTAGTACCCAATACTCGATGGCTTCATTGATTTTCTTCTGACAGTTTCCATTAAATTTTCGTGTAAAATGTGGTAGGATTTATGTCAATGTTCCAACTGCAGGTGGCACTAACTTAATTTGTCATTTCTGTTCTTGGTTATTCTTTCGTAACCTGGAAGTGAGCAGAATACTATATATCATGAATCATATTGAAGGAAAAGCCTGAAGAATAGTTCCTTTGAGGGAGAAGTTTCATGTGAGAAACAATTTTCTCTTTTAATCCATTGTGCTCCTAGGAGTCCAGCCAGGACCACATCTGTTTAATTTATTTGATATATCTTAGTGTCTAGCTTGGTGATGTGAGCATGTAGACATTTAACAAATACTTTATCATGACAGTTGTGGCTATCATTATTAGGGCAATTATGAAGCCTAGTCAGAAATGTTTTGATTCTGTGACTTCATGTTAAGATATGTTTTGTCTCTAGATTTCTCTTTTGATAGAAACCTTGAATGAACTACATTTGTGTAAACATTCAGCAAATCATAGGAAGGAATCATAGAAGCCACCTAGTTCATATACCTTATTTTACACAGGAAGAATTTGAAGAACAAGGAAGTTGACTTGTTCAATATAAAGAGTATAGTTAGTTCCAGATCTAGGGGAAAAAAACAACTCTTCTGATCCTAAACCTGGTGATATTTCTACCATACTAAAACACAAAGCTGCTTTTGGTACCACAACATCACAATTTACAGCTGTTATTAGAAACCGTGTTTTAGAATTCACAATGGAATACAAAGAATACTGAAAATAACTTGATGTATGCCTTCTCAATTTTGATATTTTGATAGAGTGGATGAGCCCATCCCATTTTATCAGGCATATATTGAATAGTAATAAAATCCAGAACTAAGAGAATACTACCTAATAAAGTCTAGTTGGGTAGTCAATTTCAACCTCAGCTGACAGAGGAAACTGATAGAATTTAAGTGAATAGAACTTCAGGGCATGTGTTAATATTGGCTTTGGGGAATTAAAAAAAATTTGGAAACTTACCTCCCTGGTAAGATGGCCAGTGTTGAAAGCAAATCTCCTTTATAGTGATCCAGGTATCGATATCTGTTGAGGTTCAGGGAAAATACTGGGGATTTCAAAATACACAATATCATATGTATTCTGACATTAATGATTTTCATTGGCTGAGGCCAATTAATGTAGTATAAGATGAAAATCCTGTACATTCCAAAGTAGGCTTGATGCAAAATGCAGCTACCACAACAAATCTCAAAAGACTTTTGTTCATTTGGTTAATTTTGTAGCCAAATGTTTTATTTCATAATTCTGGAAGTCAACCAATTCCCTGTTCCCTCACTACATTTCAACGCTGAATAAATACACTGCTGGACGTGGCCCACTGAAAACGACCTGCTATCACTCATGCAGGCAAAACCACGGATTCTGAATTGATTTGGTCCTCCTTCTGGATTGTGGTAGGGAAAATAAACGCACACAGTGACTTATGTCTGTTTCTTCAGGTGACTTTCACCTTGGCTGACTTGATTTGTGCTGAGGGGACCACAGAGAGACCTTCATCTGCTTCCCAGTAACCAAAGGTCAAGCTATTTTCGTGCTTTCTGCCTCATTTTCCTTCCTTCTGGGATTGATCTTGTTCTTTCAAGCCTTATATTATTGTCACACCTCCTATTTTTTTTAAACCATTTTCACTTTGTGATTAATTTTAGGTCCCTTTTAAGTATAGTATAAATCTATTTAACTGTTTTACAAAGAAGAATTCTTATGTAGATTCTTCTCTTTGCCCCTGGTCCCAGCCAAGCTGAACCATTTGCTATTCAGCAAAAGTGTAAGACACCTTAGCCAGCCTTGTTGATCTAGTGGTTAAGATTCATGCTCTTACCACTGCAGCCCATTTCCCGGTCAGGGAACCACACCACCCCTCTGTCCGTTGTCATAGTGTGGTAACTGTGTGTTGTTGTGATGCTGAGAGCTATGCCACTGGTATTTCAAATACCAGCAGGCTCACTCATGGTGGGCAGGTTTCAGCAGCGTTTCCAGACTAAGACAGGCTGAGAAGAAGGACCTAGCCACCCAATTCGGAAAAAATTGGCCATGAAAACCCTGTGAATAGCAGTGCAGCGTTGTCCAATATAGCACCAGAAGGTGAGAGGATGTTGCGAAAAGACTGGGAAGGGTTCTGCTCTGCGGTACACAGTGTCGCTAGGATTTTGAATCAACTCAACGGCACTAACAACAACAATGAGGCACTTCCACCGCTTTTTGCTTTGACGTATGCTGTTTCATTTGCTTAAAATGTCCATTCTCTTTCCTTCTGTGACTAGCTGATTTCTAGTACCCTTCAAGACTTAGTTTTCGTTACCTCCATAATACCTTCTCTGTCTCATTCGGTCTGGATTAGGTACCCCTACATTGTATCTTGGCTCATCATTCTACTCCTCACACTACGTTGTTATTGCCATTTTGTTGCCTTCGTGCACCCTACCACCACCCCATAAGCCAAGTGAGAGCAATCATTGGTTTCTTTTTCTTTTTATTGCCTGTTCATGGGGCCTGACACATGGTAGGTTCAAAACACATGATAGTTGAATAAATGGATGGGGATTTGGAAAAAGAATCAGCTTGGCGCACTGTTAATTTCAAACATACATTTTATAGAAAACAGTTATGTGTTATGTGTTGTAGGTATAGAATATAGATATCATATGTAACACATTTATCAGAGTTCATGGAATAAAATTAGATTTAGAATCAGAAGACGTGAGGTATGACCTAGACAAGAATCTTAACTTCCCTTCATTTCAATTTACTCTGTAAAATAAAACCGCACTAACATTTCTAATGATAAAAACAATTCTTAGAGACAGATTAGTTTTTTTTTCATTGTAAGAGATAGTGAAGTGGCTTGTCAGTTTCTAATCAATTAAACTATATATTGAGCCTTTAATATGTATTTGTCACAGTGTGCAATGTTCATAGCACTTAAAAATAATAATTCAGAGCCAAGCCAACATATAAGTGTTCAAACAAATAAATGTTCTAACCTTGACAAACCCTATTTTGCAGAGACGATAAGTTCGTATAGGAAAGGGATTTTACAACTAAAGGGATGAGGACCAGCTAAGAGTATTAGAACTTTAGAAGTGAATGGGATCTTACGGTCATCTATCTCCTTTGATTTCGAACAAATTCAGTTGAGGTTTGATGAATTGTAGCCAAATCAAAGATTCTAGAGTCCTAATTGGAATTCAGAACTCCCAATCTGGTACTCTTTCCACCATAACTCCTATATAACAGATCCTATATAATAGATCTCGTACATAATAGACTGAAGCTAAAGCCAGTAGTGACAAGGCACATGTAAAACCAAGGACAGGGAGAAATTAGAACAGTCAAGGCCTAAGGAGCACATGTAGACTCAAAGTCCAGCTAAAGATTCTAGACAAAATTCAGACAGATATTTCAAATGCTATGTGAAGTCAATATCTGCTTTTATTTTTGCCGCCCAGCATCACTCTCCTTGATAAGAAAACTCCAATTTTCTTCTTCCAGACTCTCAGTCTTTGTAGCTTAAGTGGAGCCTTTCTATCTAGGAGCAATCTTGTTGCTAATCTGTATATGTCTAAATTTATTGTCCCTAAGTCTTAGACATTTGTAGAGTAAACATTTCAAAGTGGATAAGAGAATAGACCCCTACCTAATCTTCAGAAACTCTAAGATCTGACTTATTGAAGGTGATCATCCATTTGACACTAGTGTATTTCTGCTGTATTTCAGTTAAATATTTATTGAAGCCTTTTTTCCACCTCTGACATCATGAACCTTTGCCTTTACCTGTTAAGATCATCTCTTATATATTTAAACTTCATTCTCAACTACGGGCATAGTTTCCAGGCTTCTGCTACACCCTGTTCCACACAGCTTCTTATGGTCTACACTCCATATTATCAATGGTAACAGTATGATTTTCCTCTTTGTCAAGTGTGTTTTTTTTTAATTTTTTTTTTTAAAGATTTTATTTTTTTTCCTTTTTCTCCCCAAAGCCCCCCAGTATATAGTTGTATATTCTTCGTTGTGGGTCCTCCTAGTTGTGGCATGTGGGACGCTGCCTCAGCGTGGTTTGATGAGCAGTGCCATGTCCGCGCCCAGGATTCGAACCAACGAAACACTGGGCCGCCTGCAGCGGAGCGCGTGAGCTTAACCACTCTGCCACGGGGCCAGCCCCTGTCAAGTGTGTTTTTTGAAAATTGCTGCTCTATTTTACAGAATGCTGGCTCTTCAGATAGACACCTTTAGGTTTGAAAGTTGTCTGCACCACATGTTAGCTACATGACCTCGGGAAAGCTACTTAACACTTCAAAGCACCATTTCTTCATCTGCAAAATATATATAATTTATATCTCCCTCATATGACTGTTGTAGGTATAGAATATAGATATCATATGTAACACATTTATCAGAGTTCATGGTACTTACCAAGTCCTATAAATATTAGACATTATTATTATCCTTATGATTCTTATTCCAAAGTAGTCACTCTGGGTACTCTTTTCCCCATATTTGTCCCACTTTTGCTTAAGTTGTTAAATTTTTATAGCATCTTTCAATATTTTGAGGGCTGAAAACAGTCAATTTTCACTCTAAGACACAAATTCACTGTTGCTGCTGTATCCTTTATTGGTCATTTGGTTATATAATAATATTTATTTCTAATAATTCTAAGCATGATAGACAGACAAACAGATAGAAAGATAGATGTCAGTGTGTCTATCTAGATTCCGCTAGATTTCACCATCTGTCTTAAGGAAGGACTGAGAGCTTGTACATATTAGTATCCCCAGCTCCTATAGCATATGGCCTGGTACTCAGAAAGAAGAAAGGGTAGGAAGGAGATAGGGAAGAGACACCAAAGAACTACCTCATAGTATTTCCAAATCTTTTCATTCTGAATTCTAGAAAATATTCTAAAGTCGTGCGTGGAATTTACACACACACACACACACATATATAAAACTGTTCAACCATGCAGTGTGGGAGAGGAAGAAAGAACACATTTAAGAAGAGGGGGAATGAGTAGTAGGGCAAGCAGAAGCAGTCATACATGCATGCTGGCTTTCAGCAAATGTTTATTGAGTTCCTTCTATGTGCCAAGCACCGGACTTGGTGCTACAGTCTAGTGGAGGAGAATATACCGTTCAAATAGTCTATAAATAAGCCACACCTTAGAAGGATGTGGTTTTGATGCTGAATTGGCAGCAGACGATCCATCCTAGCATCCTTACCCTGTTTTAGATGTTAGCACGTTGGCCAACATTTATTGATGACTCACTCCTGCTAGTCACTGTGCTCAGCATTTCACATGTTTTCTCATCAAAACTTTAAAACAAAGCCATCCTAGTGGTGTTTTGGGATGGCAGGAGTATGAGGGGAAGGGAGCTTTATGTTTTACATTTTACAGATAGGAAAACTAGAGCTAAGAGAGGAACTGACCCATGGCTCCACAACTGAAGGAATAGTGGAGCTGTGGTTCAAACCCAAATCTCTGATAAGAGAACTCGATTTCTGAACTGCACACAACACTGCCCCTCTAATCTATAGCTTCTTTGATATAATTGTTGGTTATGGCTAAGGGTGCCAAAGCCAGTTTATTTGCGCAGGTAATTTCGCTGCAGATGGTACTTCTAATTTCCATGACCCTTGCAAAAGAGTCATTTGGGGAAAAATTTTTAGGGAATGTATAAGGTTTAAAGTCCTAAAAGATAGCTGGGCTCCCAAAGGAAATGTCAGCAATTGTGAGAGAAGCTAAATAGAATGTGTATACCATGGATGGGCAGGATTCCTTCTCCAAAATTATTCAAGGCAGAAAAAAAGTATTTGGAAATGGTTTATTGATCATTTTAATCCTTTTTTAAAATGGGAAATCATAACCCTGCTGGGCAATTTTAAGAAAAATCTATACCCGTGTGACTTGTAACAGAGTATGAAGTTATGTCGAAATGAAGAAAGGTGTTATTGTAATGAAAATGAAAGGCAGATATAATGGAATACGAGACAATGAGAGCTTGCCAGGAAAAAAAAAATGTGCTAGTGGTTATCAGGGCAATTTTAGAAAGGAAGAGGGTGAAAGAGAAAGAGACAGCAAGAAAGAGTAACAGAGCAAGAGAGACTTGCTGTGTTTGGAAGATTCAAGTAACATATTCCAGTCTTCAGAAGAAAGTAATCTGTGGAGCAACAATATTCAAAGGGCTTAATGAAGAAGACTTCAGTCCCCCTCCAGTCCTTCTGTATGATCTCACACTCCCCCGTCTCTGCTTGCTAATATGATTTCTAAGTACTTTGATATTAGAAGTGGAGTATCTTGTATAGAAGAAATGGTCTTTTTGATTATTGGAAAGATGTGTTCCAGAATAAATCTACATATCTGAAATTTGCTTTATAAATGCAAATCTATAAATTTTCTGATACATATATAATCAGACTCATAGATTCCCCAAGACCTCACTGTAGAACTGACACATTGAAATCTCGGACACACAAGACTGAGAACCAAATACTAGGCTACTATGATGACTCCATCAAGACTCAGAAATCCCATGGATGTCATCATGATGTGGCCTGCAGCTTTCCCTTCCTGTGTCCACAAGGAAAAAATGTAGAGTGCATTTCAGTCTAGATGTAGATGAGAAAATTTTGTCAAACGTGTGCCACTGTTAGTGTGCTATAATTCTGATTTCTCAGCTTGTATGGGGAGGATGTTACAAGGCTGTCCTCATTTGGTATCTGTGATGATTTAAATACCTGTTTAACAAATGACAGCAAACACTACCCTCGAGGTGCAGGGGAACATAGTTTTTATTAATAATAAATCCCCATATTAGCGGAATGGATTCAAGCAATGGACAGATTTTTTTTTTTTAATTCGTGAGGCACAAGAAACAAATTGTCTATGATGAAATGGTATTTTTTTTAACACTTTTGGTCAAATTGACTGGTATTTGTATATCTTAACAATAAACATCATCAAATGTGAGATAATAAAACACAGTAAACTGCTAATTCCAAAGACTTTTCACTTCAGTTTTGAGAAGAAATAAGAATGTCACCATGAGAAGCAAGGAGGATACCTTTAGTGGTTTACAGCCACTTGATTGAACCACTCAGGAGTTCTCACAGAGGATGATCTCTATCTACTCCTAGATATTTTCTCTAAAGTCTTCAAGCTTTGTTCTGTTTAATTGGTAAAGCTGCATCATGCCAACCTGTCATCATTCTATCATCCCTTACCACTGAAATCCAAAAGAAAAGCTCTTGCAGAGGTGGCTTTGAAGGAAACACAAAATTGTAGAATTTTCAATAAATAAGACCCCTGGCCAGCAGTCAGGCAGCATGTGTTCATTGTGAAACTCAATGCATCCCCAAGGGGCTCTGCTGTATCCTCTTAGATTGGCTGCTACGTTGTAGCTGGGAAAACGCAAAATATAAATAAGTAGAAGGAGCCAGGTGGCATGGGGATTTCGTAAAGCCACTTTTCATTTCTGGAAGTCTGTGTGAAAAATAATGCTGAAATCAAAATCCAAAAGTGTTGGGTGGAGTGAACCCAGTCTCTGGATATTTGGCTGTACAAACTCAGAAGCCCCAAGCCCTCTGGCCAAGTACAGTGTGATTGGCAGCTTGTGGAGATGGCTGCGATGGAAATAGCAGGCATGTGGATCAGGTCTGAGGTGAGTGAACAGAAATGCGTGGGTTCCCTGGAGAAAGAGTGTGGAGAAAGAGAAATGATATTTTGGCCTTCAGGGAAGTTTCTGGATTCAGCATATCATATTGAATAAAAGATAATGTGCACTTGGCAATTGGAATGAAACTAAAGGACTCATTAGTTAAGATAAATCTGATTCTTCTTGAAAGAAATTCTGTCTTAGGTTACAGACTTGAGTAATTATATCTGTCAAGAAGCAATTTATTTAATTATAAATCAGAATGGGGATCAATGTGAATAGTAGCAAAAGGAAAAATAGGAGAAATAATGATTAAAAGGCTTCAGAACAATGTAATAGTACTTAGGCAGGGGTAATTGTAAAATCTGAACATAACAATTTACAAATATGTAATATATGGATCTGCTGGGTTGATTTCTGTTTTAAACATTCCATATGGATTATTTTGGACAGAACTGTTCAATTGTATGTTTGTTTCTCATCACACAAGAAATGGTATTCAAACATAGAACGTGTTCCAGTAGGCTTACCTAGGGTTAGGTGCAATTCTCTGAGGGCTGGGGAGCTCCTGTTTTTTCTCTTCTATATAACAAGCTGGATTAGAAAACAATTGATAGAGAGTATTGTTATTCTAGGGATGGGCTTCTTTTTGTTTTTCTTTTTTGTATTTGAAGAAGATTAGCCCTGAGCTAACATCTGATGAAAATCCGCCTCTTTTTTTGCTGAGGAAGGCTGGCCCTGGGCTAACATCCATGCCCATCTTCCTCTACTTTATATGTGGGACACCTGCCACAGCATGGCTTGACAAGCAATGCGTAGGTCCATGCCCAGGATCCGAACCGGTGAACCCAGGGCTGCCAAAGCGGAATGTGCAAACTTAAGCACTGTGCCACAAGACTGGCCCCTGTTTTTCTTTTGTAAAATAAGGAAATCATCTGCAAATTTTACCCTTAATTTTTAATATAATGTTGTTTGGGCTTTTTTTACAATATACAAGGGTGCAGCAAACTTACTCTTAGAAACAATGGTAAATAAGTCTTAAAAAATTGAGATTAAAAAGGCCAAAATCCATTAGGAAAATATGCAAAAAACATAATAGACAGTTTACAGGGAAAGATATGCAAGTGACCCTTAAATATATGAAAAGATGCTCATATTTAATTTTTGTTCAGTAATTCCATTTTTAGCAATTTAAGCTAAAGATAATCTCCAAAAATACAAAAACATATGCTCAAGGTTATTCATTGCCACGTTATTTGCAATATCAAAATATTGGAAATGACCTAAATGCCCATACGTAGGAGAGTGGTTGAATAAACTATGGTACTTTCACACAATGGAGGACTATTAAGCTATAAAAAGAATGAATATCTCTGTTAACTGATATTGAGGGATCTCAAGAGTATGTACATTAGAGGAAAAAAAGCAAGAGGCAAATATTTTCTATTACACCTTATCTTTTGTGTGACAAAAAAGGCCATACGGGGGCCAGCCCCGTGGCACAGCGGTTAAGTTTGCAAGTTCTGCTTACGCGGTCTGGGGTCCACTGATTCAGCTCCCTGGTACAGATCTATGCAGTGCTTGTCAAGCCGTGCTGTGGCAGGCATGCCACTTATAAAGTAGAGGAAGATGGGCATGGATGTTAGCTCAGGGCCAGTCTTCCTCAGCAAAAAGAGGAGGATTGGTGGCAGATGTTAGCTCAGGGCTAATCTTCCTCAAGAAAAAAAGGAAAAGATAGAAGGCCATATGTATGTATGCATATTTCTTTATTTCTATGCACCTGTGCTATAGACTGAATGTTTGTCTCTCCCCAAAATTCACGTTAAATCCTAACCCCAAGTATGATGATATTAGGAGGTAGAGATGTCACATAAAATAATTACATATCTGTAAAATAGCACGTAGTGAATTTAAGAACACATTCAACTATTCCTCACTAATTATAAACTCTTTGTCAACATTTATATTGATTACGAGGCATTCTCCCACCTCCCATAATTCCTAAATGTTTACTGCACCTTCTCCATGTACATTTACCAAAAAAATATTCTTCATTTCCTCATTTTTTCTTCTCTTACCCTTTCTGAATGCTTAGAACTTCATTCACCGGGACTATTTCTGCCTGCTCCTTGTAAACTTTGTTCGCTATGGAATTATTTCAAACCTCAAATTCTTTAAATAGATTAAAGATTCCTTTTAAACTTTTAGACATGGATAGTCTGTAGTTTTTATAGTTATAGCACAAGTTACTTGGGAATTCCCATCTGTGTCCAACGTGCAGCTGGCACCAGGCCACAGTTATTTTCTTAAGTTCCTTTCTTAAAAGAAAAAAAAGGTAGAAGAGAATTAACCCTAAAAAATAGTAATCATATTTCCGTAAACATCAAGGTACTCTTTCTCAATGTCTTATCTAGTATTTTTTTCTTTATATTTCTTTATCTAGGTCCCAGCTTCTTAGACAGCTTCAACTGGAAACTCATTCAATGTGTGGCTGGGGCTGCAGATCTCCAAAGGGATCAGCATGTTTCAAACCTTACAAACAGAGCAAAGTAGAATAATGTAAACCAACAGATAGTTTGAACTGTATGAATTTCAAGTCTATTTACATAGAAGACATTCATTAGAGAAGACCCTAACATTATCCATAAACAGACATACTTATCCATACAAACATAACCAAACAATGTTGTTAATTATTCTCACGGAAAAGGCCAGAGGGGTAACTGCAATTCTTTTAAACTCCTTCCCCATTCCAACTGAACTCTAAAACAGTCAGGTCTCCTTGCAGACCCTTGAGGTCGATATGAAATTGTACCAGCAAGAAGTATTCAACTATATATTTCCTAATTTTAGGATTTTTAGTCTTCCTCCTTTGTTATGGACTGAGGGTTTGTGTCTCCCCCCAAAAATTCACATGCTGAAGCCCTAACTCCTGATGTGATGGTACTTGGAGATGGGGCTTTGGGAAGGCAACTGGGGTTAGATGAAGGCATGAGGGTGGGGCCCTCATAATGGAATTAGTGCCCTTAGAAGAAGAGGAAGAGCTCTCTCTTTCTCTGTCTCTCTCTTTTGGTCATGTGAGGACACAGTGAGAAGGTGGCTGTCTCCAAGCCAGGAAGAGAGTCTTCCCCAGAGACTGACCAAGCTGGCACTCTGATCTTGGACTTACAGCCTGTAGCTTATCTTTTCATGTTTTGAACAGGATCGTCTGCAGAAGAAATATTTTAAATTTTGATCAAGTCCAATCTATCAGGGTTTCTTTTTATGGATTGTGCTTTTTATGTGTGAAGTCTAAGAATTCATTGTCAAGACCTAGATCCATTATAATTGTGGATTTGTGTCTTTCTCTTTTCAGTTCTGTGAGTTTTTTCCTACCATATTTTGCAACTCTGTTGTCTAGTGCATGTATATTTAAGATTGCGATGTCTGTGGATTGGTCCTTTTGTAATTATACAATATCCCTCTCTGCCTCTGGTAATTTCCTTTGTTCTGAAGCTTATCTGATATTAATATAGCCACTCCTGCTTTCCTTTGATTGTATATTTTTCCATCCTTCTGCTTTCTACCTGTCTATATCATTATATTTGAAGTGATTTTGTTGTCAACAGCATATAGTTGTGTCATGTTTTTAAATCCAATCTGCCAATCTCCATTTGTAAATGGGTGTATTTAGGCTGTTTACATTTAGTGTTATTATTCATATATTAGGGCTTTAGTTTGCCATTTTATTTTTGTTTGTTTCTTCTGTTTTTTATTTCTCTGTTTTCTTTTTCATGCCCTTCTGTGAGTTACTCTAACATTTTTTAGGCTTCTTTTGTGATTTGTCTATAGTATTTTGCATATACCTCTTTGTATAGATTTCTTACTGGTTGCTTTAAGTATTACATTACGTATACACAACACCACAGTTTACTGATGAGCTCATTTATCAATTCAAGTGAAGTATAGAAACCTTAGCTCCCTTTACTTATTACCCTCACCCACTTATAACACAATTGTCTTAACTATTTCCTCTCCATATATTTAGAACCAAATCCAACAGTTTTATAGTTTTTGCTTCAACCATCAAACATAATTTTGAAAACTCAAGAGGGAAATAAAAATCTATTGTATTTACTCATATATTTGCTTATTATGTTTTTTCTTCCTTCCTAATGTTCTAAGTTTCCTTCGTACATTGTTTCCTTTCTGTTTAGAGAAATTCCTTTAGCCATTCTTTTAGGGTAGGTCTCCTGGGACAAATTATCTTAGTTTTTCCTTCCTTTTGATTTTCCCTTCATTCCTGAAAGATATATTCACTAGTCGTAAGACTGAGTTAACAAATCTTTTCCTATATCACCTAAAAGATATTGTGCCACTTGCTTCTAGTCCCCATGGATTCTGGTAAGAAATGTCATTCTAATTGTTTTTCTCCTATACATGAGGTGCTGTATTTCGCTGACCTCGTTCAAGCCTTCTTTGTCTTTAATTTTCAGTAGCTTAATTTTGACGTGCTTTGTCACTGATTTCTTTGGAGATCATTCAGTGTCGGAAATCTGTAGGTTTATATCTCTTGCAAATTTGGGAAGTTTTTAGCCATTATTTCCTTGAGTGATTTTTCAGCCCTGCCCTCTTTCTCTCTTGCTTCAAGGATACTAATGACACGAATATTAGATCTTTTGTTATAATCTGCCAGGTCCCTGAGGCTCTGTTCATTTATGTTTAGTTTTTTAATCTCTGTTGTTCAGATGAGTAATTTCAGTTGTAGCTATTATTTCCTTTGTCCCTTCCTTTCTGTTGTTGAACTCATTCAGTAGTCTTTTAATTTTTGTTATTGTATTTTTCAGTTCTAAAATTTCCATTTGGTTCTTCTTTATATCACCTTTTTCTTTGCTGAAACTTTCTAACTTTTCCTTTGTTTCAAATACATTTTTACTTGCTCACTGAAGTATTTTTATGATGGCTCTTTTAAGATATTTGTCAGACAATTCTAATATCTAGGTCATCTTGGTGTTGGTATCTTTGGATTGCGTCTTTTCTTTCAGTATGAGATCTTCCTGGTTCTTCGTATGATGAGTGATTTTCTATTGCAACTAGGACACGTTTGCATTATGTCCTGAGACTCTGGATCTTATTTAAACCTTCTGTTTTAGCTAGCTTTCTCTGACACTGTTCTGGCAGGGGAGAGGGAGCGCTACCTCATTACTGTTAGGTGATGGTAGAAGTCCACACTACCCACTCATCCTCCATTAACACACGGAGAGAAGCTCTTCATCACTGTTTGGGGGCTTAGCTATTGTGAAAGTCCTGATTTTCCAGTAGGGCTCATCTGACACCCCCTAGTGAGAAGGAGAAGGGATGCCTTATTACCTCTGGGTGGGAGTAGAATTCCAGGCTCCACTGGTGCCGAGGCTTCGAATCAGGGCTTATTACTGGCTGGCAGGGCTGAAAGTCCCAGCTCCCTACTTGGCTTTCCCTGATATCACCACAGTGGGGGCATTGGGCTTCCTCATTACAACCTATGAAAGTGAATTCTAGCTTCCCCACTCAGCTTTTACAGGCAACGGTAGGGGTGACACTACAGAGTTTTAGGTAGGTTTGGCTTGAGCAGAGTGATTATTATCTAAATGTTTTCTGTCTTAGATCATAAAATTTTAATGTTTAAAGGAAACGTAAAAATCATATAGTCCAATCTTTTAATTTTATATATGAGGCCCAGAGAAATTAAATACTTTGTCTTTGATCCATAATTTCTAGTTAGTATCAGATACTGGATTAAAACATAAGCCTTTGGATTCCCACTTCAAGGCTCTTTCTCCTTTACTAAGCGCTTTGTATAGCCACAATTATACATTGTGTGTACACATTGTGTATACATTGTGTATAAATTACCAGAGGATAAAAGAGTACCATCCGAAATATTTAAAAATTATTTTGTTTTTTTAGACAACTACATATTTGTAAATTTAATGATCCAAACATAAATGTTTCACTTTATCAATGTAAATATGATATTATAACAAAATCCCAAAGCTTCTGGAGCTATAATTTCAATAAAAATTGTGTATTTACAAGACCTTATGGTTAGATATTTCTTCTCTCTTCTTTCTGCAGACTTCCCAAACATTGCCTTGACATTTGCTCCTAAAACACTTCACTGTTTGAAGTTCAATAGGATAGAAGCCATTATAAGAAATGCTGTCTTTTCAAAGCTGTGCCTTAAAGCTAGCTCATTTTTCATAGCTCTCAATGCCATATGTCATAACAGAAGAAGATGAGGTATATTTAGAATTTATGGTATGCTCCTTGGAAGAGGTCTTTGCCCTAGAAAGAAACATTTATTTAGTCCTGGATAAGAGTAACATGACTGAGGTGGTACCCTTAACACTAGGATTAGAGAATCAGTAATTATCCAAAAGGGAGAAAAAGACTAAGTCTACCAAATTCCAAAACATTTTTTATAGAAGGATCTCCTCAGTTTAAAGTGTCTCTTCGGTCCTTGCCTTCATTTCAGTTTTGGGGATTAGGGAGAATGTGAATTTATCTTATTGATAGTAACTGGTGAGAATTCTGTCTGTGCTTTCAAGAGTGACTCACTGACAGCTGATAGGAAACTTGAGATAAAAAAACGAATATTTGGCTATTGAAAAGAAATGAGTGACACAAAACTTTAAAATTTAGCCATCTACTTTCATCTCTTATACATCATATGTTGTCTATATTAAAGATCCAGATTGTGTGCATGATAGAAAGAGTGGGGTGAATTGAAGCAGGAAGCTACTAGACTGTGTACAAAATAGCAGTGCACTGGATGTGCAACAGTAAGGAAATATAAAGAGTCGTAGGAGTAGAGTATGATCATACGAATAACGTTTTTAGGAGATTATGAATTATAACAACTAGAGGGATGCATTCATTTGTATGAATCAGATTATTACATGATATATCTGTATATGTGTAATAATTTGAGCTTTCTATTATTCAAGGCCCTGCCACATTTAGCTGATTTACAATTTTCATTTCAACATGAAAATCTTCATTTTAATATTTTAACATAAAACTTCTTGAGTACATAGTAATATAATTTACAGTATTATTAACATAATAACATCGAGTATCTACTATGATCTAGTCACTGGTCCAAGTACTAAAGGTTGTTAAAACCTAATCATGTCTTTTAGATGTTCATATTTTGGGACATGACATAGATTTTCAAACATGCAAAATTATAACTAGGATTCTATGATATGTGTTGTAAGAGCAACATATATCGTTCTGGTACAGAAGATGAGGGATAACAAAATACTGACTTCTTTAACTTCTAAATTCAAGCACAAGGCAACATGTAAAATAATGCACAGTTAGAAAAGCCCAGGAATCTTGTTTCTAAATTTAAAGTCTACCATGGAAGAGGAGATGATTTTCTTAAATTTGCACATAAGAAAGAAATACAGGCACACAGAGCTGAAAAAAAAAGTTACTTAATGTTAATCTACTTTGATAAAGATTTATATTCCCCTATGAAACCAGATGGTAAAGATTATATATTTTGATATAAAATGGGTAAATATGCCATGATGGAAAGAAAGGATTATGGAAAGAACTTTGATCTATGGAGGTGCTAGAAACAATTAAAGATATGAAAGAACTAAGTATCACCAGTCCCAGATGGAGTTCCTGTGAATTCAACTAAGTGTTCCAAGACTGTTTGACAATTCCTATAGCAGATGTTTTTAATCTTGGATTGAGAGCCCAAGTATTACCTGGATGCATGAAAAAGGCTACTTTGGAAGTGATGGCAGGAAAGGAATCAGCATCTTGACTTTGGTTCTTCATTTTGATTGGTTTTCCTGACATCAGTATCTGTCAGCCAACATCCACTCTTTAGTAATAACCTCTGTGGGATGCATAAGAAAGCATGTGGGTCATTTGAGATCACTGAAAGATATGATAAGAAGGAAATCAAATATGGTTATATATTCCCTAAAAGTATCCAATACTGAAGTTTTACACTAGAACAAGAAATTTAAAAAGTGTACATTAGCTTCTTTTAATAGGGGTAGACTTGGAGGTAGTATGTCATTCATCTAAATGGCAGAATAGAGGGCATCTCATCCTGGCACGGCCCAAATATTCTGGACATCTTACAATTTAATTTGGGGAACTACCAGAAAATTACCATCAGAAAAAAAATCTTGGCATGACCCAAAATAGTGTGTTGTCTATTATCAACCTGGAATTTAGATGCAACCTAACAGTTCAAGAAAAAAGATGATTTTAGGTTCAATGATGTCTTGTTATTAGACAATAAACAACAAATAAATAGTAACTTGTTTCCTTACTACTTGGTAATTTGCAAAGAAGTATATTTCCAAAGATAAGGCAAATGATCAGTAGAATTTTCATTAACATTACTGAAGTTAGTTTGTTAACATCTTCCAAATATCACTTGGCAAAAGTCAAATATATTTTCAGCTGAATGAAAATGTACAAAAATCCAAAAAAAGAATTTTTCCCCATGAGTACAACCTATGGAATGGCAAGGCAAATGTGAAATTTAAATGGTATATCTCAAAATGGTTAAAATTGTTTTCTTTTACTTTTAATATGATAATAGACTCACTAAATAAATTACAATAAGAATTATTTGCCATGGATCTCTCTCTTTCTCCCTTCCTCCTTCCGCACTGCCTCTCTCCTGCCCCCTCACTCTCTCGTTCTCCCTCTCTTTTTTATTCCAGACACTTCCATTTAGAGTCCTAGAGAAATAAATATTTCAGAGAGGAATTCCATGCTTTCTTTGGAGGAAAAATTCCCCAAGAGTTCAATAACACTCTATAGAAACAGTTAGTGGTGGGAGGCCTTCCCTACTAAATTTAAAACAATATTATCAGGCATGCCAATTAAAATCCTTGTGGGATTGGGTGTGGTGGTAGAAGCAACTTCAGGTCACTACAGAACACAGAGAAAATGTTCAAAGCAAACCTCTAAATGAAATTGGGTCTCTTTTCCTCCCATTTTAATAGAAAGGATGGTTCATTCTTATATCCACTCTATTGTTGATACAACCTTAAAGTTTTGGCAACATGTCTCAGAAAAACTGACCACATCCTCACCTTTTATTCCATGAAAGATGGGGAAATGCTGGTCTGGATAAGTTTCTGAGGAGACAGAGAGAAGGTTCATGAACCTTAGCATTATTATAGTTTTCAAAGTGAGATTGTTCCAAGAACAAGTTTGGATAGAAGGAGAACACAATGATTTTCCGTTTTAGAACACTATTTTCTAAGTTTTTGTATGACTGACCACCCAGAATAATAAAGTATTGTTATACTATAAATGGGTGATATTCAAATATTTATGAGTCAGTATAATTTAATAACGTGTCTAGTAAAATAATTTAATGTTTAAATAAAAAGAGAAAAACTATTGTATTTCCATAATTATAAGCCATACTTATATTAACACTTTAACATTTCCACAATTAGTATGTATTTTTTTCTAATTGATACATGCCTTTGTAGTGAGACTTTTAAAAAAGGCATTAGCAAATCAGTGATGCCTGTACATGTTATCTTAGATTTGAAAAAGTATATTATTTGCTATAAAATGCCATTGTTTAATTTTCTATGGATTTTTATTACTCTGTGTCCTATCTATAACAAAAAAAGACTATGTGAAAATCAAATGGTAGCTATTACATGATTAGATTTGAAAAACTTATGTAACATACACAAACACACATTATGAAGAAATACGTCATCTTCTTCAAACATCAAAGAGATCTACTATCAGCACTTAAGATTGTGTAAGTATGCCATGAGCCAGTATGTTAGTACCTTTGGGCTGCTATAACAGAATACCATAGACTGGGCGGCTTATAAACAGAAAAATTTATTTCTCACACTTTCGGAGGCTGGAAAGTCCAAGATCAAGGCACTGGCATATTCAGTGTCCAGTGAGGGCAGCTTCCTGGTTCAGAGACAGCTGCCTTCTCACTATAACCTCATATGGTGAGAGGAGGCAAGAGAGCTCTCTGAAGCCTCTGTTACAAGGGCACTAATCCCATTCGTGAGGGCTCTGCCCTCACGATCTAATCACTTCCCAAAGGCTCCACCTCCAAATACCAACACATTAAGTATCAGGATTTAACATCTGAACTTTGGAGGGACACATACATTCAGTCTATAGCAGCCAGCGAGAAGTCAAATTAGTGTTTGGACCACACTTAGGCTCAGTCTAAGAGGGTGGATGTCTTCGAACAATGCTGTGCTATGCCAAAGACAAGGACAGCTTTTCCGCTGAAGCGGAATTGGAATCAGAAAAGAAAGGTGGGAAGCGGGAGGAAATGGGATTCACATCTTACTTTTTATAGGTTGAAGGTCATCGTTATGCATGGGAATGTTCAGTGTCTATAATTTTTTCTCTGAGGGGCTCATGTACACTAGCTGATTGTAGCATGAGTGGTAAATAACTGCTTGAAGTTGAATTATCTTCCTGTCTGGAATTGTCCCTCTACCCCATGTAATCCCGCCACTGTCACAGTGGAGTAACCAAATCTATGTTTAATAGAGTCATTATTTTTCATTTGACCTAACGTTTTCCAGGTATGGTGCCTAACTGGGACTAAGTCTAACAATATGTACTCATATATTTGTTCATTTAAAGTCTTATGTTGGTTTTTGATATACATGGAAGAAAATGGCCAAAGAAAGCATATTTATTTCTAAAGATTGTGAGATGAGATACTGGACTCTTGGTCAGAAGTTCGATGGGGTAAGGAGTTGGTCAGGGCAGGAAAGAAGACATTTAAACTCTAAAGCAGCGTTGGAAAATCATTCATAAAGTCACTCCTCACCCTAAATAAATCTAGCCACTACTCGTTACTACTAGAAAGGAATTGCAGCTCCTAAAAGCACTAAATTCCTTCTTTTATTTCCTAAATCTTTTTTTCTTTTTTGAGATCTATTACACTATGCTTATAAATTGGGTAAGCCTCAAAAAGTTGGACTGAAATCTCCTTGATATACAGGTGAATTTGGGTAAGGCTTTAAGATACGGGTAAGTGTTTCAAGGAAGTGTGGAATAAACTACTCTTAAAGATTTTTAGAGTAGAAAAAAAAGTCTATTGTTCAAAATACTGCAATTGGAAAAGGAGAAAGATGATGAACATAATTGCTTGAAAATAGTTGAATTGCATCCCCAACTATCCTAAATGCATGCAGAAACCAAGAAGTATTGTCCCAAAGTGAAGAGTTTCACCAAGGATGCCAGCACTCTCTGTCTTAGATGTGGGCTTTGAAATCCATTGTGCATAGAAAATCCTCAAGATGAAAGATCTCACTTGAGGGTAGGGAGGAAAATGATGAGAGAGAATAATTTGGGAGGACAGAAAACATGCTTTCAGTTGGTCATTCCTTTTAAAAGCTCTGTATCTGTTTCCGTAATGAAACTATGTACACAAAGGTACAAGACGTCCACCCACATGCACACATAAATAGAAACTTCAAATAAAAGACTCTTCATAAGTCTATTTTCTATGGATCTATTGTAATCTTTATACATCTTGGATGACCTTTTACCAACTACCTCCTCTCCATCTGCTGCAAGCCCAGATTCAGGAATAGCTCAGGTCTGAGCTTTGCAGTGGAGATGCAGTTCTTCAGTCAGCCGCGTTCTGAGGTACCTGACAATGGAATACTCCTGACTAAATGTCAGCACTCTTATTCCCCTCAGTCTAACTACAGATATTTAGTTAGGTAATAACCAGCTCCCAAATGTGTACCAAAGCTAGTTGTTTGACTTCTACAAAGATAAAATCTTGAAAATATAAACAATTCTTTAGAATCTGGCCCAGTCTCAAATAAGAAAATTGTAGCTGGCTCTTTATACTTTTTCTAGCACCTGACAGAAGAGACACATCGGTCCAGCCACGTCTGAAGTATCTTGTCAGGATTTCACATAGACAGTGGAAACTTTTCAACATTGTACCTCATAAAATTGTAACCAGGCTGATAAATCTGTTTATTTTCCTCCAAATTTGCCCTGGTTTTCATAACGCAGACATTGTCTAAGTGTGCTAATGAACGGTAACAACCTCATCTGAATCTCAAGCTTCATACTCTCTCTGCCAAGAAATTTGTTTTGTGAATTTTCAACGTTTGTTTTTCCACCGCTGAAAGCTAACCACGAGACCTGGCTTGAAGGCAGTTTTGGCAATTTTTTCAAATGCACTTACTTTGATAGTTGAAAATGACCTCCAAGAATGATTAAGCACCTTGTGGGAGTTGATGACATAAATCTGCTCCAGTGTGCCCAATGCAAGTTCTCTCAGAAGGAATGTTACAGCTATATGACTGTGGAAACCTGGTGACACTGAGCAGACCACACCAGGTAGAAAATCTTCAAAAAGCATAACTACTTAACCTGGACTTGAATTTATGTTTACTCGACCTGTTACCAACGAAATGCAGTGAACTATTTTCCTTAGATATTGCATAATGTGTTGCAATACTACCAAAAAGGAAACTCCTCTCCTAAGAGTTTTAAATGTGCTCACAAAAAAAGAACAAGTGACTTTTTGATGATTTTTATTTCTTGGGTCCCTTAAGCATGTTTTTCTCTTCTATCTGAGGGAAGGGTGGTGTGGTGAGGCAAGAGGTGATGGGGTAAGTCATGTATCAAAAATCTGTTAAGTGTGTGTCTGCACACGGTAGTGAAACAAAATAACTTGTTTTGGTCAAAATGTTTGTGGGGTCAATCTTTAACGTGGTTGAAGGAATGATTTTATGGGATCCTTGTATACATAAATCAACTAATAAAAAGTTGATTCAATGCTCCTATCTGTCAGACTAAATGAATTATGAATTAGGGAACGTTTATGGTTATGGTGACATAGTTTGCTTATCATAGTGGTTAAGAATGTGACCTCCAGAACTGAGTTATGGGGATCAAAACCTTGAGTGACCGTGGGCAAGTTAACCTCCCTGTGTCTCAGTTTCCTCAACTATAAAATGAAGATAATAATAGTACCTACTTCATAGGGTTACAGTAAGGAATAAATGACTCAATTTTTGTAAAAGAAAATGCTTGCAAAAATGGCTAGCAAATGTTTCATAATACTTAATTGTTATTTTAGATTCATATAAGTGGTTTTATCAACATCAAACATTACCCGAATGTAAATATACTCATGTGGGGAGTGTTGGATTTACGTAGCTGATTTCATACTTGACTGTTGATTGTGCCATGGTGTCTGCACACTCCTGGTTAAACTTTCAGCCAATTAAGCTGCAAGAACCCTAATAGTGTGGAGATTAGGATCTTTGAGATGAGAGAGATTTTAGTTGTAAGCCAATCTGATTTTCCAGTGTAGAAAACCAAAGTCCACAGAAATTAAGTGACTTTCCCAAGGAAACATAAATTATAGGCAGAGCTGAGCCTTGAATTCAGGACTTCTGACTGTGTACGCATAGAAAAACTCAAGTAGACAATTCACAATTTTCTGATACTGTTTCAGTATTTGTCTTCTAAAAAGATGACTGCACATTAGCATGGGAATAATTATATAATTAAATCTTTTGATTCCTATCAAAGACTCACCATTAAATATGACTGACATTATTTAGTAATTGCAATGATATGATTAACATTTGCATAATTATTTAAAATAGAAGAAAAATTTGGCATATTCATATTGTAAACACTGCTAGTATAAAGGGTAATATATAGTATAAGGTATAGACGGCATATAAAAGTACAGCTCTATATGTTGAAGAAGAGAAAAAAATATTTTCATTTTTCATCATGCTGATGATACATTTTCTCATGTAATGCTCATAACAATCTCACAAGTAGTTGTTAGTGAACTTATTTTATGAATACGTAAACTGAAGATCAAGCTTATTTAGGTAGTTTTGCCCAGGATCACACAATTACTCAGTGGCCCAAATGAATTCAAAGCCAGATCTCTGGCACCAAACCCCACACTATTTCCAGTATACTGGATGAGTTTATTCCATGTGTATTTATTCATTCTTTACTTTGCCTTCTGAAAATATAAAGGCTTCTTGGAGATTATTTCTTTGCATGGTCCAAATCTTTTTTAAATGATAAATGAAGTTTGGGCAATTCCCCTTTTTGTTCAAACTGCTTTCCACAAGCAAAGGCTTCAAAATCCTCGCTACTCAAAGTGTAGTTTGAGGCCCTGTGGTACGGGCATCACCCAGGAGCTTAGAAATGCAGATTTTCAGCTCCCAGCCCAGATCTACTGAATTGGAATCTGCATTGTAAAAAGCTCCCAGATGTTTTATATGCACATTGAACTTTGAAAAGCACCAGTGTAAATCACTATACACTTTCTTAACTGCTGCTCAAATACCCATTAGTGGTGTTAATAATGGTGGCTGCAGTACTGGTGTTTTACAAACTAAACAGCATTTATTTTTTAACTCAAAGATTAAATCAACATTTATCCCCTTTACAATTTCTTTCTTCTTCAGTTTACCCTGAGCTCTGCGCAGCAATTACAAAGTGTCAATTAAGGAAGTCAGAGGACTTCATATATCTTTGAAAACAAGGAATTATCAGATCATTGGAGCTTTTACAAGGATTCCAAAACATCTTCCAGAAAACTGGGAAGATAGGAATAATGGAACTTTGAATCACCATCGATCACTTTAATTGCTAACATTTAATCTCTGAAAGAGAGAGGAAATTTCATACACATCATTATCTTAATGTTTCACACACTGGGAGGAAACAGTAATATAATTGAATAATCCAGAAATTGAGATGTATGACAGACTTTAAAAGCAATATACTGCAATTAGGAAAATTTCCTTTAAAAATTGCTGCTTGTACCAAGTGCTTTACATGTCATATGGTTTGTTTTTCACAATAGTTCTATGAGCTAAACTTTGTTATTTACATATTTCAAGAGACAAATGAAACCAAAGAGGATGAGAAAATTAATAATAGCCTTAGTAGCTATTGTAATGTTGCAATAGATTAGATTTGGCTGTCTGCAAGCTCATGCTCTATTTTAGTGGATTTAGTTCCTAGGGATTTTTAGAAATCATTTAATTAAAAAAGTTTTTTTTATACTCAAAATATTTGAAGCCTGCCACATTAACCCAGAAGAAAGAAATGCTTTTAGCTATTATTCTGAGCATTCAGTTTAGAATCTGATAATGCATTTGCTTATTATATATCGTGATGACTATATATATTGCACAAAGGTAGTGTTGAATTCCAAGAATATGAATATCCCAGATTCTACCACAGATACCCTTCCAAACTATCTTCTGTGATAAACTTGACTTTCTTTCCTATTTTAGGTGTTATTTATCTCTTTTAATTAGTGTCTTTCATTTATGCTTCCTTCTCTTTTATTTTTTGCATGATTTCACTGAGGAGTTTGTCTGGGTGAAAAGAAAATGGAGATAGAGTGACAATTTCCCAAAGCACCCAGGTCACATCCTATGTCTCTCTACAATGCACATAGACTATGTTATTATTAGAATCAAATTTATGCTGCTGTGGGGACCTGAAATTGGCCACCCAAAGATATGTCTCTTTGGCATCAGGATTATTTGAGGCTGATTGCTTTTGATAAACTGGGACAGGGAAGGAGGCTCTGAGGAATGGAACTTGCCCTTCCTTAGGACATATTTACATTTGTAAGGTAAATCTCTATCTGTAAAAGGTGCCTCCCTCTCTGTACCGGGAAGAAGAAAGATGACCTTCTCTCTCCAAAAACTCTTAATCAATACCAAAGGCAAGGACATAAAATCTGCATTTTATTGTGCTTCTCTGGTAACCTCCTGTAACTGACTTCCCTCCCCCTCCCAACGTTGGCATCTCCTTAAAGATTAAGCATCTTTCTTTAGTCTGGGAACCGATTGCGGTGCTCATCTGTGACCCCCCTCCCCACCCCCCAGCCCCAGGCAACACACCTGCCACCCTGAGGCGTTCACTGGGACAGCAGACCTATCTGTCATTTCCATCGAGTTCTGTGCTGACAGAGCGGCCTCGTGACTATTGTAAAAGGGACATTTCAATCACATGTGAAACACCCTGTTTGGGGGTATATAACCACTATGTGCACCCCACTTCTTCAGTGCCCTTTCTTCCTTCGGGAAGAAAGGCCCTGGGCCATGGTTCCTCATAAAGCTTTGTTTAATTTTCTCTTGCTATTCTGTCTCATGTGAATTTAATTCGTTCTCCGGCCAGACGAACCCCCATTTGGGGAGAGGAAATGTCCTCCTCCCCTACACTGCTAACTATAGGTCAGCCATTTTCTGTTTAAACTGGACATGAACTACAAATTGAGCTGGGAATCCTGGAGGACTTTTGGAGGTAGATTATTTTCCTCTCTTCCATGGTTCTAAAGGGCTCGTGCTAGTGTTGTGTGGAATAAATGGGAAAATGCACAAGAGATGGCAAGCCTATTACACACCTTCCATAAAAGTAAAACAATGAGTTACTATGTATGTTGTATTCAATCTGTATTATAAAAATAAAATAGTGATGATAACTACAGTATACATGTTTATAGTTAACTTGATTGAGATTTCTATGAATAAATATTTAAAAAATTCTTTGGTAAGATATAATTTTGGAATAAGTAGGAAATACTAAAAACACCCACTGTTAAAAATAACATTTGTTTTCCTCTATCATTGGCAACTTTCTCATCGTATGCAAAAATAAAAAGAATATTGCTTAAGCTTTCAGAGAGAAGTTCCTAAATAATTATGACTGTGTTCTACCACAGTATAGCAAGTTTCAATAAATTATGAGACAATTTAAGAGATTATAGAAATATGTGACAGTGTTCAAAATTGATTCAAAGAGTGATTTGAGAGAAAATTAAAAACGGTGAAATGAATAAAATAAATTATGAGGAAATAAGCAGAATGGCCAGAAAATGGAAGGAGGAGAGGGAGAATGCTGGTCATCAGGAGAAGACCTCTTTGAATGACATTTAAGCTAATACTTGAAGGATGGGAAGGAGTCTTCCATGAGGAATAAGGGTTGGAGGTATTGGAGAAAATGATGAAAGTATGGAGAGAGAAGATAAGAGGTTTGGTCCTGAGTCTTGAGGATCTCTGACACTTGAAGTCTGGTTGGAGAAATAACTTGCAAAGTAGAAAAATAATGAGAACACAGAACAGTATGAGGGAAGTTTGGAGACCTGTTGATAGAGAAAATAAAGAGTTTCAAATTCTGCTGAGAAATCATTTAAGGTAAGGTCAGATTGTGTCTGTTAGAATTTGAGCATGAAGTGGTGGGAACATGAATACAGAATGCAGAGAAAGATGATGGGCAAGTGTCAAGCGAGAAGGTAGACACAATAGGAGTAGGAAAAGCTTTGTGATGTTTGGTGGGCGTGAGGATGGGGGTAGGTGGTCATGGTAGAAAATGGAGCATTAACTGGAAGAGGATATGGAAATAAGAGATGGTTAATGAGTTTATTTTCCCAACGTTGTTCTTTTTCAAGATTGCTTTAATTAATTGGAGTCCTTTGAGATTCGATAAGAATTTTAGGATGAATTTTTATATTTCTGCTAAAAATGTCATTGGGATTTTGATATAGATTGCATTGAGTCCATAGATCGCTTTGAGTAGTACAATCATCTTAACAATATTAAGCCCTAGCACCATTTGTTGAAAAGTGAATCTGTTTTTAATAGGAATTTTAAATTATGTTTGAATGCTGAGTCATTCATTCAGTCAAACTTTCTTAATTTACCAACTATTTATTGAATATCTACTATGTGGCAGGCATTATTTTAAGCGATGGCAATTAGAGCCAAAACAATTAAGCCAAGGTCAGGGACCTGTTATGAAGATATTGCAATAATCAAGATTTTAGTTCAAATCAGATTGGCAGCAGTGGAGGCAGGAAGAAGTGGTTATATTCTGATACTCTTTTGAATATGAAGAGGACTTCCTGATGGACCAGAGGGAGAGTGTGAGAGAATGAGGAGAGGCAAGATTGAACTCAAAGCTTTTAGCCTTATAAACTGGTAAGAAGGAATTGTCATCAAATAAGATGAGAATGCTCTGAGTGGAACATGATTTTTAAGGAAAGATCGTTAATATGGGGAAAAGATTCCAGCTGTATATTAGAAAGGTAGGAGATGGAAGATTGAAGGAAAGGCAGTAGCATGGTAGTACAGTAAGAGAGAGAATTTGCTTAAAAATATTGAGATCATATACCTGTTTGAAGTTGTGGCTATGAATCTACAAGTGACACCAACTTGCCAGAATTTTGATTGTAGACAGTCAAGAGTGACCGAGGGAGAAAAAGGCAGTGAATTGAGTGAAATTTGCCAATGAGTGTCTATAATCATGAGCTATAGAATACAAGTAGAATAAAGTATAGAGGAACTAAAATATCAACAACACATACATTTGTAAGACTTCATAATCAATAATGCATGTAAGTCTATTAACAAAGATTAGCATTGACAAATGTGCACACAAATAAACATATTTATCAAGTTTCTGGTAATATCAGTGTCTAAATTAGGGAACCTAGATGTTATTATGGAATGTGAGTATAAAATCAAATATACTTGCAAAGTTCAAGCTCGTTTTCATTTATTCTTTGTGATGAGTGGACTTAATACAAACTTCTTACAGAAATAAGTTATGACTAGAACATAATTCTTGAATTTGTGAATGATGCTTTGCTGCTATTATTTAGTCCTTTCATTCTCATGTGCAGACTAAATTTAGTGATTAATTGAAATGTGTGAAGACAGCTTGTGTTGCCTTGGCAGCTTTGTAGGATTTACATGCTACTTCTAGACAGCTGTATCAAATGTGGATTTAATCAGAACTCTTTATCCTCCATTTCCAAGAAAATTCTATAGGAAATTAGACTTTCCTAGTTCCGGTGCTTGTTTGGCAGAAAGAATTAGGCTTTTTACTTTTATGGCTTCAACATTTCATTATACAAGCCCTTTCCCTAAGCCAGTTGTCTAAGTGACACAGCTAAATCTCATGAGTTATATTTATCAAACAGAGACCAAATAGGTCTTATAACCTCCTCAACACTATATAGACAGCATGATGAATGTTTGGATAAAAATACAGTTTCCATAATCATGCAAACTTCATCAGAACCAGATTATGAAGATCTAGATACTAGTTCACTTCTCTCCTAGAGCATTTAGTGCTTATATTAAATCAAGGAAAAGATTACCATCATATATCTGGTAATTCTATGGACTAGATCAGTTTGTGTCGTATTTCCCAACATCTTATCTTGTTCCAAGTCTGTAATGCCATGAATTCTCTGTTCACAGAAGAAATATCATTGAGAATAAGTATCATAAGAATAGTGTTTTCTTTAAACATTTCTGCCTAATATAGAGGTGACCAAAGACATACTACAAAATGAGATGTGTTTACTCTTGAAAAACTGCTTCTACATTGAGGAAAACGAATGGCAATTCTGTGACTTTCTTACCTGGGGATACTCCTAATCCCACCCTACTCCAACACTCCAGCTTAGGCAGCAAAATCTGCAGCTTTATGAGTGGTGGGTGATGGATGATTCAGTTCAAGGTTGATGGCAAAAATCAGCAGCTTTACTGGCAAAACTGGTAGACTCATTCAAGAGGGGAGATAAAAGGTTAATATACAAAAGTCAACTGCTCTCCCTTATATAACAGCAATGAACAATTGAAGTTTGAAATAAAAACACAATTCCTTCACATTAGCACCATAAAAATTGAAATATGTATACATTTAAAAAGTTATATATAGGATTTATATGAGAAAAACTAGAAAACTTGATGAAAGAAATCAAAGAAGATTTAAATAAATGGAGAAATAGTGCATATTTATGAATAGAAAGACATTGTTAAGACACCAATTCTCCCCAAATTCATTTATAGATTCAACACAATTCCAATAAAAATCCCAACAAGTTATTCTGTGCATATTAACAAACTCATTCTAAAGTTCATAGGGAAAGGCAACAGACTCAGAATAGCTAACATGATATTGGAGAAGAACAAAGGCAGAGGACTGACACGACCCTCTTCAAAACTTACTATAAAGCTACAATAATCAAGGTAGCATGGTATTTGTGAAAGATTATACAAATAGATCAATGGAACAGAGCAGAAAGCCCAGAAATAAATACACACAAATACTGTCAACTAATCTTTGACAAAGGAGAAAGGCAATTCTATAGAGAAAGGATAGTCTTTTCAATAAGTGGTGCTGGGAAAACTCGACAGCGACATGCAAAAGAATGAAAATAGACCATTATCTTACACAATACACAAAAGTAAACTCAAAATGGATGAAAGACAAAGGTAAGACCTGAAACAATAAAACTTCTGGAAGAAAATATAGGTAGTACACTCTTTGACATTGATCTTAAAAGGATCTTTTCAAATACCATGTCTTCTTGCATAAGGGAAACAAAAAGAAAAATAAACAAGTGGGACTTCATCTGCAAGGCAAAGGAAGCCAGGAGCAAAACAAAAAGACAACCCACCAATTGGGAGAAGAAATTTACAAATCATTTTTCCAACAAGGGGCTAATCTCCATAATATATAAGGAACTCACAGGACTGAACAACAAAAAATAAAAACTTGATCAAAAAATGGGCAGAGGATATGAACACACGTTTCTCCAAAGAAGATATGCAGATGGCAAATAGGCACATGAAAAGATGTTCAACATCACTAATCATCAGGGAAATTCAAATCAAAACTACACTAAGATATTACCTTACACCCATTAAAATGGCTATGATCACTGCGACAAAAAATAACAAATGTTGGAGAGGGTGTGGAGAAAAGGAAACCTTCATACACTGCTGGTGGGAATGCAAACTGGTGCAGCCACTATGGAAAACAGTGTGGAGATTTCTCCAAAAACTGAAAATAGAAATACCATATGACCCAGCTATCCCACAACTGGGTATCTATCAAAAGAACTTGAAAGCAACAATTCAAAGTGACTTAGGCACCCTTATATTCCTTGCAGCATTATTCACAATAGCCAAGATGTGGAAGCAACCAAAGTGCCAAGTGGCCGATGAGTGGATAAAGAAGAAGTGGTACATATATATACGATGGACTACTACTCAGCCATTAAAAAAAACAAAATCATCCCATTCACAATGACATGGATGGACCTGGAGAGTATTATGTTAAGCTATATAAGTCAGACAGAGAAAGACAAACACTATATGATTTCTCTCATATGTGGAAGATAAACAAACACATGGACAAAGACAACAGTTCAGTCGTTACTGGGGGAAGGGGACAGGAGGGTGGGCACAGAGGGTGAAGGGCAGCACTTATATGGTGATAGACAAATAATAATGTACAACTGAAATTTCACAATGCTGCAAACTATTAAGAAATCAAGAAAAAAAAGAAATTTCCATTTTAAACAATTTAAAAAATGGTGCTGGGACAGTTGGACATCTATATGAAAAAAAATCTAGATAGAGACCTACATCTTTTGAAAAAATTATCTCAAATGAAACTTACACCTAAATATAAAATGCAAAACTATAAAACTTATAGGACAAAATCTAGGTGACCGTGGGTTTGGTGATAAGTTTTTAGATACAACCCATAAAGCACTATCCATGGAAGAATAATTTGATAAGTTGGGTTTTCTTAAAGGTTAAAACTTCTGCTCACTGTTAAGAGAATGAGGAGGTAAGACACAGACCGAGAGAAATCATTTGCAAAATACATACCAAATAAAGGACTTGTATCCCAAATATCCAAAAACTCTTAAAACCCAACAATGTTGCCAACTCAATTAAAAATAGGCAAAATATCTGAATACACCTCAGCAAAAATGGCATATAAGCATATGAAAAGATATTCCACATCACTTGTCATTAAGAAACTGCAAATTAAATAACAAGATATTACTAGACACCTATCAGATTAGCTAAAATTTAAGACACTGATAATACCAAATGTTGATGAGGATGCTGAGCAATAGGGATACTCATTCACTGTGATGGGAATGCAAAATGGTACAACTACTTTGGAAGTTTCATACAAAGTTAAACATATTCTTGCCATATGATCCCACAACTGTACTCCTAGGCATTTTACCCAGTTGATTTTAAAATTTATGTCTACACAAAAACCTGCAGATGAATGTTTATAGCAGTTTTATTCATAATGACCAAAAACTGAAAGCAACCAAAATGTTCTACAATAGGTGAATGGATGAATGGATACAGACTGTAGGGTATTCATAAAATGGAGAATATTATTCAGCAATAAGAAAGAAATGAGTTATCGTGCCATGAAAAGAGATATAGGAAGTTTGAGTGCACATTGCTAAGTGAAAGAAACCAGTCTGAAAATTCTGCATGCTGTATGATTTCAATTAGATGATATTTCAGAAAAGGCATAACTATAGAGACAGTTTTATTGTCACTTAAAAAAAAAAGTGAACAGTTTTACAGATCTTTTTAGATCAGTGGTAGTCAGCAGTTCACAGGGAGGGAGGAGAGGGCTAAATTGATGAAGCATAGGTGATTTTTAGGGTGGTTAAATTATCCTGTATAAAACTCTAATGGCAAAAATATGTTATTACCCATTTGCCAAACTCTATAAAACTTTGCAACACAAAGAGTGGTCTTAATGTAAACTACAGACTTTAACTAATAACAGTATGTCAGTATTGGTTTGTTAGTTATAACCAATGGGCCACACTAAGGCAACATGTCAATAATAGGGGAGACTATGTGTCAGGTGATGTTGTGAGCAATAAGGGTTGGGTGTACGAAACTCTCTATACTATCTGCTCAATTTTTCTGTAATTTTTCTGTAATTCTGTAATGAATTCTGTAACTTCATTAAAAATGAAGTCTATTTATTATTTTTAAAAGACTCAATCACCCTCAGAAAAATAAAACAGAATCTAGTAACTACCACATATTATTTATCATGCCAATTTGCAAGCAAAATTATCAGACACGTAAATAATAGGATGGTGTGATGCACACTTGGGAAAAAATAAAAACCCATCAATAGAAACTGACTTTGAGTGTGCACAATATCGAATGTGGCAAACACAGACTTCAAAAGAGGAATTATAAGTTCATAGAATTAAGGAAAAATGCATCCAAAGTATTAAAGGAAAATATGCTATCAATGAGTTGACAAATGGAGACTCTTCCTTTAGAAAGGGAAATTATAAAAAATAACACAGTGGAAAATTTAGAGCTGAAAAGTGCAATAAATTAAATGAAAAGTTCACTTAATGGGCTAAATAGAGGATTTGAAATAATAGAGGGACAAATCAGTGAATTTGAAAACAGACTAATAGAAATTATTCTGTGAAATAGGGTGGGAAAAGGTTAATAAATGAGCAGTGTTTCAGAGATCTGTGAGACAATATGAGTTATTCTAACATACATGCATTCAGTGTTCCAGGAAGAGAAGTTGATAGAGAAAGGGCATAAAAATTATTTTTAAAAATGGCCAAAAATTTCCCAAATTCGATGAAAAACATTAACTCACAGATCCAAAAAGCTCAGTAAACCCCAAGTAGGATAACACAAATCCCAACAAAACAAAAATCTTAGAAGTAGCAGTAGAGCTACAACTTATCAAGTACAGGGGACAGCAATAAGATCAAAGGCACACCTTTCATTATAAAACATGGAGGCCAGGAGATAGTGGCATAGTAAAAGTGCTGAAGGAAAAAGAAGTCAACTAAGAATTTTATACCCAGCAAAACTATCCACCAAAAAATTAAGGCAAAATAAAGACATTCACACATAGAAAAAAAGACTGAGAGAATTTGTTGCTGGCAGACCTGCCTTATTAGAAATACTAAAGAAATTCTTTCACGTAGAAAGGAAGTAACATCAACTGGTACTCTAAACCAAGGAAATAGTCAAACAAATAATAAATACATGAATAAATATAAAAGATTGTGTGTGGGGATATGTGTGTACATATTTTTTCTTTCCTTAATTTAAAAACACGATAATTAAAAGCAAAAAAAAATGACACTCAATTGTTTGTTTTATAAGGTATACACATGTAATACATATGACCATAATAATACAAAGAGGGAAGAAAGAATTGGGGCTATATTTTACCAGATTTAAGCCAGTGCTAACTTGAAGAAGACTGTGTTAGGTTAAAGATGCATATTGTAACACCTGGAGCAAACATACACATATGCAAACACACTCAAAACAACACATCTAAATGTCAGAAGAGTTAAAATGGCAAATATAAAAAGTTTGTTTATCACAAAAGAAAGCAGTAGAGGATGAAGAGACAAACAACAAGAAAAGTGAAACAGAATAACATAAAATGTCTGACCTAAATCCAACTTTATCAATAATTCCATTAAATATGAATGGAAAAAATATTTCAAACAGAAGGCAGAGAATGTCAGACTATTTAAAAAGGCAGCATGCAACTCTATGTTTTCTATGAGATGCACTTGAAATTCAAAGTGACAAATTGATAGGAAAAGGATAGAAAAAGATATTCCATGCAAAATAATAACCATAGTTTAGCTGGAGTAATAGTAATACTAAATATTACTATTTAGTAATACTAATATTACTATTAGACAAAAGAGGTTTTAAGATTTAAATAATATTAAGGAATAGTACTAGAAAAAAGAGAGACATTTTATACCTATAAAATGTCAATATAGCTGGAAGATCTGACAAAAATACATATGTACCCAACAACAGAGCCCTAAAACGCATGAAGCAAAATCTGATAGAATTGAGAGAAATAAGCAATAGACAACCATAGTTGGAGAGATTAGTACTCCTCTCTAATAGTCATATAGAGAACACTTTGGAACAATAGCAGTTTACCCATTCTTTTCATGTGCATGCATACAAAGAATATACTTTGTATGATTTCAATCTTTTAAAATTTATTGAGTCTTATTTTGTGGACTAACATTTGATCTATCATAATGAATGTCCCATTTATTTGCATATGGATAGATAAATGATACAAATTATCAATATGATTCTTTTAGTAATGAAAGAAGGAACATTACTAAACTTCCTACAGAAATTAAAAGGATTAAAAGAGCAGCCAGCCTGGTGGTGTAGTAGTTAAGTTAACGTGCTTCGGTGGCCAAGGCTTCACCAGCTCCAATACGGGGCGTGTGCCTACACACACTCATCAAGCAATGCTGTGGTGGCATCCCACACAGAAGAACTAGAAGAACTTACAACTAGGATATACAACTATGCACTAGGGTTTTGAAGAAAAATAAACGAGACAGATTGGCAACAATCTTAGCTCAGGTCCAATCTTCCTCATAAAATACACACACAAAAGGATTAAAAGAACTGTTATAAGCAAATTTGTGTGAACAAATCTGACAACTGAGATGAAATGGAAGAAATTCTAAAACAAACACACACACACATGCAAATTACCAAAACTGATTCGAATAGGAATAGAAAAATATGAAAGCCCTATGACAATTAAAGTAATGGACCTAGTCCTTAAAAATCTTTCCACAAAGGAAAGTCAAGGCCCAGAAGAATTCAGTGTAGACCTATAAAATATTTAAGGAAGAAAGAATATCATTTCTATACAAAATGCCAAGGTAATTCAATGGGAATAATTTTTTAAATAAATGGTGATGGAACAATTGAATATCCATATGCAGATAACAGATCCTCTATTGTTAGCTGACATCATACACACAGATTAACTTGAAATGGATCATAGATCTAGCATAAGAGCTAGAACTATACAATTTCTAGAAGAAAACAGGATAAAATCTTTTTGAATTTGATTAGACAAATATTTCTTACACCTGAAAAGAACACCAGGCAATAAGGAATAAAAATTGATAAATTGGACCCCATCAAAGTTACAAAATTTTGCTCTCCAAAAGACACTGTTAAGAAAATGAAAAGCCCTATACTGGGAGAAAATATTTAAAAACATATAGCTAATGAAGGACTTTTATCTGGAATATATAAAGAAATCATATAATTCAATAATAAACTACAGAACCAATACAAACTTGGAAAAAATATTTTAATAGATACTTCCCAAAATAAGATATATAAATAATACATAAGTCATGAGGAGATGTTAAGCATCATTAGTTACTAGGGAAATGCAAACTAAAGCCAAAATGAGATACTGCTATACATTTACCAGAATGGCTAAATTAAAAAAGACAAAAACAAAAAACTGACAATACCAAGTACTAGTAAGTATATGGAGTGACCAGAACTCTCAGAAATGACTGGTAGGGATTTAAAATGTGACAGCAACTTTGGAAAACAGATTGGCAATTTCTTACAAACATGCACTTACCTTATAACCCAGCAATTCTACTTCTAGGTATTCAAGAAAAATAAAAACCTGTCTTCACACAAACACTGGCATGTAAGTGTTTACAGGAGTATTATTCATAATAGTGATACAAGCCAACCAATCTTCAGTTGGGGAGTGAATAAGAAAATATCATATATCCATAGAAT
This sequence comes from Equus quagga, assembly GCF_021613505.1. Lineage (NCBI taxonomy): Eukaryota > Metazoa > Chordata > Mammalia > Perissodactyla > Equidae > Equus > Equus quagga. The sequence continues at coordinate 76,501,951 of NC_060274.1, read as the reverse complement.
GAGGTGCTATTCAGCAATGAAATGAAACAAACTACAAAAAACATGGCAAATCTAAAACTGTAATCCTAAGGGAAAAAAACAGAATACAGCAGACCCAAAATGTAAGATTCCACTTATATAACATTTCCAGAAAAGGCAAAACTATAAGGACAAAAAGCAGAACTGTTCTTGCCTGGAGCTGGGGTTGGAACAGGGATTAACTGCAGCCTCTCATGAGGGAATTTTTTGGGGTGATAGAAATGTCCTAAAATTGGATTATAGTCATGGTTGCACAGTGTATAGATTTAATAAACCACAAAGATGTGTACACTTAAAGACTAATATATGTGACACACAAATTATATCTCAATAAAGCTGACAAAAATTCATATGCATTATTGTTAAAAATATAACAGAAATGATGTTGTACTTCCTGGCATATCATATCAGGAAACATCTGATGTCTCTACATATCATTACTGGTGATGTTAATCTTAGTCACAGTTTTTGCACTGTTTCACCTGTAACTGTAACGTTTCACCTGAAACTGTAAAGTTTTAATTTTTTTCCATTTGTAATTCATAAGTATCTTGTAAGAAGAAACTTTGAGACTGTTCAAATATCCTGTTTTTATTATACTTTACCCATTATTTTAGCAATCTTTGATGATTCTTGCCTGAAAAAAATTATTGCTATGCCAATTGTGATTTTATATTTTCATCACTCCTTCTACATTTATTTATTGGACTCTTCTGTATGGAAGAGCTGTCCCTTTTCTTGTTTCTTTATTCATTATTTATTTACATCAGTATAGACTCATTATTATTTATTTTATTCCATGGATTTTATTTAATTTGTTGCTCAAATTGTCCCAAATCTGGCCATGGGTAATTCTTCCAAGTTGGTTCCTATGTTCTTTCAGCACGTCTACCCCCAATCTATTTTTAGGTCACTCATTTTCCAGCACAGGATTTTCCAGGCTCATCTCATATATTCCATGCCTCAAGCCTGGAATCAGCCATTTTCCCAATGACCTAGTATCTTTTGTGGGAGAATAATTAGAAACCAAGGTATGAATGCTAGCTATGCTCATTCCTACTAGGTGTTACTGTTTCTAGGTTACCTCTGCAGTCAGAGCTGGGAAATTCATGTATAACTCTGTATTAGCCAGTGTTCTCCAGAGAAACAAAACCAAGAGGATATACAGATATACATATACGTATGTATATATTTGTGTGTGTATGTGTGTGTGTGTGTGTGTATACAGAGATCCATAGAGAAAGAGAGAGAAAAAGAGTTTTAGGGAGTTGGCCCTCACAACAGTGGAGCTGGCAAGTCTGAAATCTACAGGGCAGGCCAGCAGACTGGAGACCTAGGGAAGAGTAAATGTTTCTGAAGGTAGTCTGGAGGCAGAAGTCCTTCTTCCTCAGGGGAACTCAGTTATTTTGTCTTAAGGCCTTCAACTGACTGGATGATGCCTATCCACAATATGGAGGGTAATCTGCTTTACTCAAAGTCTAGAAAATTAAACACTAATCATATCTAAAAAATACCTCCACAGTAATATCTAGACCGGTGTTTGACTGGACACCTTAGCCCAGTCAAGTTGACACATTAAATTAACCATCACAGTATATAATACACATACCATCACATCTATAGATCTTTCTCTCTCTCTCTCAAAAATCACCTCATTAAAATCATAAGTTCCTTGAACTCACTAACTTTTTATCTTTCCATAATCAGCTTGTGGAATTTCCCAAGCTGACCCCTTCATCTTTTTTTATGACTAACAAGCTACTCTCCAACTTTGGGTCACTGTTACTTTATATTTTCTCTGCTCCCATTGTATGGCTAGTAATGAGTAAAATTAGACTCATTGTTTCTAATAAAAATGCATGCTATCAGTTCTCTAGTAAAGTCTAAGGAATCTCTTATTTGTGTCTTATTAATTCACCACCTATTTTCTACAGTAGCTGTTAAAAGTATTTTCATAAACCAAACCCCCTTTATCATCACTTCCTTCTTTGAAGTGTAAGACTTGCTATCATCTCTTCCTCAAATCAATTAATATCCACTAATTAATGTTTGGATTCTTCTTGACCCTGGCATTCAAGTTCTTATACGACCAGTCCTCCACTTCTAATTCTAGCCACATATTTCACTGTAACACGAATCTGATTCTTCATAAAAGCTGGATCATCAGCTATTCCTCAAATAATGCTCTTATTTTGTGCTTCAGAACTAGCAGAGTGCCTTGTACTCAAATATTTATTGAACACTTTCTAAATAAATGAATGAGCGAATGCATTCATTCTTCTTCCTCAACCTTTCAAAATCCAACCCACTCTTTAAGGATGAGCTCAAATGTCATTTTATGCTTTTATGTCTGACCTAATACGATTGCCCAATCTCAAAAAAACTCTATTTTTTTGCCTGTTCATAGTATTTAATTTTTTTGTATCACTCATCTACTATATAATATCTCCTACCTTTTGGAAAAATGCTTATGCAGCTCTCCACTAAAAGGTAAGCTTCTTTCTTTGTTTATACAGGAATTTCATAACAATTGTACTACTTGGAATTCCATTAGTGTAGTGTTTCACATAGGTGTTATTGAGAGACAGCAGGTAGATGGCTGAATAAATGGGTAGAGGGATGGAAGAATAGATAAATGAAAAATAAATGTTATCAGTAGATTCTTGGTAGTTTTCCATGGATGGTCTCTAGCCAGTCAAGTCTTCTCATTCTATAAAATACCCTAAAACACTTTCTAAAAATGAAGTGCTCTCTTTAGGCTCAAGCTGTTACATTTTATGAAAGGAAATCAGAATTTAAAACATATACACATAACAAAAGAAAAGAAATAGATTTTATTGATAAAAGCAAAAAATAATTGGGGCTGTTTCCGTGGCCGAGTGGTTAGGTTCGCGTGCTCCGCTGCAGGTGGCCCAGTGTTTCGTTGGTTCGAATCCTGGGCGCAGACATGGCACTGCTCATCAAACCACGCTGAGGCAGCGTCCCACATGCCACAACTAGAAGGACCCACAACGAAGAATGTACAACTATGTACCGGGGGGCTTTGGGGAGAAAAAGGAAAAAATAAAAATCTTTAAAAAAAAAGCAAAAATTAATTCATTTAGTTAACTTACCATTTCTTAAAAAATATTTAAAATGAAGAAGGAGAAAAAATGGTATTTTTTTTTATAGTGATGCTTCTGACTCAGCTCTCAAAATGAAAACAAATGCTACTGTTATGACAAAACAGAGTCTAGCCTAACAAAATTCTAAGGATATAAAGGAAGTTGGCCTTTAAAAGAAAACCAGTAAAATAAGAAAGTTAGAGAACCCTAACTAGCACCAAATACTTTCTTTTAAACCAGGACAAGTGTGTTCCCAAGAAATGATTCACTAACATGAGACTACCAGCAGAAATTAATGACTAGTACCTAATGTTCTGGAAAAAACCCACAGGATTACACTGAAGAGAAGTGAGTAAAAGGGATTTACTGCTTATGGCATCTTCCCCAACATTCCCCAATCCTGCTCACCACCCCATAGTAGTGTATCATAATTTTAAAATAAACTTATTTTTTCTTTTGAATGCATTCTTATTTTCTTTTGAATTTTAAATGCATGGAAAACTTTCTCTAATATTTCTCTAGAATTGCATAGGATTCTTCTATTACCAGAATATTACTTTTATTGTTTTTTGTATTTTCAATCAGATAATAAATAAGTTGACAACATTGAATGATTGAATGGAGTATTCTTCTTTTCTTTCCTTTTCTTTTTTCCTCCTGGTTCTGAAATTACAGCCTAGGTACAATCTTAGTTCACGGCTGCTTCCTTATTATTTGGGAACTCTGCTTTTTTGGAACAGCTAGTCTTTTGTGCCAGGAAGCATATTCCCAATTATTCCAGAGAGTAATTTGAGTCTCCTCTTTCAGCCAGGGATGATTTCTTAGGATCATGATTCAATCAGATGATATTTCATTGAATTAGCCAAATTACACATACTCAACTTACGGTTCTGCAGGTTTGAACAGAAGCAATTAGAGTAAAACATCCTTGATTACAATTTAAAAAGCCAAGTCACTTGTTTTTCTAAAATAACCTGATAGCAACTAAATAGAAGCTTCTGTTTTTATTACAAACAAAGTAATAAATGTCACATAGATTTATAATAAATATGTCACATAGATGAGTAATGGAGATTAAAAGGTGACCACAGATTGTTGAGTTCTTGACTAAAGTTTGATTTTTATATTTAAATCCCCAGCTAAGGCTGATTCTAGGACTGAGTGAGGGAATATACAAGATGAGTTTGGGCGATCCTTTAGTGCCAAAGATCTTGTATTGTGAGAAAACACTGAAAACAAAACAATGCTGGGTGGGGGGAGAGAAGATATGTCAAAGAGACACCGGAGCCAACTGAAAGAACACCCAATGGCCAAATCTGACACAATTTGAGGAACAAAATAAATATCATTGCACTGGTTATAAAATAAATATATGTGAGTGTATACTGATAAAAATAAGTGATTGAATAAATAAATGAATGAGAAAGAATAGACAAATCTCCCATGCAGAAAAATTCCGAACAATTTATGTAGATACTCCCACTCAAAGAAGTGGATCATAATTCCCTACTCCTTATGTGTAAGTTGCATATAGTGAATTCCTTCCAAAAAGTACAGTATGGAAAGGGCGAAAAAAGAGTAACTTTACAATGGAGAAGTCTGACATACACTACTTCATCTAGCTAATGTATGTCAGGTTTATTTCTGTGGTCTTCTTCCCCAAAATCTGTAACGCCAGTCCTAATAATAAGAGAGACATCAGACAAATCCAAATTGAGGGACATTCTACAAAATACCTTACCAGTACTCCTGAAAACTCTCAAGCCCATCAAAAACAAGGAAAGTCTGAGACACTGTCACAGCCAAGATGAGACTAAGGAGACATGAAAACTAAATGTAATGCGGTATCCTGGATGGTATTCTGGAACAGAAAAAGGGCATTAGCTAAAATCTAAGAACATCTAAATTAAATACAGACTTTGCTTAATAACAATGCATCAATATTGGTTCATTGGTGGTAAGAAATGTATCATACTAATGTAATGTTAACAATAGGGGAAACTGGGTGTATGGAAACTACTATCTTTGTAACTTTTCTACAAATCTCGAAGTATCCTATAATAAAAAGTTTGTTTTAAAAAAACTAAATGTCATATTTAATTTTGAATACATCCTGAGCAGGATGCCTACATGCTGTAGCATAGTCATCAAATATAATACATTTTGAAAGAGGATTCCACATAATTTTCAAATGCATCAGCTTTAACCACATGATGAATGAAGAATAATGATGGCACAGATATCTCCAAAAAGTTGTTAACATACGAAACATTTCCTCAAGAAATCTGCAGTTTGATCATTCCCAGCTCAATAGCAACTTCAGATTTTATCATAATACAGGGTGGCTATTAATTTAGTAATAAAAGCAAACCTCCTGAAAATCATAAACTTAGACAATCTTTTCATCATCTTTTGACCAGCACCATGCCTCCTAAGTGGCCCATTTAGTATTTCACTCACTGCCTTGTGTCTTTCATACATTTGAATACAAATCCAGTCACCAATTCTATTAGCATGACAGGATCAGAATCAGCATTTCAACATTTATTTATACAATCAAAGCCTCAAATTGGAAGAACTGCAGGTTCCATATGAAACTAATATCCCCTTGAAGGAACTGCTGGCAAGATCCGATCCAATTATAACAGAAGTCAAATTCCCAGGCTTTTCACAGTAGCTAGATTCTCCTTCAAGTAGAGGAGCCAAATACAACCCTCTTGCCTTGGCAACACCATCACTTGGACTGTCTGTCTTTTGCTTTGAGACAGCATGGACTATTGAACTGCTTGTAGATTTTGGGACTGCACTTGTGGAATAGTTTTAGTAGCACTTACGAGTATTGGGACTGTGAAAAAGATTCTGTATTTAAACTGGAAAGTGATTTACTTTAAGCCTGAACAATTCATATACCAGCTGCTTTCTGTAATGTTGACTAAGTCATGCAAACATAAAGGCAGTCTATATATTTAGCATTATTATTTTGAATGCAATGGGGCAATGAAAAATAATTACTCACCACAGACCAACTGATCATTTGCAATGATTCTCAATGCAATGATGTGGTGGGGCAGATGAGAGAATGTCTTTCTGGGGAGCAGGTTGTGTGTCATTTGAAAAAATATATGTTTGATAGGTCTATTGTTTTTACAAAACAAGAATTTCAAATTCTGTAAAGTTTTCTTGCATAAAATAGAGTGATAAAGAATTGTATGTTAAAACTGTTGAGAAACAATGTTGAAAAATTCAGATATTGAGTTTAGACATAGGAATACTGATTTCCAGTCTCAGTTCTTCCACTGCCTTTTCTGGAATCTTTAATTTGTAGAAATATCCTCTTCCTTTTGGGTTCTCCCTCTGTGACCAAGAATAATTGTGACGTTTCTGACTTAGGTTATAAATTATGTGCTTAACTTTATCTACATTAAAGTACAGATACTGTATTACACCCATGAAACACTTTCTTAATTTGAGAGAAGTAGGAAGCAGAAGTTAGAGAATTGAGCTTACACAGTCTAGAAACTCAAGCATCACTTGGGCCTCAGAAGTCCCAGAAAGAGATTGACTAGGAGATGTAGGGAATTGCCCTTTGAAAAATATTCATTTTTCCTCATTCGAAGCCATAGAGACAAGCCAAAGGAACACAGCACCCTAAGTAATATAGGATGTCTCTTGGTATGTATGTGTTACTTTTGCACCAAGCCAGAACACATTGGTCAGAAGTGAGGTTTTTAGAGTTATAATGCCCCAGATATAAACTCAGGCTAGTACATGCCTGCACACTTAATTTTGACAAAGACGTCTTTTCCTTAATTCTTCTCTCTGCTCATTTTCCATTTTCCACCAATAATGTAGGGAGGAGATGGATCTAGTTTCCATATTTTTACATTACTGCAGACTCTCTACAACAGCCCTCTCTCCCCAGCCTATTTACCTAAATTAAAGAATGGAAGGAGAGATTAAGTGGAGACGGTCAACTAAGAACGGAGAAAATATAGACATGGGCGGTGAGGGTTCCCTTTTGACAAATATCGTCTAATATTTGGCTCCCAGTGTAGTGGAAACAGCCTGGATCCTGAACCAAAAAGCCTGAAGACTTATTCTAGAATGTGGCAAGCATTCCAGAATTTATTATTTTTAAGAATTCCTTCAGCTAGAAAATTCTATTATCTTATTATCCAATCTCTTTCTATTCCCTGACTTTTCTCATTCTTCATCTTTTATTGAGGATCTGAAGCAAACATCTTTGATTTACATTAGTTTTAGGACACTAAGTTAACTTATTATTTCTTGGATTTAGAAATGATTACAGAAAAGATTGGGTTGTTTCTTTTTCCACAGCTAGAACATTCACTCACTCAGCTTTTCATAAATTCAGAAAGCATGAATTGCCTACTAGGTATAAGGCACTACAGGATACAAAGATGAATAAAATCCAGACTCAATCCTTAAGTAGCTTAGACTCTGATGGCAGAGTCAGGGGGGAAAAAAGGAAGAGAAGAAAGAAACAAGCAAACAAAAAACCAAGGAAACAAAAACCATTGCAATAAGCAGTGATGTGCTAATAAAATTAAATGTCCCGTTCTCTGGAGGGCGGGGGGAAGAGGTAATCACTAGTTTGTGGAGTTGTCAATTTCCATGGTGTAAATACTCCCACCATGGTCACTTTTAAGATAGCAGTGTGACGTCACTGAGTGTGGAGCTGGGAAGAGATGCACACAATTGGCTCTTACCAGCACACACCTGAAGTAGAGAGGTGTCTTACTACTACAGATTCACAGTATAGGCAGTCAGAAGACAAATATCTGACTCTGTGTGGTAGGTCAGGGAAAGATTGCAGAATAGGGAATCCTGAAGTTGGGATTTAAAGGTCAAGTTGGCATCAGTCAAGTTGGCACAGTAGAGAAAAGTGTTTTGGGAAGAGGGAACAGTATGTACAAAGCAAGAAGGAGTAACTTCTAGAACAGAATCAGGAAAGATTTTCTTAAAATGCCAGATAATATATAGCAGACTTCGAGGGCCAGTAGAAAAAACTGAGAATATTACGTAGGGATTCATATAACTATAAAATCCAGCCATTTGAGAATGTAACAAACAGCTTGTGGGCTGTAAAATAAACAGGAAACTGACTTAATTTGGCCCACGGGCTGTAGTTTGCTGACCTCTGTTCTAGAAAAAGGTAGAGACTACAGGCAAATCACACTAAAGTCTCCCTTCTACAGAGTGGGTGTGTTTTTCTCATTCTCTTAAAATGTATAACAGAGCCCACAAGTCCACCTAACAGATTTCTGGAAATAGCATTTTATTTGGCTTAACCCCACACTCCCTGATCCAGCAGAACTTAGGAGTGTTAGTGAGTAACATCAAGTGAATAAAATTCTCCTCGTTCATTTTACCTACCGAAATACACATCTCTGCATATTGGATGCTGTGATACCCTCACCAAGTCAGGGAGGAGAAGAGAGTTCATTAATTATTTCAATGGTACAATGATGCACTTAAACCATCACCCTGACATAAGATGGGGAATATAGGGAAACTCAGGTTCTTAAAGATGACTAGTGCAACTTGAAAACAATTAAGTGCTTGGTATAATGTTGGAGCAAAGAAATCTATTGACATTAGTCTTTCCTGGACAAAGTCTTGGAGGATAATCTTTTCCTGGTTTTAGCATTTTAAAAAGACATAAAAGCCTTATAAGGGCTACATTCTCAAAGGACTCAACAGCCTGTCCTTATATGTAAAGAGAGGCATCTTTTGTGGCAGAAAGTAAGAAAGTGCTCAGAACTGGATGGGCACGTGTTGAAAGGGCAGAGGAGCTAAGCCAAAAACGTTCCTAATGATCAAAAATGGAACAACTTGAGTAAAAATTAAATAAAATATTATTGGATTATAACCATGGTATAAAATAAAAATCCATGAGTTCATAAAAGTTGGATAAATAAATGAAAGAGAAGAGATATCTCTTCCTTACAGAAGAATAACAAATATAAATGTAGAAGGGATGAAGCAAATAGAAAAATCACCATTATAACACAGAATAATAATTATTGCAAGCAAAATCTACCAATGGATGCTAAAATTAGTGGATAAAAGCTTTGGGAGAAACAAGGTATTTGCATAGTCTCAAAGTATCTCCCCAAGATATTTACTAATTAAAAAGATGAAATCTGGCAGACACAACCTTAACCAGGTGATGGAGGTTAACATCACCAGCAGTCAGACATGTCAGCATCTTGTAGTGCCTCATATGGTACACTAAGAAGATTGCATCACTTCTGTGCTATTCTTGCCAAAGTATACAACTCAATCTAATCATTAGAAAAAACATCATACAAAACCAAACTGAGGGACACTCTACCTGACCAGTATTCTTCAAATATGTCAAGGTCATGAGAGACAAGGAAAGACTGATGACACAGACTGAAACAGACAGAGGAAGCATGCCAACTAAATGCACATATGCTGGATTGGATCCTGGAACAAAAGAAGAACGTTAGTAAAAACAAAATTTTTAAATTTTTTTTTAAAAAACAAAACCAAAATAATTGGTCTGTACTATTAAGTCTGTAGTTTAATTAATGCGCTATACCAGTGTTAATTTCTTGGTTTTGTTAATTGTATTATAGTTATTCAAGACATTAACATTAGAGGAATCTGGATGAAGGGTATACTAAAACTCTCTGCACTACTTTTGAAATTTTTCTGAAGTCTAAAATTATTTCAAAATAAAAAGGTAAAAACATAAGAGACAGAGAGGGAGATGCTGAGTTAACATTTTTCATTTATGATATATTCCCCTTTGTTTGGTCCTATTTGGGTTTTTCCCATTTATTTTCACTTTGAGTAAGGATCCTGGCTTAATTATGTACGAGGGTATATTGGAATTGAAATTATTACTCATTAAATCCATTCTCCAACGTGCTTAAGGCAGAGATTAGAGCATCTAACATGCACAAGTGTACTTCTAGGCCAGAACTAATTTCATAAGACCCCAGGAATTATCCAATGGAGACAATAAAATCATCCCTCCTTTACATTCAGTGATATTGAATCACTAAAATGGAAGCCCCATGAGGACAGGAATTTTCATCTTCTTTGTTTACTGCCCTATCTTTAGCCTCTAACATATTTCATGGCATATGTTATGGAGTCAATAAATATTGTGAAATACATAAATGAATGAATGAGGCTTAAAGAGAGTAGGCAACTTATCCACATAGCTGGACAATGGAAAGTTGGATCTTTTACCCTAGAAATGTCTTATTTTGAGGACAAATTCTTACCCACTCTACTAGAAACATAGGTCTTAAGCTCTCAAAAGATGGAATAGTTACAATACATTTTTGTGTTCAGTGTTCCTTTATACCTGTCAATCCATGAAAGACATGAGAACCAGGAAATCCAAGGAGACGGTTAGTCTGACTGCTGCAAAACTTGTTTTTCACCCATTTGCTCAAGCAATTAGAAAGTGGAAATATCTAGAAAGAACCTAGCAATTTCTCAGCAAACCAGGACTGCACATCAGGATGATACAAAAATATATTCTGAGAAATGGCATACACAGTGGTGCCACAGGTGTATGGCTTCCACTTTCAATAGTAGTAGGACATTGCTGACGGTTTGGGCTAAATTTGATTCCCCTTCCATGCAGTAGTTTTGTGGAATTTTCTCCAAGTATTTGGCTGAGTTTATTTGAATTTGTCTCAAAGGTTAAACTTGAATAATATTTTCATTTCTTTACCACAGAACGTGACAATTAATTTAAATCACATCTCATATTTTAGCATTGTAGCACCTTTGGGACTAGACATTTTATTTCTGTGTTACTTTGGAAAAGATTCTATTGCAAATTGAGGGCCTGGGTAATGCAGTGGAAAGAGCTCTGCAGTGAAAGTCAGAATAAAGAGTTGTACGGCTGGCTCCACTACTAACTAGCTGTATGCCCTCTGGTAAGTGATTCAAAACATAACATAACTGAGACCCAGTTTCTGCACCTTGAAAATGGGGACAATAATTTCTTGGTCTTTTTACACAAGGTTGTTTAAAAAGCAAAATGACAAAATGTACGTGCATATGTCTTACAAATTCCAAAGCACTATACCTAAGTTTAAAAAAAAAAGTGAGAACTCAGAAAAATAGCATATTTGTAAAAGGAAGTAATTGCAAATACTTTTCTAAAGTATCTTTTATGTTTTTAACTTGTGAATGATTTGCTTGATATAGGTTTTCTATTTTTTCCGCTAAATTATTCAAATTTGTTCTTTCTGCACTAAATTTTTATCATCAGTATTTACAATATAGGAATTTTCCAAAATTTTATATAATTCCCTAGCCCATGAACTGTTTCTAGATGATTGTTACTTAGAAATAGCAGGACAATGTCTTTAATTAGAAGGCTTTTTCTTTTTTTCTTTGTTTTTTTTAAAGGACACAGCCTTTTAAGATTTTATGAAAGACTACAACTTAAAAAAATAAAATAAAAAGTATCAAATTAAAGACTAATTTCCAGATAATCATTAGGCTATTTTAACCATCCCCCAAATTCATTGAAGAGTAAGGACACAAGTTGTTACCAATATCTGTTAACTGCCACAAAATAAAGGAGAGAGAGAATAAAACAAAAGCAAAACTCCGATTATTCAAACCAGTCATTCTTCTGAATTGATTAGTTAATTAGACTTTTACAAATATTCTAATGGTAAGTATCATGAAGATAAGTCTAATCAGATGTCTTGGATTCAAATGCCTGCAGGAGGTAGGTAATGCGGATGAGCAGAGCAGGTGGGTCACGGAGACCACAGTGAAGGCCGGGGAATCCTTGATGCACTGAGGAATGCACTCAAAATCAGCCTTTAAAGATCTTTGATCCTTCAAAAGAAGTTGAGAATTGCTCTCTCGGTGAAATCTTAAATCTTTAAAAGTTACAGGAAAATGGTACACAAGGTCACCAGTTTGGGACCTCTGTTATTGTTTTCATCACTATTGATCCATTGCCTTGGGCTGTGAACATGTTATTTAGTTAGAGTCATTTCAGACTTTAGAGTCATTTAGAGTCATTAGATTAAAGAATCAGTTTAAGAACTTGTGATATAAAAAGTTATAATATTGGAATCCAGCATCATTGGCATTAGAAAAGGGGTCTTTACAAACAGACTTACTTTAGGAAAATATATAAGTAATGAGCTATTTGGTCACTTTTAAAATAAAACTAAACCTACAGAAATGCAACAATAATGCATAAACCTTTTAGCTTACAGACCCTGCATGACTCTATTTCTCCACTCAGAGGTTCTTAGAATTTAATTATATAACACTAAACAGTAAATTAAAGGTAAGCAAATAAACCTCATGTTGGTAAATCCATACGACATTCCTCCAACCCACTACAAAAGTCCCTCGATTCTCATTGACTTAAATAATTGATTTTGACTAAAAAGAAGAAATGAATAGCTGTGTCTTCTGACTTAGGAGTGTTTGGCACACCCGTGACAAAGAGTGTCTGCCCGTCAAATACACAGAAATCTAATGGCAATTTTCCAAGCCAAGTGACATTGCCACTTCCTACTTTTTATTTCCCACCCCAATTCCTGAAAGAGCTACCAAGATTTCCAGTGTTGAGGTCATGAGAACTCTTCCAACCTCTCCTTTTAAATCTGCTCCCACTCCCACTTTCCCGCCAACTCAGGGACTGTACTATTACAGTTTTCCTTCACCAGGTCCTCTCTCACTAAACAACCCCCGCCCCAGATGCGTTATCTGAGCCTTTTGAGAAAGGAAAAGTGAAAAGCAGTTTCAAAACCAGTTGGAAATTCCTGTCTTAATATTTGTCTGGAGCTTTGCTTTTATTTTCCAAATGATCTGGGTTTGGCAAAATTCTTTTGGTTAAGTAATAGACAACAGCATAACATTCCAAAAGGGAGATGGAAAACCCAGGCCATTTAGGATTCCACGAAGACTAAACACTGGACCCTTACTGTCCAGCCCAAACAACCCTCTCAAAAATAGAGAACCACCTCACTTCTTAAATAACTGGTGTAATAGGATACACATTTCTGTCACTTAAGTCAATATTTTACTCTATTCCCTCTCCCTTTACACAGCCTTGTACATGACGAGTGGGAGCCTGTAGTCACATCTAGAGCCTAAGGCTCTTAGAGTAGGACTTAAAGTCAGAGTGAAAAAGTCAAATAATTTTTTCAGTATTGTGGGTAGATGTCATTATTATCCTCATTTTACAGAGAAAGCAACTGAGGCATGGGTTCCCTTTAGGAAAATACATAGGCATGGGTAACGAACTTGAAGAAGATCCCACGATTTTAAATTTTGGATCTGGGATTAAAATCCTGGTACTCTGCCTTCAGGGCCACTGCCTTTAACGCCCGTGCTGTGTTGCCTCCCTACTGCTCAATTTTACATTTCTTTACAAAATTCCCAATTCTGGGAATGTGTTTCTGATTGAATTTGAACCAAACCATAGGTATTGGTCTGAGACTGGAATCTCAATTACTTTACATCATATATATGTTGCTCCGGTTCCGTTCTTAAGGTTTTGACTTTCAAAACAGTGATGAGCTAAATTGTCAATCTTTTCACAATAAGTGCTCAGGAGATAAGCTCTTATTAAAAGATCCCTTATTTTAAAATAATATTGGAAGCAAAAATTCAGACTGAAATTATTAGAACTCTTCAAAAAGTAAAAGAAAAAAAGACATTGAGGAAAAAGAAGGCCCTCCTTTAACAGCACCCTCGAGTCATTTTACTGTGTTCTCTAAACATCCTGTCCCAACTTCAGTCACCTCTCCAGCCCCAGGCTTGGGCAGCTTCTGGGGAAGATGGGCCTGTCCCATTATTCCTGGGATTCTCTGTCTCTGCCAAGGTGGCCCTGGTGACCTCCCAGAGACCAAGTACCTTCACTGGAGGTGGGTTTCATGTCCCTGAGACATCACAGCGAGTCTTCCAGGGCACTACCTATACCACTGAAGCCTGTTTTCCTGCTCTATTCTCAGTAACATTCACTATATGGAACCTGAACAACATTTAGGCCTGCTAGGGCTTCCTGACCTGTTACCACAACCAATACCCATATTAAATGTCGAAAGGAGTCTGCGTCTCTGCTCTTTCAGGTGGAGAGTTCATCATCTCACACCCCTGTCATATTGCCCAGCCTTGGCCTTGTCCATTTAAAGCAGATCCCTGAGAAACACTCAAAGATGCAGCTTGAAATTCTTCGGGATGCCTCCGCTTTTCTCTATTCCTTGCAGGCCAGTTCCTTCATCCTTGGAGTGACCAGGAAATCCATAATTTCCTAAAAAGAACCCCATGAATTTCTTGGAAGTGAGGTCCATCTTGACGTAAAGGAAGATAGATTACGTACTGTCAAAGTCAATTATCACAGTTTTCCTGCACAGGGGCATGAAGAAGAGCAGGTGCCAATATCTATAGATGCTGATGAATTTACAGCATTTACGGCAGACTCCTCATGAAGCCAACCAGAGTCCAAAGGGTAAAACCTTGCCTGTACACACTGAGAGGCCCTTCACCGGGGCCTCAGCCACAAACAAGAGTATTATGTCTTCTCAGGTACATATGTTCCACCTTCCACTACATGGTCTTTAAGCAAGCAGTTTCAACAAGCCCATCCTACATCACACTCTGTCTTGAGTATGACAGAATTCTGGAACAGCTCCTGCCCATAGGTTCCCCTCTGTGCCACAACAGGAAAAAATTACTGCTTTGAGCTGGTCTGTTCTATTGGAGGGTGCAGCTTCCCCTGGCTTTCTACTCTATTTGTGCCCAACCAAATGTGCACAGGCAAATGACCCTGCAGGACTTTGCCCCTGGACTTGTTCATAATGGACATGGCTCCAGGCCAAGTTAAGATCAAAGATACAGTTTCAGGTCTAGGGTCTGTGGTGGCCTCTCTCAACTCTGAATGTGTCTTGCTCACTCTGTCCTTCCCTTTGCAAATGCTGTGAACCTCCCTCTTTCTGAGCACCAGCTCCAGGTCCATTCCTATTCCTCCTCAGGGGCTGCTATTCCCATCTGCGCTCTCCATCCACACCACTGATACACATCAAGGACTCCCAGGTACCTGGATCCCGAGCCCTCTATTTTCATCTCCATAGCTGCATCCTTTGTTTCTCCCACCAGATCCCTACCTTCAGCAGCCGTGGCCAACTTCCCAGTACTCTTTCCCAGATGTAGATTCCCCATACAATTGGTCCTAAATTCATATGAGAGATGACAGAACGATGCAGTTCCATATGCTCATGACTCCTTCTCATCTCTCTCTTCCTCAATTGCATCTCATTGTAACAACAACAACAACAAAACGACTAGACCAGGTAGATGGTCTTCATCTTTTTTTGCTGTTTCCTGGGGACAGGGACGCATAAATAAACAGAGGAAGGGAGGGTATGGCAGAAACAAGAACCAAACCTCTGGTACAATTAATTAGTTATATAATAATTCAAGGAAAAACAGTGCTTTCTCTTACTTTTGTTGTTACAAATTTTAATTATACGATAAAATCTTCTCTAATAAATTCCTTGTTAGGAATATCTGGCTTTCCCATATTAATTGCTATTATGAAAATGATACTTCCAATATGTTTAAGAGATGTTAGAGTCACTTCTTCCACTTTAATCGCATAAACACCATTTGTGTTTCACCCGACGAGTTGATTTACAAACCCTTTCTTTATAAATCACTCCAAGCTAAACTTAAGGCAAACCCTTGTTGAAAGTATCACAAACTCTCAGTCTATAAGATTTAACTATATTCCTAAATCCTATTTCCCATCTCTAAGTACTGTCCCTTATGCAACTGAACAGTTTGATGGTCTCTTTGATATTAGCCTGTGACATTTTCAGGAAAAAAAATTCTTATTTCATTTTTACTGCCTCAAGGAGATACCATCCAATTTTACTTTTTGCCTTCCTTACAATGCACAGAGAAATCTTAATAGTTCTATCAAGAAAACGTTTACTGCATATTTCCAATTCAAATGGAAATAGCTTTCACTTTTGATCTCGTAGAAAAACCCAGGCAAGTGATGAAGTACAATACTTTCTTTGTGTTGGACTAGGCTGCATGACTGTTATAGAATATGTTTGAGCATTTGAGCTAAGAGACCAGAAGAGGCTTTCCAGCCACATGTTTAAAAGAACAGGCAGCAAAAAATGGCTTAAGTCAATTATAACCCTCCTTTCAGAACCATCTTGTGGGACGAATACTACTATTATCCAGATACTTCTATCTAACAGTCAGCCAACTCTCCTCTTAGCTGGCTATGTTTTTGAAATCTACTTACTCTTGAGACTGACCATAAAATCAACACACTGACAAAGCAACAGTTTTAAATTCCAAACATGCACAAAACCCAGAACCATAATTACCTCAACTCTAAGCCCAGTGGGAAAGTGAAGCATGTTGCCTCCTGCATTTTATTCAGTGCAGGGGACCCTGTCAGTACTTTACAAATGCCAAATAAATCTTCAGAATAACAATCCTCAGATTTGAGGGCCAATGTCCACCTGAGCAGGTATCAAGACGGGGAGAAATCTCTTCCCAAAGGGGATGAACATCCTAGACTCGAAGTTCACTTTGTGATATGTTTTTCCATTTTAGCCAGGGGCCACTCAGAGAGCAAAATAAGGACCACTGATCTATGTGAGTGTGGTGCTTCAAAGAGTTCCTGGTTCATGCGAGCTGCAGGCATAGGGTGCTATGACTGAGATAGAGCGGACTTAAGTCTCAACTGGTTAGGCAATTGAAAACTTGTAGATCTATTGCCCAGGACTAAAGAGGATATTGAAGAAAAGTCAGTTCTCAACTGCCCCCAGTGATCTCAGAAAGAAGAAATGCTTTAACACTGAGTCAAACAGATGAATTGATTTTTTAAATAGATCTTCATATTGGAGACATTTTTTGAAAGTTCCAAAAACAAGTTGGGATTAATTGAGAATAAAAATACTGTCAAATCTATATAGCAGTAATCAGGCTCTCTTTACATGGGTGGGCTTCAAGAATCATAACAAACCAGAGAGTTTGTTACTGAATAATGTCAGTTAAGTGACTATTCACACAAATGTATTCTATAAATTTTTTTTAAATTTCAACAAGTATCAATTTCCTACCATGCACTAAGGACTATGCTAAAGGCACTGTGTATACTGCAACAACAAAAAGAAAAAACACAGCCCTTATCCTCATGGAGCTTCCAGGGTAGTGAGGAAGACAGACATTATCAAATAAGATATTAGGGAAGTACTCAGAGCGATAATTTAACAAATGATTCCACCAGGTCCTAAAAAGATGATGTGTTGAAAGGTTGTCTTCCAGGTCTGACACGCTTTCTTAGGTGCACTTCAGTCCATCGGGGACAGAAAGGATGAACCCATTTCTATAGTGCTAGATTACCTCTGTCACAAGAAAGCCTTGTTGAGACATGTGGTGACTTCGGTCAGAGAAGTGATGGCACAGTCTGGTTACCATCAACCTCTTAAATGAAAACACAGCACCCAGTGGAAACTCTGCTGATAGAAACTGCCAACGTGAAAAACACACAGCAAGTCCTCTGTGCAAACATTTGGCCTCCGGGGCAGGCTTTGATTGCAAATAAGGGGCTGGATCTTTGTTTTAGGAAACCTATACGTCTGCCACAGGATCAAAGGTACAGAAAACAACTACTAACTGTTTCCTAGCATCCTGCCCAGATAGTATGCTAATGAGCTGAGTGCTGAGCTTCCCATTATGGAACTACTTCCAGAAGTAAATTTTCCAATGGATTCTTTGTGATAGGTGCAGTTTTGAGTGATCTCACTTGAGAGACAGGCATAAATTTGAGTCCCTTTGAGTCACTGACTCATTTTCTCTATGGTACTATACATAAAAGGAAAAGATGCCTTCTTTCGTGCTACAGCTATATGGCCATGTATGAATCTAAATCATAATTTTCTCACAAGATATCCACTTTTAAAGGATGGAACAATGAAAAACAATTCTGTATTCAAAAGTAGTAGTTCTTATTTTGAGCAAAATGGTGAAGGTTTAATCAATTATATTTACAATGACAATTACTGTAAATAATATGCAGCTTTTTTGGTGTGTCAATGTATATTCCTGTTTGTGTGAGCGTGTATGTGGGTGCACAGATGTATATGTGCATGTGTGCATCAGTGGACTTAAAGTTGGTATATAGTGAGAAAAACCAATTGTCTAATAGGCATAATAAATTCAGGGGTAACTGCTCCTAACACTAAACAACCGGAATAAGAACATGCTACATAATAAATTAAGTGTTGCCATTTTCTACAATCACTCACACAGAGGTTTTGATTCATTGCTGTTTCTGAATTACTGAGAAAAATGGCAGTTAATTACCTCTAACACCTATGCAGGAACAGCTGGGAGAAAGAAAGGGACTACGAAATTAGCACTCTGTGACTGAGTTAAATATATCATTTTAGTTCAATAGAATTGACTATCATAAGTCAAACTCAGGTTATAAAGAATTAATTTCTTTTTTGTGCCAAGATGCGTTTGTTTGATCCATAAAGTCCTTAACGCACCCTGACTTTTATTGATTTCGTTCCTGCAAAAGGTCCACTGCCAAAAGCTGAATTGCAAGGAAGTCTTTCCAACCTTGTTTTATGAATAAAGCAGAACCTGCAATAACCTCTTATATCTATGATTGTAAAAATGGTTTTTCATCATATTCTAGTAAGTTGATGGAACATTGTGCTTATTTTTAACTCCCTCCCTTGGGGGAACATTCAGTTGTTGAGAGGGAAAGAAAATAATATTTCATAGTAGTACTGTACAGATAAAATGATATTTGGTTGAAAATATTTGTGTTGCATGTGAATATTAAACAACTGTAAAGTACCAAAATAAATAGCTGGTTATGAATTACTTAATACGGCTTCCTACACTTACAGGAAATTCTGCTATAGCACCAGCAACTCTATTGCCGAGCTATGCATTCACGCAAGTCTCTGTTTATTCATTCAACAGCTATTTAGGGAATGTATACCATGTACATGATACCACAATAGTTTCTGGGGATACAGAGCTGTTATAAAGATAGACATGATTGATGTGCCTGCATAAATTTTACATTGCCTTCCAGAAAATATTTGTGTCACTATCATTATCTGAGTTCTCTAGTAAAGTGGTTAAAATTGGAGGACAAGGCATGCACGCCCATTCCCAAATGTGGGAAGGCATAGCAAATGTCCAGCATTTGTTTCTCTTATCCCGTATGGGTAAAAAAATGCCACATTGTATAAGAATCTTAAACTGAGTACATTTTATTGAACCATCACTGAAATAACATTCTATTTGAAAACCTGTTAAGCCATTCTTATGTATGTGTGTATGTACGTGAAAACTTTTAGTAAACTTGCCAAGTTATCATCCTGATTGTGTTTTAGAACATTTCCGTTGCCCAGTAAGCTCCCTATGCCCATCTGCAGTTAATTCCCGTCCCCACTCACAGCTTCAGGAAACCACTAATCTACTTGCTGTCTCTCTGACTTTTTAGACGTCTTGCATAGATGGAAGGGCACAATATGTGGTCTTTTCGTGTCTGGTCGAGCCATTCCTTTAAAACATAGCTATTTTAAGTCCTTACTAAATTAGATTATTTAACAATTTGCTAATGTCCCTTATAACTCTAGGAACTCTCATTAGGCATAATTGTGACCTCAAGTTTACATGTGAACAAATGAAACAGTCCAGGCAGATCTCTGGTTTGGTTGACCAATTCATGGAAACTAGAGATAAACACAGTTGTTGCTGTGTATATTTATAAAGTGATTTAGTGTCTCAGCAATTTGCTTAGTGATGGCCAATGAATTATATATTTTACAACCAAATTCATTGTTGACTGAAGTCCCAGAATCTCTTTAGATCACATATTTGAGTATAATTTGAAAAGAAAAATCTGAAAATCTTAATTTATCTTTCATGAAATTTAGTAGATGGTTTTACATATCAATAATATGCTGGTAGATTCATTTCATTCCAATCCAATATAAGCATATTGAGCACCTATCATGTGTCAAGCACAATATTTTGTGCTAGAGATTTAGATGAATAAGGTGGTCAGAAAAAAATAAAGGTGAGTAGATAAAAAGATTCAATTGCATATATATATTTTTAAACTAATTCCTTTATATTTTGCTATTTCTTTGAGGTTAATCACTAAACACACTAACGAAAGCAAGAGGAAACAAGGCCTTTTTTCCTTATAATTTTTCTTGCACAAAAGCAATCAACGCCCAATGTTAGGTTTTTATTGGTGAAATGCTGGTATCAGGAATACAGGCTAAATAGACAGGTAAGTAACCACAAATTCCAGGTGAAAAGTGGCCTGATGAATAAAGGCATAAAAGGTTTTAAACAGTTCCAGCAAAGGATAATGAAGATAGCCTAAAGAGGAGCAAGTGAGACTAACATAACTAGATTTTTTTTTTTTTTTTTTAACCATGTAAAGCACTGGACAGGGAAACTCAGCATAAGTAAAGAGTTAAGGGCCATTAAAATAAGAATTCCAGGAGGGACCGGCCTGGTGCTCCAGTGGTTAAGTTTGGCACACTCTACTTGGGCAGCCCAGGTTTGGTTCCTGGGCACAGACCTGCATCAGTTGTCAGTGGCCATGCTGTGGTGACAACCTCCCTACAAAATAGAAGAAGATTGGCAACAGACATTAGCTCAGGGTGAATCTTCCTCAAGCAAAAAGAGGAAGATTGGTGACAGATGTTAGCTTAAGGCCAATCTTCCTCAGCAAAAAAATGAGAAGAAGAATTCCAAATTAAAAAGATTATAAGAGAAAACGAAATAGACTTCATGTAATTCACTCTATAAGAAGAGAAGAAAGACGTTTCTTTCAGTAAGATCACTGCTTCTGAAGTAGTTGGGAGACATAATTAAATTTATCAGTTGCACAAATTCATGACCCTAATGCTACCCGTAGCAGTGAAGATAACCACGAGTAAAAGGGAATTACAAATGTCATAATATCATTTGATTGTGTCTATATGACCTGAAAAGTAGTCTATGGCAAAAACCATAGGCAAACATAGTCAAAAACTCTACTACAGTACTCAACAGAGGTAGCTTTTGTAATAAGCCAGACTAAACTTCTCAGTCTTTCTTTAAAAACTTAAAAAACCTTTGGGCCTAATCTAGTTCTTGCCTATGAGTTCTAATTCAGATGCAGCTTCCCTAGGTCATTCCAGTTTGAGAAGTAGCCCTTGTCATTAATTGCAGCTGGCCACTGGCAAAGTCAACCTGGGGTGGGGCTGACCACTGTATTTCCCCAGTTTTTAGGGATCTTCATACCTTGCTGCCAAACCCTTGGATTTAGGTAGTATTTATCTTAATTGGAAAACTGAACAACTATCCTGGCTTATCTACTGTCCTGATTTAGAAGGCCAGATCACTCTGTGTGAATATTCTCATAGAAGCATACTCCCTCCAGTTTGGGGGAGGAGAGTTCTCTTCGAAGCAGACCATTTCAGTTGATCTCTTGTTTGGTAAAGAAACAAAATACTTTGCACTCTGAAGAACCAGATCTTCACATTGGTGAGATCATCCACCTTGCCGTTGAACATGTGATGAAAACCAGTATTTCAAGCCTCCCCACTCTCATCTGGAGAAATTATTAAAAAAACGATTAGAGAGCCCATAAGGGGAAGAATAAAAATGTGACTCAACCATGTATTTTAATTTATTTTTGATGTAGTCATGCATGAATGCATGCAACAAATATTCAACCAAATGTTGAGTCCATAAAGAAAGTCAAGCTTAATCCTTTATTCCCCCAGGAGTGGCTAAATTCTCCAAATTGTTCCCCCAAAGTAGCGATACAATGCAGCTGGGGATGCAGAGAGCAAATTCTAGGCTTTCTTCTGATATCAGATAGCAGATATCTGGTAACCTTAAATGTAGAAATAACACTACATCGAAACTTATCCAGAAACAGGAAGCTCATCTGGATAACACAGGAGTTGAAGGTTGCATCTCTCAAGTCTAACCCCAAAGGGTAAATGCTAATTTGGAAGGCTTGTGATATTACCCTGAAAAACAAAAAAAAGAAACAAAAACTCAGCTGTGGTCTTTCACAGCCTGCCTCTTGGCTGACTTACCCATCATTTCAAACATCAGACTTTCCACAAGCTTCCATCCATATACTACAAGACACTTTATGAAAAAGTGTTCTTACAAAATATTCTCTAGCCTCCATCCTGAAGATGTGGAAACAGACAACTGAGTCAGTCTGTAAAATCCCATGCAGTTACTCACAACTCACTCTTGACACATTAACCTTTCCCAAAGTACAGGAGGCTCGGCCCACTTATCTTTGCTATTTTTTTCTCTCCCTCACAACAGTTTGGAAATAAATGCATACTTATGGAATAGTGGGAAACTGGGCAGACACCATTCCCCACATAGCTATTTGCATTGAGGCTTTGTTTATTAATCTACAAATAATGGGTTAAAAAAATTACAACAGTGTTTTTTTAATATAAAAATATTAATATAACCATATTATTAAAAAGTTTATAAAGCATAAAAGGAAGAATATCCATAAAACACTACCCCAAAACTGCAGCCACCATTATTTTGGAGGCGTGTTCTCCGCATTTTTTATATGCATATTTCTAAATATCTGTAATTACAATGCGCACAAAATTTTCCTCCTGCTTTTTCCTCCCCTAACATTAGTTCATAAGCTTTTTCCATGTTGGTTTATGATTTTTATAACCATCACTTTAATTGTTGAGTAATATGCATGTAGTTGATATGTCACAATTATCATCAGATACTTTCATGTTGTCAATTTTTGGCAGTTATAAATAATGTTTTGCTAAACATCGCTGTTATTTCTTTTAGATAGATAACCACATATGGGATTCTGGGTATTAGTGATGGCTATATAGAAATATTGTGAAATTGGTTTCCAAAATATTATGCCCCTTGCTAATACCATGAAAAGTATGTGAAAGTATCAACTTTACTGGCATTGCTTATCATCATTTATGTATTTTTGTAATAAGTAGGTGGTAAATGACTGGTCAAGGATATCTGTACTCATACTTTCTCAATAACTAATGAGATAGGCTATGTTTCTAAATTTTTTCATTATTATTTTATTTCTTCTTTTGTAAATAGACCAGAAACGCTTTTCTTGTTATTTTATTGACACAATGCAATATGACTGACTATTTTCTATTTCAAATAAGTTACCTGATAGTTGAATATTGTGTGACAATAATTAAAATTCTTTTTGAATTAGACATTAAAATAGTCTTCTTCTTCTGTTTTATACACGTCAACATCTATCCTTGCGGAACTCTTTGATTTGAGGTTCATACAAGGCTTTGCTTTTTTAAAAAAAAAGACTGATCAAAATCCCAGGGTTATGGCCATGTATGTGTCATTGTCCTTGTAGATACTCTACAAGTGAACTGGACCAAGGGCAAAATACTCATTCAGCTAAGTGCACCACAATACTTGTATTTCTGAAAGATGGAATGTGTTCAGATGGACTAAATTTGCATTCAAATGATTAACCAATGACTTGCCTTTCTGTCTGCATCTCAGTTGTGTAAAGCTTCAGTTTGAAACAAAACATTGATTTATCTTCATATAATGATAACCCAGTGCTTTTGGAGGAATGCCATTATTACAAACACAGAGTGAGTTGAGTCCCCCAACAATATCTCATAGGAATTTCTGATATAAAATGAATTAAAGAATTCTAATAGCATGCCATCATTTCTGATCAAATATTGAAGGGTAGCATGTCCCCTTTTTCACGTTTTAATTTGTCCATTCTTCTCTTTGAAAAATGTGCATAACTTATAATAAGCTAAGTAACCAGGTTATTAGATTTTGGCCTAAGGAACTGGAGCCAACATATAATCCTGTGCATTCAGAGGGGCCTCTTTTCCAAACCTGAAATGCTAAACACATCTAAAAAAGTATCCAGTCTAAATGAGCAGTTGGTAAAGCAATCAGCCTTTCACATTGGAACAAGCAACAAACATGTGCAACGACCCTAGCGTTTCTCCTTTGATTTATAGCAGCTTGGAAAGGAGCTTAACAAGGTGGCACAGAGCTTCAAGAGTAGTTGCACTCAATTTATTGTCTGAGTTGTTAAAGATGTTAATTAGATTAGGAATTTGCTGAGGCCCTTTTATTCCTTGCAGAAAGAAGAGTGTTTCTCATGTTTCTCTTTGAAACTCAGTTTTGTGGCATAAAAACACAGGAAAGAAGAAATCCTACACTCAAGGAAATTGTAGGGTCCCATTGAATTCCATAAAATTGTAAAAATTCCAATAATAACAGTTACAAAAGAGCCAAGAAAGGACCAGACCTGTTTTTAAAAATAATATACTCCAAGGATTCCTGCATTGTTTGATGTATATAAGACAAGAAGTGGGGGGATCATGGATGGTATATCTAGGAGGGCTGGGCTTGAGGGATGGAAATGATACTGGGGAGCAAATCCAAGCATGCATCGAGATGAAACAAAGAGTTTCTGGAAAAACAACAGGCAGGGCTTTTTACTCCAGAGCAATAAACATCACTCTGTATGTCATTTTAATGCCCTGGACAAATGTTTTAATAGTGACCTGTTGCATAGGCAGTGAAGTGGTTATTAGATACTTTGTTTTTGACACAATTGTTTTGCAATAGTCCATTCCAGAGATAGGTTTTGTCTTAAATTAAATTAAACAAAAGAAAATATAAAACAGTCCAGTAAATTACTTCCTCACCTCCAAAAACTGCATGAATAGAAAACTTCTCGGAAATGTAACTGGGAAGGTTAAAAAGCAAGAGTGTCAGTCAATTAATGGAGTTTAGCTAACAAGTGGAATGTTAGCATAATTATTTAATGTTAATATCAGTAAAGATTAAGTTATAAAAATTGTCTACATCCATGGTTCAAGGCAATTCTCTTAAAATTTTAGGTAAAGTATGAAATAGAAATATGCATTTACTTATATATGAGGCATGATTATTTACAGTAGCATGCAGAAAGCAAATACATAAGGCAATAGCAGAGTTAAATATTTCAAGCATGTAGAATCAGGCAAGCTCATGCTTAAGAGGTTGTGGAATGTTCCAAGGAACCTATCTAGATTGGATACTCATTCAAAGAGGAGGGTACTTCAAACAGAATACCTTTATTCAACAACAAATTATATTTTTGGGAAAAGCGATTCAGATTTTGCAAACCAGCTTTTTGGCCTGCCCAGAGTATAGTTTTTGGTCATTTAAAAGGATTAGAATGAAGCCCCTGTACTGTGAGATTTTGGATTTTCCACCCTCCACCTCCACCTCTGCCACCCGCCTGGCATGTCATGGGAAGGGGAGAGGCTAAAGCTGAGACTCAAGTAGGTTTCAAAGGGATCCTGAGCGCTGGCAAGAGGCCAAAACTTCTTTAAACTGTGACTTTTAAAAAAATATTTAGAATTTATTTAAATAGCTCCAAAATGGTGGATTTGGAAGGGGACTATTTTTATTTTACTTTATTTATTTATTTCTTAAGATTGGCACCTGGGCTAACAACTGTTGCCAATCTTTTTTTTTTTTCTGCTTTATCGCCTCAAACCCGCCCCCCCCCCCCCTAGTTGTATTTCTTAGTCGCAGGTCTTTCTAGTTGTGGGATGTGGGACGCCACCTCAACGTCACCTGACGAGCGGTGCCATGTCTGCGCCCAGGATCCGAACCCAGGGCCGCCGCAGCGGAGCGCGAGAACTTAACCACCTGCCCACGGAGCCAGCCCCGGAAGGGGACTATTTTTAAACAAAGCTCAAATGAAATCTCTCTCTCTTTTTCTCTCTCCCTCTTTCTCCCTCTATATATACACCGAGGATAGGCCTTGTGAGGACATAGCAAGAAGGCAGCTCTCTAACAAACCAGGAAGAAAGGTCTCACCGGAAACCAAATTTGCTGGCACCTTAATCATGGACTTTCAGCCTCCAGAACTGTGAGAAAATAAATTTTTGTTGTTGAAGCTACTCAGCCTGCGGTATTTTGTTATAGCAGCCCAAGCAAATGAATGCAGATGGTATGTGTGCAGGGCATTGCCACAACATATCTAAGGACTTTCCTATATTTTCTTTAAAGATTGTGATACGTGTTTTTGGAAATTTCTGGTGAAAATCATAATTTCTCCACGTCTAGTTATTACCTGGTACATTGGTCTACCCCAGAACAGCTACAATTTTTGACTTAAATCTATGATGTCATTCCATCTTGTCAAAATTTCTCTTGTTTGTGGAATTCCTTTCCACTTCTTCATTCCTCAGATTTTTGACCTCCAGGAATTGATAAATCTGTAAACTCTTTAGTTTTGCCTTGAGTTAATGGGCAATAAGGCAAGATAGGGAATAAATCTTCTTTTCATGCTTGTTGGTAACCTCTAAAAATACCAGAAAGGCATCAAGAGATTATCATTACATTATTTTCTATGATTACCATAAAAATTTACCTCTATTATGCATATATTAGCACATTCCATAATTTTATGGTGCAATTTTTTGTAATCTTTCTCATTTCAGTATGAATAATGTAATCCACAATTTAAGATCCATATGTATAGTCACTGTAACTGTCTTCAAAACAGTTTCTAGATATAAACTAAAAGGCTCAGATTAAACAATAATCACAGCCTCAAATATATGCAGTGTTATTTAGAAACTGCATATCTAGGAAGTCGTTTTCTTTTTATTTATTTATGTTTAAATTTGAAAATTTGAAGCTAAAGGTATTTAGGATGCAGAGATAAAATTAATTCAGTCTACATTTTAAAAATATATAAGAATTAAGTAAATTTAGGTAGTTCAGATCCCAAAGTGAGTGGCAAGGTTATAACCAAACTTAGAAAGTGGATGGGCTGGTAGGGAGATATGACCATGCTGGCTATTCTTTTTAGACTTTTTGGTGGAAGGAGAAAACATGTGCCCTTGTATACTTGGGAATGTCTGATTATACAAAGGAAAAAAGTCTGAGTCAGAAACTCATCTGTACTGCTTACTCACAATTATGTACCATTGTGCACTGTTTGAGTTGTAATGGTTTGAGTACTTCTCATTTTCCCCAACTGGATTTTATGTTCCCTGAGGGCAGAAACCACAAATTTATGGTTCTTAGTTTTAGCCAAATATTTTATTTTGCTCAGCTCTTCCTTTTCTTGTCTTCATTAATTTCCTTTCCGTTTTCTGCTAGAACTATGCCATTATTTCTCAAATCTTCTCAAATCCTCTATCCATGCTTGCCTTCCTTCACTCTCAGTAGATATCTTTTGTCCTACTTCATAGAAAAAATTAGAGTCTACTAGGAAACAACTCCCTAAACTTTCTCCTCTATTCTTCACTCTAAAGATCAATGAAATTAAAAAAAGTAGAACACAAAATTAAATAAAATTTGGAAATACTAATAATCACACAATACTTCAGAATAAGTGTCAATAAAGAAGACAAACTCTGGAAAGAATACCATGATGAAAACAAATTACATAAAGAAATAGAATATAATGGAAAATGAACTAACAGAAGGCGAATCATAAAACTCCAGGCTACACGATATGGATGATTTTGAAAAACAGCACAAATAGTTTAGAAACAACACTCCGCTCTATGGATAAAGAGAGCTTGACAGATCAGAAAAAGATCTGATTTGGCAGCCCTACAGATTGCAAAAGTGTTCAAACAAAACCAGTGAACTAAGTTCAATAGCATACATGCACAGAGAAACTGTAACAATGTTAAATGTCAAGGTTAAAGAATTCTGCTAGCATCCAGAAGGAAGCAAAGAGGTAACTTTCAAAGAAGTAAAATCTAACCAGCCTCACGTTTCTGTTTTGTGATGATAAACATTCCATAAGGCAAAGAAAAAAATATCTTTAAAGATTTGACAGTGGAGAGGATTATGACCCAACGATTTCATTGTATTATAAAGGCATCCTCAGATTTACAATGTTTGGGAAGGGCACCAATCCAGCACTTGTTCCTGCTGAAGTTTCCATGCAGTCGAGTGACTCAATCAATAGCAGAACCCGAGAACCGGGGAGTTGCAATAGAAACGGACTGACTGTGAATAGTAAACCAAATTAAAGATCAGAAATAAAGTGAAAAGGAAAAAATAAACACTTTCTGAACACTAACTTGTGCCAGAAAGTTTCAATTTTTGAAAGATTCCATGTAGGATTTATCCTATTGCTTAAGCTCATGCTCTCAATATAAGCTTGAGCTAGTGTTTATATCCAGATCTGTCAGCTTCCAGAAGGCAAAAGAAAATAATTGTTTGTGAAAGAGAGTTTGATCTGTTGTCTAAATAATTGTAATCATACCGTCATAATAGAATTCAGAGAGAAAATAGAAATATTGATATTAGATAATTTAGTAGGCATATATATAGGATTTGCAATTTCAGGTTAAATGCTTGAAAAAAAAGTGAGAAAGAAGAAATGTAAGCCAAAAAAACAAATGTTATGTTTGCTTACAAAATAGGGTTAAAATAATTGCTTCATTCTTAAGCATATATAATTTAATTATATAATTGGAGGTCATGTACATTTGTGTATAATGCTTGTTATCATTAATATAATTTAAATGGCAATAAATTTCTGACAAATCAAGGCAAAAGAAATAAAATAAGAAGTCCATATAGCAGTCTATGTAGCAAAATATAGAAAAGAAAAAAAGAAGGAACAGGAAGAGATAAAACATATGGCAACCTGAATAACCTATTTGTGACTGAATTCATGGTATATTTGTAATCCTTATTTTACTTGACATCTCATTCAGAAGTTTGCACTCTCCTGCCTCTTTGGTTGCTCCTTTTCAGCCTTCTTTGCCAATCCTTCTCTTTATACCCAACTATGAAATGTTGGATAACATCAAGATTGGTCCAAGGCCCTTTTACCTCCTTTGCATTTACTTCTTTAAAAAATGCCATTCCCGGGCCAGTCCGGTGGCACAGCAGTTAAGTGCGCACATTCCGCTTCGGTCGCTGGGGTTCGCGGGTTGGGATCCTGGGTGCAGACATGGCACCACTTGGCAAGCCATGCTATGGCAGGCATCCCACATATAAAGTAGAGGAAGATGGGCACAGATGTTAGCTCAGGGCCAGTCTTCCTCAGCAAAAAGAGGAAGATTGGTAGCGGATGTTAGCTCAGGGTTAATCTTCCTCAAAAAAAAAAAAAAACACCATTCCTTTCCCCTTACTACATCTGTCAATGACTGACCCCTGCTTTTATACCTCCTGACATACAAATCTGTCTACTAAACAGCTTTTGAACTGAAAATTTCCAAGGTCCCTCAAACTCTATGTGATGCAAACTCAAGACCTGCTACTGCCACCTCCCCAAATCAGGATTCTCCTCCAGTGTTCCTAATCTCAATAAAAGTCATCACCATACACTCAGTTGCGTAAGTCATAACTTGGAAAGGATTCCGGACTTCTATTTCTTCTCCAATCTACTCCCTCTACGCCTTCAACTCCAATTACTCTTGTCAATCATACTTCCTCTGAATCAAAGTCTATTCTACTCCAAATGGCCAAAACTATCTTAGTCCAGGTCATGAACATCAATCATCCAAGTTAATTTAACACCTTCCTAGCTGGTCTCCCTAAGCCCATCCTTCTTTCTCCCCAAACCATTCTCCATTAAAATTGACTTTTAAAACTGCAAATGCCATCCTTCTGTATAAAGTTCTTTCTGTATCTTTTCAATAGAATCGCCATATATCTCCACTTAGGCCTAGGTCCTGGCATAATTATTAATAGTGCCTTGTCTCATTCTCAGAAGTCTCCCAATTTACATGATAAATTATACGTCACTGTTATTACAGCTTTCTGGACCTGACCAGCTTCTCTGCCTTTCTCTCAAGACTCACCACATGTTATTCTCCATCTTGCCATCTATCTGCTAGCTAGGATAAAGTCACTGTCTTTTGCTTGTGTTCATGTTTTCTCCCCCATCCATCCTCTCTCCCTACTT
Source organism: Equus quagga (assembly GCF_021613505.1). NCBI lineage: Eukaryota > Metazoa > Chordata > Mammalia > Perissodactyla > Equidae > Equus > Equus quagga. The sequence goes on along the minus strand of NC_060274.1, from coordinate 76,471,804 downwards.
TTTGCTGCCAGCCAGTTACCTTTTTTTTTAATTAAGATTATGATAGTTAACAACCTTGTGAAATTACAGTTGTACATTATTATTAGTCATGTTGTAGGTGCACCACTTCACCCTTAGTGCCCTCCCCCCACCCCCCATTTCCCCTGGTAACCACCGATCAGTTCTCTTTGCCTATATGTTAGCTACCACCTATGAGTGGAGTCATACAGAGTTCGTCTTTCTTTAGCCAGTTACCTTTTAACAATTAAAAAAGAGAACAAAAACAAAACATTTGGTCTCACTTCTCACTGAGCAACTCTTACTCATCCTCCATATTTTAGGAAAAATGTCCCTTGCTTTAATTTTCCTGTCACCCTTAGACTGGGTCAGCAGTTCCTGCTATGCCTTTCACAATACTTATTATCTTCTGTCATAGACTTATAACAGTTTATTGATTGCTTTTTTCCCTGTAGTCCTCAGCAGACTATAAAAGACATCAGGGCTGAGTCATTTGTTTGTCATTTTATCCCCAGCTCTCAAACATTCACCAACAGTTAATAAATATTCCTAAAAGTCAGAAAGATATAAGTACATCCTTGAAAGTCATCAAAGAATTAGAAGAATACCAGTCATAACAACTTGGATCATCTTTCAAATTCTTTCTAGCTTATAAGTGATTTTTTTTCTCATTAGTCTAGAGTGTTTTAAATAAAAAGTTAAGTCTATATCCTTGGAAGAAGAAGATTTCTTTAAAGAAAGAGCAACATATTATACATTTTGAGGATGCCAAAAATTTTGCTTCTTTCATATTTGTTATATTCCTATAGTTTAATATCTTCTAGGGTAAATCTGCTTTTGTAGTAGACCTCTAAATCTTGAAAGACTTGAAAAGAAGCCCTCCTACTTTCCTTCTCAGAAAACACAGCTGCCTAGTGTTAACAACCAGGCCTGTTCTACATTCTTCGTCTCGTCCCTTTTTCTCTCCAGAAGCTCTAGGTGTTCTCTCAATGGCTTCCCCACCTCCCCTTCTCCTGTCACACTCACCCATCCCAAATTCTCTCTCTGTTAGCAATCACAGGCTGAAAGTACTTTGTGGAGACGTGTGCACTTGTCCGTTGGCTGGGCTTCCAAAGCACGTGAGGACTCACCAAGCGTGTGGATTGAGAGGCTAATTGTGGCCACTGAGTAGTTATGAAACCCCTTCCTCCTCCATGTCTCAATTCAGTCTCTCCTTTCCTTCATATTTCTGTGTGATATTCCACCCTCCTGCTTTTTCATCTGTGGCTGGGGTGTTAAGTGTTGATGAGATAATTCTTGGATCAAATCCAAGGAGTGCTTTAAAAATTTAACATATGTGGGTACCAAATAATGATCTCACACTGTGTATGACCCAGAGTACTTGAATGTGTCATGTTACTGAATTACCCTTAGGTAATCATTGCTGTGTCTGGGTGGTCATTGGTAGGGAAGGAAGGTGAAGGGTGTCTCAGAGTATGTGTGTGGTGGAGGGAGATGAGGGGAAAAGGGAGGTGGTCTGCTGCATTGGTCCCAACACATTTATAATTTTAATTGGCCTATCACTTACATAATTTTATATATCTATGTGGAAGCCTTTTTATTTTATGTGTATATATTTCACTGCTCCTCAAACTGCTAGAATTTCTATTAAAAGTCTAATATAGGTTTACTACCAGTGTGGCTTTTAAAACAAAACGAACTGTAAAATTTCCAATATTTTTCAACCTTATCCAAATTCCTGCAATGTTCGTTTAGAAAGGAATTTCATTAATAATTCATTATTACTTTGAATTGAGTGTATGTATAAGATGAACTTTTTAGGGGGAAACAATGATACTGAAAAGGACAGTTCATATAATTGAAAGGCTTCTAGAACAATAACTGAAGATTTCTTTGTTTGCTAAATGGTTCTGTAAGTCCAAGGCATGAGAGGAGGTCTGAGCAAAGAATGAAAAAATGAAATATTTTTATAGTTTTAAAGTATATAGAATTAACAAAATATAGATCCTCAAATTTTATTGACATGATACTAGAAATCACTGAGACCAAGCCCTTGTCTTTGCATTTGAACACACTCCTGCAGAGAAAAATAAACTTGCAAGCCTACTCAAGGAAACATTTATGCCTACTACAGAGACAGAGCCCAAACCCAGGAATCTTGACTCTTGCCTGATCTACACTAATCGTTCAGTAGCAATCTCGCACTGAACGTCTTCTCTCACAAACAGGGACTTAATAACGAGGAGTAGGGCATAGTATCTGTCTGAAAGAGCTCACATTCTCATGACAGAGACAGACACGTAAACAGTGATGTTCCAAAGGGGTATATGTATATTAAGCATATACACTGAGAATTATAGGAGGAGAGAGGAGATACAATAAAAAAAACCAGTCTGGGTTTCCAGGGAAAGTTTCATACTGAAGGAGACACATTTGAGTAAAGACTTAAAAGTGTAAGCAGCACGCGACCTGCCATGGCACACACGCAATCGGGCATTTTTGTTGCTTTCAGTGTGTGAGAGAGAGTGAGGAATGGATAGTGGATAAATTGAAGAAAGGAAAAGATAATGGAAGATCTTGCGTGACATGACAAGGGGCTAGGACTTTATTTTCTTCTGATAGGGAGCCACCGATAGATTTTTTGAGCAGCAAAGGAAGACAGAACAGTTAGGTCAGTTCTTTTCAAACCATTGTTGTTGCACAAATTTTGTTTTGTTTTTAATTTCCAATTGGCTGCAGACCAATATGTGGTCACACTGCAAATCACTAGTACTCAGCTTGTACCAGATGCCACTTATCATAAGAGTTCAACAACACTCTAAATGGTCCACAAGCTATTCAATGAGAAAAATACAAAGAAATGTGCTTGGAATTCCCCAAAACGTCAAAATGCTGTAATAGCTTCTAAATGTTTACTCTCAGTTTCTATACTTGCCTTGTTACAGTCCATCGGCCATTCCAGCAGCACTAAGTTAGAGACAATATTGCAATGATCTAGTCTGATAATGATAAAGGCCTGAACTAGGATAGTAAGGACATAGAAGATAGAGAAAGATTCAGGGGAGAAACAGGGCAGTATACGGAAGAAGAAAAAGAAACTGAGACTAAACATAAAAGCAAAACCATATTGCCTCTTTTCTGGGACTATTTCATAAATACACGGATATCCATGAGGTCAATTCCCCAACTTTAGACTTTGTTTACAATATGTTTAATCAGTGTGTCTCAGTTCTAAACTATCATGTAATATAATTAGCAAGTTGCTGACTCTGTGAAAGGATTTTGAGCTCTTGTGGAAGTCTGAACTGAAGATACTTTTGATAGAAATACTTGCTGATGCCTTTTAAGAGACTGATACTTCACATATCACAGCCCTGAATGCATTCATCTAATACTTCCTGGCTCTACAAAGAGTTCTCTAGGGGTGTGTAAAAATCTAAGAACAAATTATTTTTTCCATTTAAAGCTATGCTCTCTTCTCTTCGCACGAAAAATCCAAAGTGAGTTTTTGGAAGAATATTGCTGTATGAGGAAGCCAAGTTCTCACTTAAGTAGATGGAGAGGAAGAATTCAACAATGCTTTCACAGCTGAATGTTTAATCCCATAGAGAGATGATAGTTCTGATTAGAAAGAGATAATGATTCAAAATGTATGGGCAGGGAATTTGAATTTCCAAGAAAAACTGTTTCCTGGGAATGGGAAAACTGCAAACTTTGTGAGAAGCAGAATGTTTTAAGTGCCTTCTAAGAAGATACTGCTTAAAATGAGATAGAAATTACATACTTTCTCCTGTTATCTAGGTATAGATGTTACTCACTTGAAAGGCAAATATTTTAATCAGATTTGATCATGGTGGGCAGAGGAAAGACTAGCAAGCTGTCAGGAACATACCTCACAGATGTCCACAGATCACCCCTAGTGCCAGAGCTAGAATCTGAGGGTAGGAATTTTGTCTGTTCTGTTTCCTGATGTGTCCCCAGCACTTAGAACAATGTGATATACGATAGGCATTCAATAAATTTTTATTGACCGAGTAGTCAATTTAACAAAGTCCAAAATCTTCATTTTGTCAACACATCAATAGTATGTCTGCCTCTCGGGATTGTATTCAACTTCAGCAATTCAAGAGAGAGCTGACTCAAAGAAGCATGAGCACTTATTAATTTGGAAGAGAAAAACTGTCACATGGACAAGAATAATCAAGTCGATAACATCTGCATCCATTTCTGTTTTCAAGCTAAATGCTAACCTAAGTCATACCCAGAAAGAAATTTTTAAATTTGCAGTGAGAAATATAACTTTCCTGGGAATCTTAATGTTAATGTATGTTGGATTAGCATAGCGTATCTGTGTAAAAATCTAATGGGAAATCAAATTTAAATAGAAGCTTCCTGGATATACACGGAAACACATAAAAAGAGGCAGAGTAAAATCTTAGTGGAACTTGATAAGCTAGGCTGTTGCACCCATCTCATAACAGGATAGAATACTGAAGTTCATTGTCTACAGTCTCCTCCATTCTGCACCACATGTGTTGGCTTTGCGAAGGAATATAGAACACATAAAGTTCATTTGCAATGATTCCCTCTCTCCTTGACTTTCTGGCTTAAAAAGCTGATATTTTTCTGTATAGTTATTCTTTTCTAATTCATGGCTGAAAAATCTCCACCCCATTACACCCTCCTCCAATGAACCTTCTTCTTTCTTTAGAAAAGTTTACGTATTAAATTATGCAACAGCAAAGTATTGAAGACAAAAATTTACTCTATTTCTAATTTGATTTTTCACATTATACTTATCAACTACGTGTTGGTCTTAAATTTTAACTCTTAAAAATACTCCCAATTACTCCCAAAACTAAGATTTGAGAGAACATCTCATTAGTAAAAGAAATTTCTTATACGTGCATATATAATCATATTTTAGTGAGTTTTTTCAGTATCTATACAAGGTCGGTAGTGAGGAGCCTAATATGTAAAATTCCAAGCACTTTAACTAACAGAGGTATTTGATAGTCATGTAGAATCAAAAATATCTAAACAATGGGGCTGGCCCTGAGACCTAGCCGTTAAGTTCAGCGTGCTCCACTTCAGTGGCCAGGGTTTGGTTCCCAGGCGCAGACCTAAACCACTCATTGGTGGCCATGCTGTGGTGGCAAACAACATACAAAATAGAGGAAGGATGGCATAAATGTTAGCTCATGGTGAATCCTCCTCAGGCAAAAGAGAAGAAGATTGGAAACAGATGGTAGCTTAGGGTGAATATTCCTCAGGAAAAAAAAAAAAAAAAACATTGAAAGCAATAGAATTACAAAGATTTTAGTTGACATATGTCTTACCTTGACCAACTGTAGAAAAATAATTGCTCTGTAGTTAAAAAATGAAAATTATGATTCCAACAAAGACTAAGGTGCAGAACATAATCATTGAATTGTGCAAAATGAGGATGATGAAGAGACAAAGAGGATCTAAGGAAGCAGGATAGTAAAGTTCCCTTGACCAAATCAAACTGAGGGATCCAACAAGGGAGAAAGATGATTGAGTATGTTGTGTTCTTTATGAAATTATGTTTACATTTATGGTAATAAACTTATAAGGTGCAATCCACAGTGTGGATTTACAACTATAAAAACTGTAACATCATTAGAAATATGCAGACTTCTCACTCATAAAGAGACCAAGACCACAAAATTTGGCTAGTACGTATCCTGTCGAGAATTCAAAATATCAGTTGTGAGTAAAATAAAATGATGAGATGAGGACTGTATAAATGACTGTGGGGCCATTTTTTCCAATTTCTAGTCCTTGATCTGGGCTCCATAGACACAAGGCAGAACAGTTATGCAGAAAATACTACCAAAAAGTCCATGCTATATTTCTGAATTAGGATACACAACTAGGTGCCAGGGCTTTGGGGAGGAAAAAGAGAGGAAGATTGGCAACAGATGCTAGCTCAGGGCCAATCTTCCAAAAAAACCAAAATAACAAAGAAATTTAAAAATAAAAAAAAATGCCTATGAAGTAGTGCGCTGCCTTTGAAAATGAAGGAAGGGACCATGAACCAAAGAATGCAGGCAGCCTCTAGAATCTGGAAAAGGCAAGAGGATGTGTTCTCCCCTAGTGTATCGTGAGGGCACGAAGCTCTCCCGGGAAGATCACTTTAGGTTTCTGACTTCCAGAATTGTAAGATAATCAATTCACGGCATTTTAAGCCTCTAACTTTGTGATGATTTGTTACAGTAGTAATAGGAAGCTAATACAGGCCATAATTTTATTTGCAAAGATTTTTAACAGCTTGACATTTGTATTTTAATATACTTGTGGATTTTTTCATGACATATTTTAAACATTTTTATGTTAATCCAATATATCACTATTATTCTACATATCAATAAATTTTTATGATAGTTGGGAAAGTTTTCCCCATATCCAGAATACAGAAGAATCCCTCCATGATTTTATTTTCTAGTACTTGTATGGTTCTATTTCTTAAATTTAAATTTCTGATCTATGTCAAATTTACCTTCACATATGGTATAAAGAATAAATTCCATTTTGTCTTTCTCTATCAGGCTGTTCATTTATTCCAGCAGTGTTTGTTTAAAGATTTTTTTTTTTTTCTTTTCTCTGGTGATTTGTGTGGCTGTCTATAGCAATTCTAAATTTACATATGTAAAACTGTAAGACATGGAAGAAAGATTGAAGAAGACACAAACAAATGCAAAAATACCTTGTATTCATGAACTGGAAAAATTAATACTATTAAAATGCACATGCTACCCAAACCGATCTACAGTCCCAATGCAATCCTTATCAAAATTCCAACGGCATTTTTCACAGAAAGAAAAATAATCCTAAAATTAGTATGGAAGCACAAAAGACCCTGAAGAGACAAAGAAATCTTGAGAAAGAAGAACAAAGCTGGAGGGATCACACTTCCTGATTTTACACTGTATTACAAAGCTATAGTCATCAAAACAGTATGGGTTTGGTGTTTTCACGTGGGTGGATGCTTTAAATACATTCTCTATTTCTTCTATTTGATTGATGTGTTTTAGATTGGCTATCTCTACAAGGGTCAACTCTGGTATATCTGAAAAATACTGCTTTATCTAGGTTTTCAAATAGAGTTGTAAGAAGCAGTCTCTTAAGATTTGTTTAAATTGACTCTCTTTTGATGATTATGTCTCCCTCGTGATTGCTAATTTTGTGTATTTGGCTTTTCTTCTTTTTATTTTTGCTTAGTTAAGTTAATGTTTTTTCTACTTTTTTTCCTGATTCTACTGGTTTTTAATTTTTTAACTTCTTAATTTCTGGTTTTACCTTTATTAAATACTTGTACTTTATTTCAGTTTAGTCATTAGAAAATGACTAGTCATAGTAGAAAAATTACATTTTTAGGTGGGAGTTTATTTTCTTTCACCATTTTTATTGATATAGTTATCTCAAGTAATAAAACTGATAATTGTTTTAGCTATAGTATCCCCAAATTCTAATGTCATGTTTTTATCACCTTTGTTTTTCAAATATTCTTCATTTGTACTTCATTTTAACTTTAAGAATTGATGATGTGTTTTTCTTTCTATATCTAGGTGGAGAAAATCTTTAAATCTTCTGAATTTCTAGATTCATTGTGTTATAGTCAGAAAATGCTATTTGTTTGTCTATTTTTCAAATTTGGTGAGATTTTTGTGAGATAAAAAGATGTATTCTCTATTAACAGGGTTTGATATTTGTATTTATCAGAATCATCTTATTGATTTTGTTGTCTAGGTCTTCAATAACTTTTTTTCTCCGCTTAATTTGCCTCTAAAGAAGTGACTTACATTAAAATTTCCCTTATTAGTGTATCTATCTGTTCTTTAGATATCTTCTATTGCCTCTGCTTTATGAAATTTGCTGGGTTATTGTTACATAAATATTTATAACTGTTTTTCCTTCCTTTGAGTTGTAGCCTAGGCGTTAAAAAATGTCCTTCTTTGAGTCTTTTAATTCCCTTTGACCTGAATTCTACACAATCAATTATCAATTCCATCAGCCCCTACTTCATTTTGTTTATATTTGCCTAGTATATTACTGTCCTCTCATTTTAAGTCTTTCTGATCTCTTTGTTTTATGTGCGTCTACCATGTAAGCATAGGGTTAAATGCTGATCTTTGGACAATCTAAGATTCTTTGTCTGTTAATAGATGTGTCAATCCATATGCATTTATTGATGTGATGGATATTCTAGACTTAATTCTATCATGTTCTATGCTATATTTGAATGTGTATGTCTCTATACAGATAGTCTTTTATTGTGGTCTGTTTTATTTACTTTTGTTTCTCCTCTTTTTCTCACTCCTCCTCCTCCTCATCCTTCTCTTCTTCCTTCTCCTTCTCTTCCTTTCTCCTTCCCTTTCTCTTCTTCTTCTTTATAATATTCTTCTCTCCAAAGCACAATAGAGAACTCTTCATGAGTTCAGGTTACAAAATAGGATTTCTAATTAGAAAAAGCAACACTTCTGTATTGTAATAGAGCATAAACTCAGACGGCTGCATACACCGCCAGATATGTCTGCTTCTGCCTTGGTAATTGAAATCTTGCTGTCTAGTAAGACTGTGTCCCCTGGTGTTGCGCTAGTCTTGGATCTGGTCAATTAAAGGATTGTTTATTTAATTCCCTGAACATACACCTGCAATATCATGAAGGCACCACCCTCATAACTTAGGCAGTGTGATTGATCTGTGGTTCACCTCTCAAAGCGCAGTTAAAGCATTTCAAATTACCAGTCCTTTGCACTCCCAACTGCCTCTTTCAGTCTGAGGAAGAACAATGTGCACCGAAGTTGTTAGAATGACTTTTACAAAGGACCCAGTGCTGTTGGGGGGAGGGGGGGAGAAGTGAACGTTAAAGAAACAAAACCAAAGCAGTGATTTGTTACCATTTCAAAATGCTGCTGGATTTGCCATCAGTGTGGCAGTGCAGCTTCATATGCAAACACAAGCCTCTTTAAGGACAATCTTTGTGTCTGAACAGAAAGTATTTTGTCTTTTCAGGCAGGAAACCTAATGCAAGGCTTACCCAGAGATATATTTTCCACCATGTGGCCGGGACAATAAACACGGGGCTTTTGATCTGGGTGGCAATAGTGGCAGAGCCAGAGTTCTAAAAGGAGAAAAATGGGAAACAAATCTGCCAGAGGTGAGTGTGTGCCCTCAGGGTACTTCTGTATGTCTAGAGTTCACCAAGCAAAGCCAGAGAGATTTCAAATAAACATGTCTAAAGGAGTCATAAAAATCCTAACCAGTGTGATAGCTTAAATCCCTACGTCAAAACACAGAAATGCATGGTCTACATCACATGAAACTTCTTTGGCCCCAGGTTTATAAATTAAACCTCTTTCAAACTCCTACTTTTACAAGCATAAATTTATAAACACCCCTCCTCCCTGCCACCATCTTCGTATTATAAATAACAACAAAATTATCTTTCTAGTCCTGCGGGTGGAATAATTTTGTAATTAACGTGGGGGTAAAAAGTATACTAAAAGTGAATCATTTCTAATTTTCATTAGGACACTATTGTATGCATTGTTATGACACAGGCGTCCTTTTAGCTTGCTGCTTTAAAACTTTATCCTAGAAATCATCGCAATTCATTATGTTACATGCTACCTTCATTTACAAATCAAAATGCCAAAGAGAAGCTCAGTTTATTTCAGCACTGTTGAAATAGAGTGCTGTTATTAGGAAATGTGAGTGGGTTGAAGTGGGGCTCCCTGTGGAGTTAACTTGGCAGAGCTTGAGTTCCTGGCTCAACCTGATATTAAAAGTGAGTCATCAGTTTACCCGCACAGCGGGATCTTCACTTTGTACTTCTCAATCTGAGCAGCTCAGCAGCGGGTCCAAAGATTCAAGGTTAGTTTAAGTGAAAGAAAGTCCTCTCATTCATTTTAAGAATTACTTTACTTATCATAAATTCCCTAATGTTACTGTCTGATAAATAAGAGCACAAATAAAATCTATCTCATGGAAAGTCAGTTTGCATTTACCGTGATTTATTTCCAGCAGAGGCCAAAGGCATCTCTGTTCACATGAAAGTGATTTTTTTGGTCCCTCTACATCCATTAAGAGACATTCAAAGGGCAACAGTTTCATGCGCCTCCTCTCCTGTGTTAGCTGGTATTTTTAGATGAAACATCCAGTAATTATCGTGCACTCATATAAAGATACATATTAGAACCACTATGATTTTTAATACTTCCAGATTTAATAAAGGACACAGACAAAATGATTTAAGATTCATTCCTCACTTTAAGAATTAACAGATAAATGCAATTTAGTTTTCCTCTCATTTCATGTACCAAATCTAAGCGATATAATAAGCATTATTTTTAATCATAATTCAGTAAACACTTAGTATATTTCTCAATGCAGCCTCAAAGTCTCTTGGTGAAATGGCATCAATATATTCTGCTCCTTACTAGAGAGTTTCTGTTCAAGATTCAATGAAGCTTATTTTAAAACATAATAATAACAATAATAATTTCCTTAAAAGTTAGTACAAGATAAATTGGTGGTAGCATAAACCAAACTGTGCACCTGAAGTCTCAGTTCATAGGATGTGTACACATACAAACCCCCAAAGCCAGACATACGTAAGACATACTTTCTCAGAACAGCGGGGAAAGTCCTTCGTAAATGAGACCTCATCTGCAGTTCCAGCCTTGGCTCTCACTATTTGCATCATGAACTCCAGCTAGGGAAAGCTCATCGTGAGCAAACTTTCTCATGCTCTGCCTTTTTGCATACACTGATTTACCTTCCAGGATTACCTTTTCCCCCTCCTCTGACTGTGACAATAAAAAGTATCTACAAAACCCCATTCAAACGTTGTCGTGGTCCCTCCTGTGTCCATAAACATAAATTTATTACAATAGTCATTACAAGGTGTTTTTTTCTTTTTTAAAGATTGACACCTGAGCTAACAACTGTTACCAATCTTTTTCTTCCTTCTGTTTTTTCTCCCCAAATCCCCCCAGTACATAGTTGTATATTTTAGTTGTGCGTCCTTCTAGTTGTGTCATGTGGGACGCTGCCTCAGCATGGCCTAATGAGCGGTGCCACGTCCGCGCCCAGGATCCGAACCAGTGAAACCCTGGGCTGCCGAAGTGGATCCTGCAAACCTAATCACTCTGCCGTGGGGCAGCCCTCACAAGGTGTTTTAATTAGTTGTTAAACATTTGTCTCCAGCACAATACAGAGAGCTTGCGGGAGAAATGGCTTCATATTTATCTTTGTCTCTCTCCATTCTATTTCCTGCCTTTACTGTTAAGAAGCACTGCATATCCTACGAGAGATGTTGTATTCATGTCAAGAACCGACTAGTATATGGTGGCAGTAACCTTACATGTCACTCAGTTTCCTTGTGGACATCTCCCAATGCTTGCTTTGCACTCAGCCTATTTCTAGCCATCTATCTAACTTACCTTCTTATGTGATTCCCTACGAGCTTTTCAAATTCTCACCCTCAAAAAAATAATTCCTACCGGCACTTTTATTGGGATTGAATTGCATATGTAGATTAGTTTTAAGAAGAGACTGACATCTTTACTTGGTAAAATTTGTCGATCAGTAAATCCGGTTTGCATTCACTCTAGTCTTCCTAAATGTCCTCATATGGATCCTACACATTTCTCGTTAAAATTATTCCCAGTTATTTTATATTTTTATGGTTATTTTGAATTGTATCTTGTTAAGCTTTGTATTTTCAATCAGGTTGTGGCTGTTGATGTTTGAATATTTAAGTTTTTTTTTTTTTTTAGTGATTGTACTGATTTTAGTACTTTTACTAAGCCATTTTACCATCCTTATACTCAATGCAAGGAAATAAAACAATATGAAGAAACATATATCCTCATTATTATTCATAATAAAAAGGGTCTGCTTCGTTCTGCAGGTCTGGATATATGGTCCAACATGGAATGCTTAATGGCTCGAATGATCAAGGTACCATTTGATTCTGACCCGCTAAATAGAATCTCATCCACATCTGGTGACTGGACTCACTCCATGAGAGCTGTGATATACACTGAACCATTTTTGTGATTATGAAGAAGTCTCACTCAGCCCCTCCCTGGCCCACCTGAATATTTAGTATTTTAAGTAGACTTAAGTGAACTTTCTTGTTGGTTCTGATAGATTTTCAGCTTATTTGCTTAAATTATCCAGGTAGATAGTCATATCCATAATATAATGATTTTGTTCACTCTTTTTCAATATTTATGCCTCTTTTTTACATATCTTAATGCATTACTTATAAATTCTAGAATACTATTAAAATTAGGGGTGATATTGGGGCCGACCTTGTGGGTGAGTGGCTAAGGTTACCTGCACTCTGCTTCTGTGGCCCAGGGTTTGAGGGCCCAGACACTGGGTACAGATCTGCTCCATTCATCAGCCAAGCTTTGGAGGCATCCCACATACAAAATGGAGGAAGACTGGCACAGATGTTAGCTCAGGGCTAATCTTCCTCAAGCAAAGAAACAAAGAGGAGGATTGGTAATGGATGTTAGCTCAGGGTGAATCCTCTTTACCAAAAAAAAAAATGGAGTGATATTAAATGGCCTAAACTTTTAATACTTAAAAAATAATGTTCATAATTTATAGTTTTCTAGAAATAATTCATTTCAGTGTAATTACCAAATTCATTATTTGTGTTCACATTGCCTGTTACTTTCAGACATTTTTAAAAATTCCTTAGAATTTGGATTCTATTTTACTTCTCTGTTTTCCCTTTTTTACCTCATTAGCCTAGTTTTTCTAAACAATTAGTCATTCCAATGTTTTTCAACTTACAGTTAATTTCCCTCTTTATCTTCATTAATCCTTCTTCCCACTTACTCTTAATTGTCCTGCTGTTTCTGTTCTGTCTTCTTAAGTTAAATATTTTGTCTATTTTCATTTTTTTCTTATTCAGAGAAAAAAGAATTTGTATGTAAGGTTTTGCCTCTGATGAGAGCTCTTCCAATAGTACCTATGCCTTTGACATGCAGTCTTCTGAATGCTGTGATTTCTTAAAGGTGACTCAACTGATTTATAATTTGTTCTAAAAATTATGGAGGAGAGAGGCTTGTTTGTTTGTTTTTACATTTTCAAATGACTGAGGGGTGTCTACTTGTTAGTCATAGTTTCATTTTTACTTCATTTAATGTTCTTGATCAGAAAAAGAGGTCTGTAAAAATCTCTGTATATTTTGATGTATTGTCCATGGCCCAAAATATAATCAGACTTTTGAAAAATCTCTATGACTGGGAACAAGGTAAACACTGTTTATGACATACAACATATATACATATTTATAATATAGAATATACATGCATATGTAAATGTGTATATGTACATATATAATGTTATTTATTGCATTACATTACATTGTATATTGCATTATTACAGATAATATATATATTCTATATATGTTCTAGAATATATACTCTACATTATATACATATATTATATATATTATTTATCAGTGGCAATACCCATTACGGTTTGCTGTTAAAAACAAGGGCTCTGGATTTAAATTGCTTGACTTTTGATCTCTATCCCATTTTTTCCAGTGGCATTACCTTAGGCAAACTACAGAATCCTACTAAGCCTCAGTTAACACTAGAAAATTTGAGTAATGAGTAGATTAAACTCTATAAAGGATTTAACCCAGTGCCTGACATATAAGAAGTCAATAAGTATTACCTGCAATTATTACTATTACTGTTATTTGCACAGCTGACCTGCCCCAGGTGAAGAGATGTGAGTTTGCATTCTCCTGAGCTGACATGCTATCAATTTCAGAATGCATTTAAAAATACGTTAAACCTAAAGGGCTAAAGGATTTAAATTTTGATATGTTGGGGCTTTTAAAATTATATTACTCAGTTTTTAAAATACTTTCACTTGAACAATTTAATCTACCCCATATTTTAAAATATGTTAAGTGTAGAAAATGCCTAGAAATTGCTAAATGTTAATAGCTTGGTAAATCTATTACATTGAGAGCTTACTTCAATTGCAAATCGGAGGTTAAATGAATAACTAACATCTAGAACTTTGTATAACTTCAAATCTTTATTTTGGAAAAAAAAAGAAATTAACAAAACAGACTTCTCAATATTTAGACTTTTTGTTTTTACATAGTTCACCAGAATCAAAAAGTAGGAATTTTTAGTTTAAAAAATTCTCTAGTTTAATTAAGTCACACCAGAACCTATGGGTAAAAGTCAAATTTCTGATTGAATTTCTAATCCCATGTGACAGTTTCTTCCAGGAAACAACACAGTGTTCTGTAGAGTTCCTGGCATGCCTTCGGTAAAGTTCATAGAAGTTGTGTTCCAGCAGTGAGCCCAAATTTTAGCAGCCTTCAAAGGACTTCACCAGGGTTTATCTTGCACATTACAACTGAGAATATCAAACACATCCCTTGAAAACGTTTGTGCAGTGAATTCTGACCACCTTTCCACGTTAGTGTAGGCATTTGAATGTTTCAAAACTTTAGGCTACTTTCCCCTGCATGGGGTAAAAAAAGATAAATGCATAAATGCTAATAAGTTGTAGTTCTTTCCTCTCTTCCCTCTACCAACTAGACATTCTCTCCCAACCTTAGTCCAAGGAAGAACAAGAGTCTTATTTAATTCATTGTGATTTTCTCATGTTTTTTCAAAGTTTATTTTTTAACTCAAAATTTATTGAACAATAGCTGACATACAGATAAATGCACTTATCACAAGTATATGGCTTGATACATTTTAATACACTCTACACCTATATAACCAGCATCTAGGTTAGCAGAACATTTTCAGGACCACGGAGCCCTTTTCTCCCTTTCCTGTCCAAACCCACTCCCTGTAAAGCATCCACTTTCTACAGTTCTATCAGGCAGAATAATTCTGCTTTATGAAATGCTTTACTTTATATAAGTGGAATCATTTAGTATGTCGTCTTTTGCACCTCACTTCTTTGGCTCTTCTTGGTTGTGAGATTCAACAAATTTTCCATATACTTACAGATTATTCATTCTCATTGCTATATAGTGTTCTACTATGTGGCTATACTACAATTATCTACCCATTTTCCAAAATCATGTTCACGTATATGTGAGTCTGTGTGTAGGCTCCGTATTCTGTCCAATCGTCATTTTGTGCATCCTTTTCCAATTCCGTATTGCCATGATTAACGTAGAGTTATAATAATTCTTGCTATAAACGTTAATGTAAGTTTTCCACTCGTTTTTCTTGTACATGATTGTCTTAGATGTCTTAGTGTTTTAATTTCTATACGCATTTCAGAATATATCCTCTCCCCTCCATCAAAAGAAAATCTTACTGAAATTGTTTGGGAGACCTTTGAATTTATGGATGGATTACGGGGCAAATTTGTGAAAATCTTTACAATACCAAGTCTTCTAATCCGTGATTATGTTATCTCTCTCCATGTATTTTTATATTCTTTAATTTGTCTCAATAATATTTTGTAGTTTACATTGTGGAGAGCTTGCACATATTTCTTTAGGCGTATTCCTAGATATTCAATGTTTATTAATTCATTTTTACATTGCATCATTTTAAATTTTTGCTTTTTTTACATAGATCTAACATTGATTATGGAGTATTATAATTATATACCTTGAACTTGGTAAATCAATTTTTAATACATATACATTTTCTGTATATTTGTTTGGAATTTGATGTAAAAAATATCAGCTAGGGGGCCGGCCCCATGGCATAGCAGTTAGGTTCACATGCTCTTCTTCGGTGGCCCAGGGTTTGCTGGTTCGGATCCCGGGCATGGACCTAGCATGGTTTATCAAGCCATGTGTGGCAGGCGTCCCACATATAAAATAGAGGAAGATGGGCACAGATGTTAGCTCAGGGTCAATCTTCCTCAAAGAAAAAAATCAACTGTTCTTTGAATAATGGGTTATATTTCTTTTCCCCTAACATTATGCATTTAATTTCTTTTTTAATTATATATTCATATTTGAAACATACCTGAAAATTGCAAGAATAGTATAAGAAACTCCAGTTTGCCCTTTACTCAATTCACTAAGTGTTTACATTTTACCCCAATTGTTTTATTATTCTTCTCCTGTCTTCCTTTCTCCTTTCCTCTCCTCTTCATTCTCTATCTTATGTATGTATGTGTGTACATATGTGCATGTGTACATGTATAGGGGCTCATATTTATGGATATATATATGTATACATATATACTAACATATGTGTGTACATATAATTGGAGTCACCACATCCCTTTAATGACAGATACTTTAGCATACATTTCCTGAGAACAGGGACATTTTCTTACATGACCAGAGTAAAATAATCAACATCAGGACCTTTAACATAATTACAGTAATATTATCTAACCAGTAGGGCATACTCAAATTTTGTCAATTTTCCTGATAATGTCTTTTATACCTCACTTTTCCCTTGTCCAGAATCCAATAAAAATTTATCATCCATTGCCATTAGCTGTCATATCTTTTATTTTTTTATTTTCTTTTTAAGATTGGCACCTGGGCTAACAACTTTGCCAATCTCTCTCCTTTTTTTTTTTTCTGCTTTATCTCCCCAAACTCCCCCTGTACACAGTTGTATATCTTAGTTGCAGGTCCTTCTAGTTGTGGGGTGTGGGACGCCACCTCAACATGGCCTGACGAGCGATGCCCTGACGAGGATCTGAACCCTGGGCCGCCGCAGTGGAGCGCGTGAACTTAACCACTCGGCCACGGAGCTGGCCCCCATATCTTTTATTTTAAATTTAAGTTTATTAAGGTACAATATACATAGAGCAGAATTCACCCATTTCAACTGCCCAGCTTTATGAATTTTGACAAGTGTATACAGTAGCTTAACAACCACCAAAATCAAGATATATATTTCTAGAATGCCATTATGTTTCCTCAAGTTATTTTGTGTGCAATTTCTTCCCCAACTCCAGCCCATCACAACCACTGATTTGATTCCTTTACCTATGGTTTTATTATTTCTAGAATCGCATATAAATAGAACCATGCATTGCATAACTTTTTTGTCTGACTTCCTGAACTTAGATCAATGCTTTTGAGACTCCATATTGTTGTAAGCATCAATATTTCATTCTTTTTTTCCTCTGAGTAGTATTCCATTGTATGGATATGATACAATTGGTTTTCTCATTCACCAAATTGAAGACATTTGGTTTGTTTCTAATTTGTGGCTATTATGAATAAAGCTGCGATAAACGTTCACATGAAAAACTTCAGGTGGACATGTGTTTTCATTTTTCTTAGCTAAACCTTTAGGCGTGAGATTTCTAGATCATGTGATCCGTATATGTTTGTCTTCATATGAAACTGTCAAAGATTCTTCCAAATTAGTTGTAACTTTTGTATTTCCATAGTAACGTATGAGCATTGCAGTTGTTCCACATGCTTGCTAGCATTTAGTATTGTCACTTTAAAAATTACTATTACAACTATTTTATTAGACTTGTAGTGATATCTCATCATGGCTTTGGTTTTCATTTCCCTGTTGACTAATGATTTTGAGCATCTTTTCATGTACTTATTTGCCAGTCTATGAATATGATATATATCTCTTTTATACGTCCTTTTTTAGTCTTCAGCATATGAACACTGCGAACGTATTTTGGAATATCCATAAGCATTTCATGTTTTATGGATTTATAACGTTTCTGTTTTCTTTTTATGAAAAGTTCCAAATTTTCATTTGTACTGTATAGAAATATAATTGATTTTAGTATACTGACTATCTTTTGACCTTGACAAAGTCGCTGATTAGTTCTAATAGCTCTTTTGTAGATGATTTGGAATTTTCCTCACAGACAATTATATCATCTGTGAATAAAGATATTTTTATTTCCTCCTTTGCAATTTGTATGCTTTTTATTTATTTATTTTTCCTTATTGCACTGGCTAGGATCCCCAGTACTATGATGATTAGAAATAACAGTATCAAACATCTTCCCTTGTTCTTGATCTTAGAAAGAAAGCATTATCTTTCACCATTAAGTAGATATTAGCTATAAGTTTTTTTGTAAATGCTCTTTATCAAGTTGAGTGAGATCTCTTCAGTTAGAATTTTTGTCATGAACGGATATTGACTTTTTGAAAATACTTTTTCTGCATTTGTTGAAATAATCATATGGATTTTCTTTTTTAGTTTATTGATATAGTCATTTGCATTGGTTGATTTTTTAATGTTGAAACATCCTTGCATTCCTGAGATAAATCCGACTTAGTTGTACCATGTCTTCATAATCTCCTTGAGAGTGAAAGAGTTATTCTGAAATTCTTTGTTTTTCTTGACCTTGACAGTTTTGACAAAAACTGGCAAGTTATTGGGGCTGGTGGCGTAGCGGTTAAGTTCGCACACGTTCCGCTTCTTGGCAGCCCGGGGTTTGTGGGTTCAGATCAGAGGTGCAGACATGGCACCGCTTGGCAAAAGCCATACTGTGGTAGGCATCCCACGTATAAAGTAGAGGAAGATGGGCATGAATGTTAGCTCAGGGCCAGTCTTCCTCATCAAAAAACGAGTAGGATTGGCAGTAGTTAGCTCAGGGCTAATCTTCCTCAAAAAAAGAAGACTGGCAAGTTATTTTGTTGAAATCCAGTCAGTTTGGGTGTTTCTGATATTTCCTGATGATTAGATTCAGGCTATGTATTTTTGGCAGGTATACCATTGAGAAAATGCTGTTGCTTCTCAGTATATCAAATTAGAATGCATGTGATATTATTTTCTTTCTGATTTTGGTGAGATTAACATTGATCACTTGGTTTACTTAATTAATAAGTAATTTGGGTGATAAGTCTTGAGAATATGTAAATATCCTGTTTCTCATAAAATTTTAATTGACCATTTTTATCATCCAATTTAAAATTTTAAACTCCATTATTCCTACTATATTACCTAGGTAGGATTGTACAGAATGAACAAACATTTGTTTCTTCTTTATGCATTTATTTTTATCAAAATGCATTAATAGATTCAAATTTTATTCAGTGCGTTATAATCCATTACTCTTATTTGGCTCCTGGGTTCTTTTTAATATGTGCTTTTGATTCTTTGAGCATTTCCTTAATTTATGGTGCAAAAGTATTCTCAGATTCTTCTTGCATTTTTTTCTTCCCCAGTCCTGGAATCAGATATTTCTTCAAGAAGCCCTGGTTCCTTTTAATGATGAATGATATTTAGAAACAAGCACTGGACAATAGATGTACTCAGATTGGTGTATCATTGATTCTAGGCTATTTCCACAGAGATAAATACATATATATATTTACCCATATCCATATATAGACAGACATATGCACATATATATACACACACATATACACTAGATATATAGACATATACATATTTATCTACATCTTTATACATACAAATGTACACTTGCACATATATACGTATATATGTATAGTTACTTATGTATATATCTAACTAGCTGATACCTCCCATTCCAATCTGACAGCATAGGGTGTATTCTAGTTTCTTCCATTTTGATGTTTTAACTTACTTCCACAAGAGTGAGAAAACTGCCTCCTATTCTCATCAATATATTCACACATTTTCCTCAAGCCTAGAATATACAATAATTAATTTCAAAGTTAATAACCCCTACCACTTTAAAAACAAATTCGCTAATTATTAACTTCAATTTTGTTGATATCTTTTTGAGGTTTAATTTACATACAGTGAAGTGCACCAATGCTATGTGTATAATATACTGATTTTTTGAGAAAAATCTAAACCTAGTAATAATGAGCTGGAGCTGGCTCATACTGGCTTATAAGAGCTGATTACCAATTCTCAGGAATTTTACGAGCTAGTTGCTAAACACATCTATTCTTGAAATTAAATTATGTAAACTTATAATTATATAATATTAATTACAAAATAATAAATATTCCAATCTCTTTACTTCCTAATTATTTTACCGCATATTACTACTATCTATGCTTTGAGGTTATTTATGTATATTATATTTGTATGGTGGAAACACTACAAGATGATGTACATAGTAGTGAGTATGCCTTCCCAACTTTGTGTTCAGTGATGGCATGTTGGTAGCTCGAAACTGGCTATGGTGGGAGCATTTACATCACAGAAATGGGCAAATGCTAAAATCAGCACTTTGTTTCTTGTTTCGCTGATTGTGTAGACTTAGAGAGTGATGGAATAAATGTTAATAATGCAAACTAAATTTAAAATTGTGCTGTGCTTATAGCCTTATTGTAAATAGCACAAAAATGAGGGGAAAAATGCTATTATTCTAGTATTCTAGTATTCAAAAATTATTATCTGATTCAGCAAAGAATACGCTCTTATCATTGATGAACAATTCAAAGATCAAGGATGAACTAATTCAAGGATGGAGGTGGTGAAAAACAGATGCACGTTGCAGATCGTCCTTACTCTCATTCACATGCTGGTTTCCTTCCCAATTGCCATTCTGGCCGACTTAGAGAGACTTCATCATCAACACCAGATACAGAGGCAATTCCCCAAACTGCATAAGGTCTAACCTTTAGAAGAAATCCCTTATCTATGGTACCAACAGTAATTCCGATTCTCTGATTAAATCTCAACTGGAATGTTGGGTTATAATTTTCATCTATTTTGTGGCAACATATTTCTGACGAGTTTCGATTGCCTATAGGAAATTTATGTTGATTATTTTCATCTTATATAGTATCTTAGCAGGATGTTGAACATATCCCTTTCCCTTACTTTTTAAAAAATAAATTAGACTTTCCAGAACTACTGTCAAGTGGTTTCTATAGGGATGGAGGATGAGGTAGGATATTTATTTAAACTTCGCAATTTAAGAGACCGCTTTCCTCTTGCTTCTAGATGGCCCATTTTCTTAAATGAGGATTCCTCTAGGTAACTGTTTTTCATCTGACTCTCATAATTTAACCTGGTTGAGAACAATTTTTACCATCAGTTTTCAGGTTCTCTATTTTCTTTATAAACCATGTTACAGGTTGCTGCCATCAAGGGCCACAGCCTTTGTCTTCCAAGTTGATGTGATTACAGTTAAATGTGTATTTGTTAGGTGCTTTTGAGATTTACAACTACTTTGTGTCACCAGGTATTTTCCATGCATTCTTCCTCCATCTCACAATGCCATGGTCTTGTTAAATCTCAGCTCAGCTGATAGATTCTCTCCCCTGTTGTGGACTCTCTCTTTCTAGAACTAAATATTTGATAGAGCTTTTTGAGATGTGACACTGACTGATCTGATCATTGACCAAGACAGAGAGAACTAGCACCTGATACCAAGAGAGACTGAGACATTAAACTAGTGAGCGCTTAGCTAGGGAAGTATTATCAGCTCTGTCATATAGAAGTCTTCAGAGTCTACACTAAATGCCCACTAGAGTTTGTTGCAATTTGTTTTATACTCTTTACTTTAATCACTTAATTCAATAGCATTAATGTGGGTGGGGGACTGAAATAATCATATGCCCTGTGTTCTGAGTTTCTGTTTCCATTCCAGTGCTCCCATTTCAAAGTAGCCACTTAGACAGGGCTCTGTTTCTATGCCCAACAGCTGAGATACATTTGTCATGTTCATTCAGATATCTTAGCTGCTTGATCCCTGTTCTAATTAGGAAAGGAAACAGGGGCAAGTGCTGCCCTGGCAGCTTTGTCTACTGTGCCCTGGCACCCCATCTGCTTACCCACTACTGACCCTCACATCCACGTGTATAAAATTATATTGCCACTGGGTTACTTCTTCCACCTGTCAAAGGATAATTCTTGGCATTTTTTTACTTTAAGTAAAATAGTATGGTTTCTGTGTTAAAGTTGAGAAATTTCACACTTGGCCAAATTTTCCAGACAGATCCTGCTGCTAACTAACAATGAAAATGAGAATACTACCACTACTAATAAATTAACTTTGCATTGAGTTTGCAAACTTTCCTGAAAATAATAATGAAAATATGCAATTTTGCTCAATTTAATGATAGCTTTCTAGTCATTCTTTGGTGGAATTTGTTTAAGCTCATTTTTTGGAACTATCTAGACACATAAGCAGAAAGTAATCTTTAAATAATATTAATAAAAACATCCTTGTATGGTCAAAATATTGATTAATAAAGTACAAAATAAATTCAATTTTAAAGAGAGATAAAGTAATTTTCAAAGATTCTACGTCTAGCTTTCCTTGCTGCAGGCCACCATTTTAATATTTATTTCGTTGTTTCCAAGTCCCAAAGGTACACCTAATATTCAGCTTACTTTGGTATGTATGTTCAAAGTATATTTGGCTGATTAATAATAAATTGAAAGTCAAAACCCCAATCCATTTGAATTTTTCTCTGCCATATTCAAAAAGTCATATTAGACTTGGTTGGATGAAAAGTAAGAAAGAATTCCAAATTGAGTGTCTTCTGTGTCAAATATACTATTATTTTAAAGTGATTTCAAATTCAAATACCAAATTAGAACATATGACATTTATTTTGAGAAGCTGATGACTCAAAGTTTAGTGAAATGAAAAATAAAGATGTTCTCACCAAGCTGAGAATAACTAGAAGATCCTGGAGAATTCTGGTGTTTCCTGATTTAAACACACTCTTACCTCTCAAAGAGAGCTGTGTGAGTTTGGATGTCCTTTGCTATTGTTTTGAGTTAGGAATGTGCAGCTTCTCAGAATCCTCGATGGGTCTCCACAAAAGATTAAGAGTTATGGTTTTTCTTCTCCAAAAATCCTTTACAAATTGACAGATTAAGAAATTAAACACTGTGAAGTTTTATGAATAGCTGTCTTGGCTCCAGACAAGAAGCAGGACCCTTTGGTTCTGAGTCAGATTCAGTCCCTCAGGGCTGTAAATTTAAAGGAGTTAGAAGTACACTGTTTTTCAGATGCAGAAAAATAGGCATAAATAAGTTGTCTTTTTCACAATAGAACAGAAATTTTTGTGCAATTTTGTGTGCCTACTATTGGTAACCAACCAAGATAAAAATAGTTTCCCCACCAATACAACTCAGAGAGTAAGGGCAAATCATGTGTAATAAAATACTTGAATGTTTGATTAGAAATTGGCAAGAATGTGGCAAGAAAAAGTCATTTTCTCCAGGAACCTTTCCCTAAACACTCTGATTGGACTAAATCTGTGTTCTTTATCCTTTGAAGCATCCTGTACATCTCTCCACTTTTGGAATCTTTCACTATTGAAAAAATGTAAGTATTTCTGTAGTTTTAATCATCTCAAACTGTAAAATTAAAATTTCACCAAGCAAGATACTGCTGTATCTCAGCCCCTAAAACAGTGTCTAGCATACAGTAGGTACTTAATAATTATTAGTTGAATAAACAATCGAAATTTCAATAAGCAATATAGCTACTAGTAAGCAATCATGCTAGAGGAAGACTATAGGTCAAGTTATCGTGTAAAAAAGAAAAATCTCATTGCACTATTAAGACTTCCAACTTGCATCCAGAAATTATGATGTTACTAGCCTCTGTTGTTGCAGTTAAATTTCAGTTTGCTCACTAACATAGGAACTACTGAAGCAGATAATTCCACGAAAGAGGCAAGAAAAGAGAGGACACTCCAGAAGGTTACCAAAGCCATATATAACTAACGATCTGGAGGTGAAAACCGGAAATACATTTTTTGGGGGAAATCCAAACTTACACCCCCTCCAGAGGACTTCTCTGGCATTATTTTCTTTTGAAAAAGTAGAAATATTTTTCTTAAAAAAGATATCAAAAATAAATTTTTAAATTTTCTTCTGATAGTTTATCTTTTTTCCTATTCTTTATATCTATCAGTGGAAAACTGACCTAGGATCTACAGATATTGATGCATGATGCACAATCATCAGTGTGTAGGATCAGCACCCAATAGACAGAATTAAATAGTAGAGGACGAAAGGGAGCAGTGGTACTTTTTGCTTTTCATTTTAAAAGTTAGTGAGAGTTCAGACAATCTCTGAAATTTTTGCTGCATGATTATATTATATATTTATTATCAAAGCAAAGGCTGAAGAATGGCTTGAAACTCATAATGTCCTAATGAAACCACATCCAACTAACTCCATGAAAGCACACAGGTAATGTGCAATTGATCTTTGAGTATCCATGAAGTGCCGGACATCATGTGAAGAAGTTACCACCATTCATAAAGACACTGAGGCAGAGATAGAAGTCTTTGCTCAGGGGGGTGAGAGCGGGAAATGTGTATATCATCTCAAAACCACTGTGCTTCAGGGAACGCCATCATCATTCCCACATGCAAGGTATGTGCATGCAAAATAGAAATGGTAAAGCACTAGAGAGCTCTGGGCGAAGAGATGCCAAGTGCTGGGTGGTTCCAGCTGGAGAGGTGAGAACCTGGGGTCCCTGCGTGCTCTTTGAATTCTCTTAGAACAATTGAAAGTTTGTGATATCTATATATATATCCCCCTTTCCTTCCTCTCCCCTGAAAAACAAAACAAGACAAAACAGAGTTTTACTACCTAGACTCTAATTGTATCAGATGCTAATAATCAAGATAACTCCTTTTCTTCATTTTAAGAATTTTAAAAATTAACTTTTGTGTCTGCCATAATTTTTTATCTTTATCATTCTATCACAATTTTAGTTTATTCCATATGCCACGTCCGTCAAGTTTCTTGTTTTAGCTCTGTTTCTCTACCCAGTTCTTGAAGACCAGCTGGCAGAGGTAATGGGGAGACATCCATCACCCACTTGTGTGGAAGATGGCTTCGCGTTGGCTTGGGAGGTGCCTACCTTCATCTGACTTACTGCTTGACAGGGAATTTTTAAAAACCTACTGATTTGGCACAGTTAAAACACACTTTGAAATAATTTAGACTTGGCCTGTTTATATGCTTCAGTTTTCATTTAACACAACGGTGTGCATGCTAAAAGCATACATATACAAGCATAGCTCAATGAGGAAGTAAGTGTCACTCCTGGTAGAATAGCAGCGCAAGAAGGTTGCAAATAGAAGCATGAGGTCTAAATATCTTCTAACTGCCCTTTTAGATGAACTCACACAAACATAAAATCTTCTCATTCTACAGCAAGCTTTATGATTAATTTTTACGTGATTTGAGCTTAAAATGCAACTATTTCTGGATCTTGGCTTTCCTCTCAATGTTTATAAAGAGTATAAAGAGAAACATTACCTTAAATACTATAACACATTTCCAGTTTGTTGCTTTGAAAGATAATTCCTACCACCGCTGGCTATTCCTCATTATCTATCTTCTTCAGAAATATTTTCCTGACAATAATACAAAAAACAGAGTAAAAAATCCAATCCAATAAGTTGGAAGTTTAATAGCCCTGCAGAAGTCTTGTCATTGATATTCAGAATACAGTTTTACTGCTATATAAACATAAGCCCACATTTAAGGACATTTTTTCTGGTCAGCAGGATGTGTGTTATTTAAGTTGGTGGCTAGAGGGAGCCCTTCTGTCTGAGAAACAACTGTCTAAAGGAGAAGTAAATCTTATACTTAAAAAATCAAACTTTTTTTTTTAATAAAAGCAACAATGTGAAATCACAATGATAGCTGGCATTTGATTTAAAGTTTGTGTTCTTGTTTTTGTTTTTCGTTTGCATAAAAAGAGCAGATAAAGACAAATCAAGTTCAACATTTCCAAGGGCAAGGAGCCAAGTTCTGATGCCTCGGATTTACTGTCTAGAAGTTGCTGGTCTGTTTATGTGAGCTTAAAGACTTGCCATCAAGACTACATAGTTTCATTTTAGAAAAAAGCGAAAGTGGAAGGAGGTCAGCCCTCTCATTTAGAAGGACAAGGATTCTCCTCATGCCGCTGGAGAACACGTGGAACTTTAAACAATTTTCCAAACAAATCCTGTCTGCGGCCCAGCAGCAGCATCTCAGCCCCCTGCTGTCACCTGCTCTCCTCTCTTTTGCTTCCACTGCTGTGTGGGAAAGTCAGAGGCCCATGTGAGGGAGAAACGGTTACAAAAAGGGATGAGGAGGGAAAAAAGCTTATCCTCTTACCAATTAGTTTGCTTACTTTTGCCTTTTCTGTCTCAGACCACCGGGTGCCTGGAATTAATATATTTAGGGCCAAATCCACTTCAACTCAGCCACAGTTTTGGCAAACTGAGCTTTAGCTGTGTGGTTTGGTGTGCCTTTGGCCTTTTCTATCTGCCGGTCAGGTAGTTAGTTCTCTCTAACCATGAAATTTGTGGGCTAGATTCCTAAGCCTTTTCCTTACTCTTTCCATAGCATAGAAATTGGAGCATTAATATTTATTTAAAAATCAGAATCCTTGAGCATTGAAAAAAAAATGTGGCGCTTAGATGCCCTTACCCTAGTGTTTTAGGCTTGAGAGGCTGATCGCTTGGGGCCTTTGCCAGAGGAGGGTTCAACTTAATTATAAAAAGTCACTGGTGTCACTGAGCCCATCCCTCGTGTGAACTTTTAACTGCGAGTCTAGAGGTCTTGACCACACACTAGGCGTTCTATAAACCTGAGGTAGGCTCTGAGGGTGTGGTCTGTACTTTGCAGACTCCAGTGTCCGGGTTAGAAAAACAGGCGGCAGCTGTCTCAGAATGTTACAGTCATTTCTTCATTTACCTCTGCCTAAAGTTGAAGGCCAATATTTTTGTTACTTTTTATGCTGCACATTTCAAATATTAATCAAGACGCTAACATGTAGAAAAGGTACACTTTATTTGCAGCAAAAGGAGAATAAGTTTTAAAAAAAAACCAGTTTCTGATTTTTATTCGGGATCTCAAAGCACTGCCAGTAGTAACCTAATGAAGCATCCTGCTGATTTTCACGATGTGGCTCTTGGATAGCTGGAACCCATGAAGGTGTTCCAGGTGGTCTGGGACAAGCCCAAAATGCAAGTTACACACATGCAGCAATATATTTTTATAAACGTATTTTCCACTGCAGATCTGAGTCTGTGCTGGAAAGCAGGAAAATGAGACTTAAAAAAAAATCTAACCACAATAATGATTACAGAGCCAAGCAAAAACACCACAAAATGGCATTGAGGGCTTTGTGATATCAAAGAAAGGCATACACTTGGGTAGGTGGTCCTCAGGGCCTTATGCCCTGGCTAAGTGCTCTGTGGAAACCACTGCAGAGCAGTGAAACCACCATAACTTTCCTGAAGTCTCTTGCAGGTGAATATGTATCTCAGAGAAAGGGCCACATTTTCCAAAGTTTGGGGAGATTTTCTATACTCAATAAATGCTTTTATGATGAATTAAAAATTCTGAGCATATGATACTCAAAATTTATCTCTTGAAACTTCTCTAAACTTAGAAGTACGTAGAAGTGCAGTGTTTTGAGCTAGGGGGTCCCCAGATATATGTAAACACCAATGTTATTTGGAACCCTGCATTCATTTATCATATACATAGTCATGCTGAATTTGAAGTTATTTTTGAGATGTATCCTGTTGCACAGTGAAAGTATTCAACAAATGGTACCTACTGTTTTTTAAAGGATGACTTTTGGAGGATGGGAGCTGTGGTGTTCTATCATATCAACGGCAAGTTCATGACAAACTACTTCTTATTTGGATATGGGTAGAGTTGAGGAAGGGGCTAGTGGAGAAACATTTGTAGGACATCTACTATATTATAAACACAATGCTACTAGCTTTACAGGAATTGTCTCATTTATATCTCCTTAAAAGAAGTCTTTAAGATAGGTATTATTATTTCCATCAAACCGACTGAGAAACAGAAGCTCAGAGAGATTAAGTAACTTGTCCAAAATCACACTTCGTAGAGGCAAGGTGCAAACCAGGACCCCTGTGATAATGTAATCAAAGGTATTTCTATTATAACTCTGTTTAATCTGCCATCCTGAGCTTTTTCATAATTTTGACTTGATTCTTTTCTGTCTCTTATATAAATGGTAAAGGCTATGCCCCACACATCAACATTACATAGCCTTTGATAGTCGGTCTTATTTCTATTACCCTCCCTCTCTATTGAAATTCAGGAAGCACATTTTTCACTGTAATTGAAAGTCTTATCTGGAAGAGATCTTTTTACTTCATTGGGAATGAGCTGTGTATTCAGAGATTGAAGGCTGATTTGTTACTTGGGGTTCCTCAAGAAGATTCAGAGTCTGTTAGAAGAGACAGTCCTCTATGGGTCTCTCACCTCCTACAATTCTTGCCTCACTGTTCCCAGAAGGCAATGCCCTGCCAACTCTTCACACTAGTAATTTCTCAGTGTTGTGTTTATGTAATTAGGAAATGTTATCTCGAAAGATGAGGTCATGTCTTTTCACTAAACAAGGAGCAGTTTTTCCTACTGCTTGCTATAAAAGTGGTAGATTCCTCAAGCTCAGAATTTCTCATGCAGGATGCAAAACTACTGCATGTGAGTATTCACCCGGACCATATTTTATCATCCTCAAGGAATCTGGAGAAAAATGGGCTGTGGCAGGGAGAATTATGATGCCAAAAAGATACTACCCATAATCCCTGGGACTGTGAATATGATGAGATATCTTGCTTGTGAATATGTTGCCTTACACAAAGAAATTAGCAGAGATAATTAAAGTTACTAATTAGTTGACTTTAAAATAGAAAGATTATACTGGATTATCAGTGTGAGCCCAATGTATTTGTATCAATCCTTACAAGTAGAGGCAAAAGAGGCAATGAGGGAGATGCAGATGAAGAAAAATTCAAAGAGATTCAGAGAAAAAGAAATATCTGATGTGTCATTACTCACTTTAAAATTAGACGGTCCCAGAAGCCAATGAATACAGGTGACCTCAAGAAACTGAGAACAACCCCTGGCCAACAGCCAGCCAAGAAACAAAGGCCTCGGTGCTATAATCTCATGACTTTGTATGGAATTCTGTCAACAGAATTCTAAACGTGCCTAGAAGCAGATTCTCCCCCAGAGCTTCCAAAGAAGAGCCCAGGATCAATGACACCTTGATTTTGGTCTTGTGAGATCTTAAGCAGACCAGCAGCCAAGTGTGCTAGGCTTTGTCCTACAGAACTGTGAGTTAATAAATGAGTGTTGTTTTAACCTGCTGAGTTTGTGGTACTTTGTTACATCAGTACTGTCGTCCCTCAGTATCCTCAGAGGATTGGCTCTAAGACCCCCGAAAATACCAAAATCTGTGGATGCTCAAGTCCTTTACATAAAATGGTGAGTATTTGCATATAGGCTATGTACATCCTCCAGTATACTTTAAATCATCTCTAAATTACTTATAATACCTAATGCAATGTAAATGCTATGTTGTAGTTGTCATACTACATAGTTTAGGAGAGAATAACAAGAAAAAATGTCTGTACATGTTCAGTACAGACGCAATCATTATAGGCCTTTTGATCCACGATTGGTTGAATCCACGGATGCGGAAGTTGTGAATACAGAGATTGTAAAAGAAAACTAATGCAGGAACTGAAGCAAATCCACTGATGTTCATGTTGCTTGCTATGCTGTGAGTAACAAACTCCTTTGTCTCTGACCCAGGAGATTCATGTTTTCTGCCATCCGGTAACCATACAGTAACCAGCTAACTTATTAGCTTGCAAGTAGAATACAATCAAATCAAAGACTCATCAGTATCTAGAATCAGCAGGTATTAGTGATAATGCCCCTGTTGCACTGCTAGAGGCTGTATGGCATAATGAAGAGCATTACAGTGAAGAACACCTGGGTTCCAATCCAGGCTCCAACACTTAAGAACTACGTTATTTTAAATTATTTAATTGATCTTTCTTAGCTCCATTTAAAAAAATTTAGGATATTAAACAATAGCTGTGAGTATCAAATGAAATTATAAACATATAACTTTTTCACAATATCTAACAGATTGTAAGATATCCCCTCATCACTTCTTGTACCTTGTCTATATGCCTGTCAAGATGACAGTTTAGTGACAAAAACATAAAAAAGGAGTAAACTTTCTGAACTAAAGCAAAAGATTCCTCAAAAAAAATAACTTGTTTCTTCAACTGATGATCTAATGTGTACATGAAGAATTTTTGTAAGAAAACACACACACACAATGATTTGCTCTAATAGCTAATCTCATAATACCATAGATATAGACTGTTAGTGTATTCTTAGATAATTTTCACGTGAAGACTTTTTTAGTGTCACAATTGCACTGATAACTTTAAGGTATTCTTATTCTCCTCACTTCATTTTCATCCTCTCAGTATCCTGCTCCCCTACTCTTGTCGTCTTGCCCTTGAGGAGCCACAGCAGGCAAAGGCAGCCTTTCTTCCTGTTCCTGTCGAAATTCATGTGTTACTTGAAAATATTCACTCAGTGTTGCCAGGCAAAACCCACGACCACTAGTTGGAGCAGCTTTAGGCTCATGGAGGCCTAAATGAGATCGCTGAGGCGACATTCTCCAGTATACATCCTCCAGTATACTTTAAATCATCTCTAGATTACTTATAACACCCAGTACAATATAAATGCTGTGTAAATAGTTGTTATACTACATAGTTTAGGAAATAATAACAAGAAAAAAAGTCTGTACATGTTCAGTACCTGTACTAAACATGTAATGAACGCATAAGCATTCATCAGAGGACACTGACCAGATAATGTTTGGTATTCATGAGCTTCTGGCTTTGTCACACCTCAGTCAACAAAGATTTGTAAAATAAGAAACAATTTTATTGAGATGAGTTGACAGTATCCATTTTATAGACGATGAAACTACAATGTATCAAGAATAAGGATACAGTTTTAGCGGCGACGTGGAGAGCAGAACCCAGTTTTCTGGATTCCCAAAGCAGTGGACTTTCTATTCTACCCCGTCTCTACACATATGGACAGACAGTGCCTCTTTTTTAATGAGAAATGCTACACATATGGACACTGGAGGATACAGAAATTAGTGTCATTTTCTTCCCACTTTTCCATCGCTCTTTTATTTACTCCTCCTTTCTTTTCCCATCCAAAACAGAAGCCACAACAGATACAAATATATTCATGGCAACAGACTCTCAAGGATCGCCTTCTCTGTCAGAGTTTTGGAATTACTGACCCAGCGAATGGTTGAGGGGCAATGAAGAAAGGGACAAAATAAACTTGAGCATTGAGGTCCTTGAGAGGTCACAGTTTGTAGAACATTGCTGAGAGGTCATCTTGCTTTCCTTTTGTACCTAGACTAAGTAAGGAAAAATTCAGATTTCTAACTGACAAGATTTTTCTCCATTTGCTCAACCATCCCTAGTGGCAAAGAAGCACTTTAAGAAAGTCTTATTTGAAGAATACAGGCACTTGACCAGCATATAATTGAACTTGAATTATTTTGTGGAACTAAATTAATGTGTCATGGAAAGAGTAAAAGAAATATATTAGAAATTCTGCTCGTGGAGAACCTTTCTGAACGTTGAAATAACCCAGGATGCAATGCATATTTCTCACATCATTAACTTACACAAAAACATGCCATTGTCAACTACTTTTCAAATTAAGTAGGCTGGATGACTCTAAAAAATGTTTAGTTTGACCTATTCTATGAAACAGTCAAGTTCACCTCTTAAGTTGTAAATATAAATCATGCTTGATTTGGTAATCTACACTGATTAAAAACATTTTTGTATAAATGGGGAGCAGGTAGTAAAAAGAATTAAAAAGGAAAATAAAAATGAAGAAACCCAAAGCATGGAAAGTTAGCTCCTGCAGTAGTTTTGCAGAAAATATTGGAAATTAAGGCCTATCAATATCTCCTATCACCTCCTTCTACAAAGGTCTCCATATCTTCATTGACCTTACACATATTTGTTTCTCATATCATTTTGCATTCTTCTCCACATGCATTTTCACTGAATCTTCCAGAGACTAGCAGATTAGGAACAACAAAATAATAATAATCTAAAAAGTAGTTTGCTCAGAATCACTTTCCAGAGAACCAGACATATGCATGGTTAAGAACAGAATGGTGAAGTCTATATTTTTAAATCACTTGCCTACTTTCTTTGAAACTTACTGTACAGTAGCACTCCTCAGTCGTCTCCGGTAAAACATTATACTTTTAATATGCTAATATTTTTTCTTGTTCTAATTCAAACCTGTATCTTTTTTTTCAATTAGATTTATCTGGATATGCAATAGAATTTTTAAAATATATAAAAACTTTTATATGTGATCTTTAGATAATCAATTATTTTCTAGGCTAAACCACTTTTATGTCTTATATTTTTCCTCTTAGGACATAATTTCCTGCACTTTTACCAGCTTTGTTTCTTTCCTTTGGACCCTCTTGTGGGTATCAAAATGCACCTGAGTTCATCAGATTCAATGCTTAAAATAAAAGGACTTCAAAAGTTCTCACACTTGATACTTTTCCAAAGGTATAACTTCCTAAGTTAGATGTGGGGAGGGGAGCTGGGCCCTGTGCCTTAGTGCATTGTGTATGTTGCTGGTTAGCGGCAACAGCGGTGTGTGGTTGTTGAAGAAAAATTCACAGGTTTGGCTTGATATTTTCTGAGCTAGCAGATGAGCTTATCACAAATGTGTCTTCAGACAAAGATAATTTATCAAATGAATATTGCTAATTAGAAAAAGCTAAGATTTGATAAACAGTGGGTAGCATATTCTCTTTCATGAGAGTAGTGAATAATTGCTTCATAACTTTCTTCCATTAAAAGTATATATTCAGGGCCCTACCATATTCTTAACGATAGAAAGACAAATATTATTGTCTTTACTTTTTCACTATCCTCCCCTCATTCCATTCTCATGACTTTACATAAGTGGGAATAAGTAATTTAACTAAGCTGAATTCCATGATTATGTCAGCACTTAATTGTCAAATCTCCATTACTCACACACCTACAACTTCCTTATTTTTCTATCATCTCCTATTCTCCATCATTTGGTTATCCATTCTTACTTTATATCATTAGCTGAGGTCGGGATAATGAGAAAAAAGGAAATAGCATTTATTGGCTGGTTAATATAGAACAGGTTTTTGTTACTTTAATATAAAATTTAATCCTCACAACAAGCCTATGAGGTAAATCTTTTTACATTTATTTAACGGATAAGAAAACTAAGGCTGGGAGAACGTACTTTACATAACTTACTAAGCAAAGATAGAGAGAAATTAGGCTCAAGCATAGATTTATCTGCATCCTAATTTAGTACTTTTAGATAAGTAATTATAAATGGCTTAAGTGAAAGATGTGGAAGGTCTGAAATAAAATTTCTTAGCCAACATTCTCTATCAGTTTATCAAATAAAAATAATATCAGAAAAAATTTGATTAAACTGTTGTCTAAAACTATTAATAATTTAAGAATAAAAATGCATACTTCAACTTCCCTGTCTATAATTTCATCATTATTGGTAAAAGCAACCATACTCCCATTGAGAACACTTAAGAAAACCAAATAACACCACTTACCCCAAACACGCACACACACACACACACAAAGTTTGAATACACAGGAAAAGTGATGGGACCAGCAGAATTGGAAAGACCAAGATCCTAGAGAGAAGGGAACTTCAGAGAGATCAGCAGACTTTCTATCTACTTTTGTCCTTGGAATATTTGCTGATTCTTGGTAGTGGGAGAGGCTGAATTCAGGCAGAGAATCACTACTGAAATAAAGAGAAACTATCAGGTTTTGGAAATCCTACAAAGCTGGGAGAAAAAATAGATTTTGTCTCTGTTGAGGCAGTCAGTATTTGTGGGACCAAGATCTCAGAGAGAAAACCAGTCAGAGATATGAGCAGAACACTCAATTAGTTTCACCTTAACACACCCGTCAAAATCCTCAGCTGCATAGGGTGAAAAGCTGAGAAGACTAACAGAAATTTAATAAATATTGAGTGGAATTTTAAGCAGTCTCATAATGCTGAGGAAATTAAAAATAGGCACTCAATACCCAACAAGGAGAACAATTACTAGCAGCCACCCCAGGCTCTTAGTTAGGAAGCCTAATTGGTGGGGGCTGGAACACGGGTACATCAAGCCTTACGAAGTCTCCATATTAACCCCATTATAATTGGTTGTCAGAGAAAAGACTGAACTGTCTTTGAAGATTGGTAAACTATTCCTAATCTTCTATAACGTTTCATACAAAACATATGACATTCAATTGGTAATTACTGAGGAGACAAATAAATAATCCCAGGGCACAAAAGAACAAGATGACAGAAATAGACACACAAATCACTGTTATTGAAGTTATCAGACTTAGACCTCACACTTAAAATAGATAGCAATAAGGAAAATTTCTCCAGAGAGCTAGACTATACAAAAATGAAACAAATGGGAATTACAGAACTGGAAAAAACGGTATTGGTATGAAGTACCAAACAGATTTAACAACAAAATGTACACAGCAAAAGAGGGATCAGTGGAAAATATCCAGCCTGAAGTGAGGAGAGAAAAGAAGCTGGAAAATGCAGAAAAACTCCTAAGAAAATATGTGACACAACTAAAATATCTAATACATGTATAATTAGTTACTCTTTAGAAAAGGGGGCAAAAAAATAGAAGACGTTGGCTGAAATTTTTCTAAACAGACATACAGCAAGCCAATTATTCATAGGCATTAGAAACACCAAGCGAGATAAATAGAAAAAATAGCACACCTAGGTACGTTGCATTATAACTAACGAAAAGCAAATCTCAAATGAAAATCCTGAAAGCAGCCAGATTAAAAAAAGACACATCACTTGCAGAGGAGCAACAGTTAGATTTATAGTCAACCTTTTAACGGATGTGGTGAAAGCCAAAAGGCAATAGAATACAGCATCTTGAAAATGTAGAAAAGAACTAATTTCCAGCCAGAATGCTATATCCAGTGATAAGATTCTTTAAAAGGAAAACTACATTTCCAGAAAACAAAAAGTGAGAGAATTCTCTAGTTAGCAGAACTATAGTACAAGAAACACTAAAGGGAGCTCTTCAGGCAGAAGGAAAAGATCAATCAGAAACAAGGTAACACAAGAGAGAATAAAGAACAATTAAAATCAAGTCATTGTGCTGTGGACTTGAAACGAATATAATGTTATATGGCAATTATAGGTCAATAAAAAAGAGCAATTAAAGTAAATGTGTGGGTGAAATAATAATAAAGTCTTCTTGTGTTGTGTGTGTGTATGTATCAATGCACGACAACGATGACATAAAAGATAAGAAGAGGGGGAAATGAATTAAAGGACTAAGGCTTTAGCATTGTCAAGAGGGTTGTAAAAGTATCAATTGTGTTAAACCATAATAAACCAAGGATTCATTTTTTAATCTCTGTGATAATTACTAAAGAGTAGAAAAAGAACCTATACCTAATGAGTTAATAGCCAGGAGAAATAAAAACCAAATAGAGAGATAACAGATATAAACCCAAATATATATCTGAAGTTGCATTAATATAATTTCTTAAATTACGTTTCTTAAAAGACAAAGATTCTTATATTAAATTAAAAAAGAAAACCTCTTCGACTTAAAAAAGACCCACTGGGAAGATAAGAATAGAAAAAGTTTAAAGGTAAAAATATCTTTTTAAAAAATAGATGCATCCACTCACTAAAATAAAGCTGGTGCACGTCTATTATCATCAGTCACGTAGACTTTAAAGTATGAAGTCATTACATATAAAAAGAGTATGAATACCAAAGGGGCAATACGCTAGTAACAAGTCATAATTGTAAATTTATATGTATTAATAAAATAACTCCAAAAGGCGTAAATTAAAAATTGACAAAACTAAAGGAAATACTAACAAACTTATAAAGTGAAAAAAAATGCATCTTACTAAATAAGTGAACAACATGATTAATAATCTTGGCCTGGTTGACATATATAAAACACTACATCCAGAAAATATTTCAAAAACTTATTTTTTAAAGTAAACAAATAACATTATCACATGTTACACTTACACTGAGTATCAACAAACGATTGAAATAATTCAAGGTATTTAGATAAAATCAAACAAAATATAATTAAGCAAAAAATTAATTATTGTCAAACACTTGGAAATTAAAGAATATATATATATATTTTTTGAGGAAGATTGGCCCTGAGCTAACATCTGCTGCCCATCTTCCTCTTTTTGCTGAGGAAGACTGGCCCTGAGCTAACATCCATGACCATCTTCCTCTACTTTATACCTGGGACGCCTGCCACAGCGTGGCTTGCCAGTCAGTGCCATGTCCGCACCCGGGATCCGAACCTGCGAACCCCAGGCTTCAGAAGCGGAATGTGGGAACTTAACTGCTGCACCACAGGACTGGCCCAAAGAATATGTTTTCTAATTTAAATTGCAATGAAGTAGAATACCTTTAGCGAAAACTATACAAATCAAAATGTACAGCTTAATGAAAAAGTGTTTCCTAAAAATGAACACACATGTAACCAGGACCTAAATCACGCAAGAGAATGTTACCAGAAGATTCATTGTGCCTTAGGAACAGATTTTAGTAATTCAGTGGTCAAAGAAGAAATCACCACAAATATTAGAGTAAAATTTGAACTGAATAATAAAGATATGACCTAACAAAATTTGTAGGATGCAGCTAGAGCTAAGCTTAGAGAAAATTTACATCTTAAATTTATATTAGTGAAAAAATGGCAGAAAATCAATGATCCATCTCCATCTTATCCAAAGTATCTTTCTCAAGAAGTTAGAAAAAAATAAAACAAAGAAAACAGAAGAAAAGCTCTGATAAAAATGAGAAGAGATATTAATGAGATGGAATAAAACATACAATAGAGAAAAGAATAAAAAGCCAAATATTGGTTATTTAATGAATCAAAAAATTGTTAGACTTCTAGCAAAAGGAAAAAAAACAACGAAATCATCTTCAATAACAAAATGATAATGAGGGCACTACTATAGATCATAAAAAATTATAGATCTGAAAAAAATTAACAGAAGATATTATGAACAGCTTTTTCATAATAAATATGAAATTTATTGTTGAGCAAAAAATATTCATGTTCATTTTTTTCTACTTTTAATTTTTCCAGCTTTATTGAAGTAAGATTAATTAATAAAAATTATATATATTAAGGTTGTTCAATGTGATGTTTTGATTACACATATACATTGTGAAATGCTTACCACCATCAAGCTAATAACCATATTCATCATTTCACATAATTACTCCTTTTTTTTATGGTGAGAACACTTGAGATCTAGCCTCTTAGAAAATTAGTATACAGTACGTAATTATTAACCATATATCATGTTGTACCTTAGATCTCCAGAACTATTCATCTTTTAACTGAAAGTTTGTGCCCTCTAACCAACATTTCCCTTTCCCCCCCGATCTTATATAGTCCCTGGTAATGACCATTCTTCTTTCTGTTACTATGAGTTGGATTTTTCACATATAGGTGAGATCATGCAGTATCCTTCTTTCTGTGCTTTCTTATTTCCTTTAACACAGTGTCCTACAGCTTCATCCATGTTGTTGCAATTGGTAGGATTTCTTTCTTTTTTAAGGCTGCATTATATTCCACTATATATACAATCTGTTGTTTTTGTGGGGGGGAAAATGGCTAGTATTTACCACTTCACCACCTTGCTGATGTCCTTAATTAAAATGAATAAATTTAGAAAATATAATTTATCAGAACTGACACAAAAAGAAACAGAAAATCTGAAAAACCCTATATCATATTTCAAAAATTCAATTTGTAATTAAAAGCTTTGCCAAAAAGAAATGACCTTTGGTAAATTCTTGCAAATATTTAGGAAAAATAAAATGAGTCATACAAAAACAGAAATAGAGGAAAACACTTTCTGACATTTTTATGACGCCAACTTAAACCTAAGCAAAAAAAACTGACAGGGGCATCATAAGAAAGGAATATTATAGGCCAAGTTCTTTCTTGAATATAGATAAGAAATCATAAATAAGTTTTAGCAAAGAGATTCCAGGAAAATACAAAAACAGGATAAGAAATTATGATGAATTTAGCTTTAGTACATGAATGCAGGGTTGCTTTAGCACATGAAAAATTATCAGTAAAATTCACCAGCTTAATTATAACATGGATAAAAAAACTATGATTGTTTAAGTAGTTGTAGAATAAGTATTTGATAAAATTAAATACTCTTTCATGATAAAAATTCATAGCAAACCAAGGAATTAAAAGGGGATTTTTTTTCTGTGACTGAATATTTACCAAAAGCCTGTAGCAAATATTATGCTTAATGATCAAATATTAAGACTTCCCCTACAAATTTAAGCATAAGGCTTTTACTAAACACTGTACTTTAGTTTAATTAGGTTAAAAAAACATAAAAATACTAAAAAAAAGAAAAAAATGCCATATTCATGGATAACAATTTTTTAATGTAGAAAATCCAGAGGAAAATATAGTGTTAGAATTATAACTAAACTTAGCAAATCACCAGCAAAAGACTCAATATAAAATCAATTATATTTCTATATATTAGCAACAAATAATTCGAAAATGAAACTTAAAACTGATATTTTGCTTCTAGTTCTGGACAAAATACAATAGATATATTTTACCCTATTTCATCCTGCTTATTATACCTTATTATAAACCTTGGATAAAGTACGTGAAACCAACAGCAGAGGACTCTGAAAAGAAAGCTGGACTCTCTTGAGACCTCAAGCCTCAGGGCTGAATTTTCTATTTTGTGTTGGTTTATTTGTTGTTTGTTGGTTTGTTAGTTTTTTTTCCTCCTACATATTCCAGTCTAGGCGATGAAGAAGTTTTTGCAGCTTGGATATACCAATGGGCACAAAATAAAAAATAAAAAACAGACAACAACACACACACAGACAAAACAAGTTTTGCTGTTTTAAAGTTCTAGCTACAAGCCTGAGAGAGGAGCATACCTAGAGTTTTGACCACACCAGCTCCACTTCAGCAAAAGTGAGCAGAGCCCTGACTTCCACTCCGTCTCCACAGTGAGGAGGTACCTCGGTGTCCTAGTTGGTGGGCATTTGTAGAGGCTTTGTATGTAAGCAGAGACTTATCATCATTCCAAGATGGCAGAAAGGAGACAGTTTCTTTCTCAACCACTGGGCATCCACAGAGACTGTACATGCAGAACCTGACTATCATCATACATAAAGTAAAGATACAGCTCCCCTCCTGACTGGCGGATATCTACATAGATTATTTTTGTGAACACGTTCCAGATTACCAGACTCATTTGGCAGTAATGAGAGTTAAAGAGGAAACTGATTCTCATATAATAACATCTCGAATTCCAGGATACAATAAA
Source organism: Equus quagga (assembly GCF_021613505.1). Lineage (NCBI taxonomy): Eukaryota > Metazoa > Chordata > Mammalia > Perissodactyla > Equidae > Equus > Equus quagga. The sequence goes on along the minus strand of NC_060274.1, from coordinate 76,432,584 downwards.
AAATAACTCATCATACCAAAAAACATCAACTCAAATAAGGCAGGACAATCAACAGACACCAACACAGAGATGGCACAGATATTTTAATTATCTGACAAGGATTTAAAATAGCTATCATAAAAATGATTCAGGGACCATTTATGAACACTCTAGAGACATAAAAAAGTAGAAATTCTCCCAAAAGAAGAAGATACAAGGAGAAAGCAAATGAAAATTTAAGAATTGAAAATACTATAGCCACAAACTTTTTAAAAACTCACTGGGAGGATTCAAGCATGGAGGAACAATTTCACAAACTTGGAGATGCATGAATAAAAATTATTCAGTCTGAACAAAAGAGAGAAAATATATTGAAACAAACGCATATAACCTCAGGGATGCATAGCACAATAAAAATATATCTTACCTCTATGTCATCAGAATCTCAAAAGGAGTATGGAGCTGAAAAGATATCAACAAAATACAGGCTAAAAATTCCCTAAATTTAGTGAAAGACATATAATACTAGATTCAAGAGGCTGAGTGAACCCCAAAGAGAATAAACCAAAAATATCCCCTCCCAGACACATCAAAACATCTGAAAATTAAAAACAAAGAAATAATCTTTAAATCAGCCACAGAAAAATGTGTTACTTATCATGCCCAAAATACATAAAGAATTCTTACAAATCAATGAAAAAAGACAACTCAAAGGAAAGATGTACTGAGATTTGAATCGGCATGTCAAAAAACAAAGATGATATTCAAATGACCAATAAATACATGAGAATGTATACATATTTAGTAGTGATCAGGAAGACGCCAATTAAAAACAACATGAGCTACCACCATGCGTCTATTAAAATGCCCAAAATTAAAGATCAACAATACTAAGTGTTGACAAGTTTGGCCAAAAACTGGATCTCTAATACACTGTTGGTGTGAGTGTTCATCGGTACAAACAGTATAGAAGACTCTTTGTCAGTACCTAGCAAAACTGTTCACACACAAATTTCACAACCCCCCAATTCTGCTTCTTTGTATATGTCAACAGTTAGGGGCTCATTTGTCATCAAAAGAAATGCAAAAGAAAGTTCATAGCAGCACTATTCTGAATACACAAAAACTGAAAATCACACACATGTCTATCAAAAGAATAAGTAAATTGTGGTATATTAATTCAACAGAGGACTATACAGAAATGAGAAAAAACGAACTGTTGCTGCATGCAACATTTATATATCCTACAAACATAATGTCAGTCAACAGAAGCCAGCCAGACATAAGAGTAGCTACTATATTATTTCATTTCTATAAAGTTCAAAAACAGACAAAACTCACAAAAGTGATCTATTGTGAGTGTGGGCTTCTTGAGTGTTATAATATTCTCCTTCTTTATCCGAGTGCTGGTAAAGCGGCTGTGTCCACTATCCTGGGACTCATTTCTCTGAGCACTTATAAGTTATGTTCTTTTCTGTAATTAAGCTTACTTCATACTTTATGTATGCTTTATTTTTCAAGATATCCTTATATCCCCACAAGCTTATCAATCAACATTTAATAGTAATTTAAAAGTTTCAGAATTTAAGTATTGACAAATCAGTATGTTAGTTTATGGAAGGGAAGAATAAAATATTCCATGTGCTGAACGAAGGAAAGGGTTTTAAATTTTTTTTATTTCAACTATAATCATTTTTTCAAGGAAGATATTAATATAAACTGTGTTAAATAATATTAAACAGTGTTCTAGCTAAGTGAGTTTTGTCACTTATGTTGATTCTCAAAATTCTCTTTTGGAGAAATTCTGGTATCACTCAATTTTGTGTCAAAATACTTGGAATTTAGCCTTGGCTGTTTTTTTTTTTTTTTATTAATGTTATGATAGATTACAACCTTGTGAGATTTCAGTTGTACATTTTTGTTAGTCATGTTGTGGGTACACCACTTCCCCCTCCGTACCCTCCCCCCACCCCCGCTTTTCCCTGGTAACCACCGATCAGATCTCCTTCTCAATATACTAATTTCCACCTATGAGTGGAGTCATATAGAGTTCGTCTTTCTCTGACTGACTTATTTCGCTTAACATAATGCCCTCGAGGTCCATCCACGTTGTTGTGAATGGGCCAATTTCGTCTTTTTTTATGGCTGAGTAGTATTCCATTGTGTATATATACCACATCTTCTTTATCCAATCATCAGTTTCTGGGCATGTAGGCTGGTTCCACGTCTTTAGCCTTGGCTGTTTTTTAAATTTTATGACCAGTCATTTGTTGATCATATAAAGACAAGTTCATCAGTATTTTTGATAATTTAATAAGATGAATTTGAAATCTCTTTGTGAAATGATATTCATTACTCCTACTATTATTTAAATTAACTTTTAAAATGTCAATATATTTTAGAAATATTCCACAGGCAGAAATTTTCATCAAAATAAATTTAGTGTTTGTTAAGGAAAGAAGAGAGGACCACAATTTTCAGAACATATATCGGAGCCAAAATTGCTTGGGGTGAAGGCAGCATGTGTTGTTTTCTCTGGACGGGGTTGAGACTTAACTGAAATTCTCCCTGATGCTTTTCTCTATTTCTATATTAACATTAAAATGCAGTCAAATGTTAGTCTTAAAAGTTTATACTTAATTTTCACTTATATCACTGAAAAATTTTTTCTTTCTTGCCAATACTATTAATACAAATATTTAAATTTTTTCCTCAAGTTTACATATATAAATAGTTCAGAAAAATCAAATAATACTACAGAGGCTACAGGGAAAATAGCAGTCTCATGTCTCATTGTATATTACCCCAATTCCTGCTCTCAACTCTTTTAGCCAGCGTTCATTTCCATATCTCTAAATAACAATACTGTTATGTATTTTTTCATTTTAGCTATAACTTGACCTTCTAGTATGAAAAATGGTAATTTAGTTCTTAATTCAACATAAGCACACTTTTTCTCCTAGGATATCACAATTTGTAATTGTCACATGCCTCGTTTCTTCTTTCTTCCATCTCCCATACAGATGCTGATATCATGATGGTCTTATGGCTTTTGATGGGTTATCACCACCTGGTTGTATTTGGGAGTTTTGAAGTTTGTAGGGAAACTTTGTCATCTAGTTTTGTTGTAAACGTACATGGATTTTGGGTTTGCAATTTAGTTACTGTTTTTATATGGAGATTTGGAAAGATGCAATATTTCTTCTGCCATCTCCACTGCCATGCTATCTCCCCACTACCCCTAGATTTACATATAAAGGTGAGATAATGACACATGTTGCTACTCAACAAAGATATAACAGTTTACTTAAAAGATCACAAATAAGAATAAATACTGTTATTGAGGGAAACATATGATAAATCAGTGAAATGGAGCATTACATAACAAAAAAGGATCTTTTCCCAGTGAAGGCTTATGTGATCATCACAGCAAGGTAAAATTTTTGTCATCAGGATTCATCTTCTGGAATTTACCACATGATGACTTGGATAATTCTCACACATGGACATCATTTATCTTCTCTTCTCAATTGTATGCTCGTGTAGGGCAGTGGTTGTGTGCTCTTCATTATCATATTGACTCCATAGCACTAAGCAAAAGTTCTACTAATGGTGATTGGTAAATGTTTGCTGAATGAATGAGCAGACAAATGAGCACATGAATTGATTAAAAATTATTTTTCTTTGATTAATAGTAAACTCTCACATATGTATGGACAGCTTATTTATACATCTTGGAGTTATCTTGTATGATAGTCCAAAAGCACTTCACCGAAATATTTGCTTTGTTGATATATGATCTCTCAATTTTCTCTGAGATCAGAGATTCACAAACAACTGGATAGGTGTTATGTTACTTGGAAGAATTAAGAGAGGATAGAACTTAGAGTACTCTGTTTTCTTCCTGGAGGCAATTATAGAACAAGATTGAGTTTGGAATTAGGTTGTGGAAGTGGGCTTCGTTCCAATTCCTCCTGTGTCAGATCTTCAAAATGTGGCTTTATTATTTTGTTCAGGGTGAATTCTCACCCTATCAAATACACACATGATAACATGTAAATCTAAAATGTTACCCCTACTGGCTGATATGAATTAATTTTGCATTACTTAATGTTTAGTTTAATCACTACTTCCTTGTGATGACTGTTAGTGGCATCATTATTTGAAAAAAAAAAACTGGTGAGTTTATTATTCTATAACACTTATTGGGCAGATTAAAAAAGAAGACTAGAAAGTACATGGGCTCCTAGAGAAAGGAAGAAGATGACGGCTGTGGGAGGGATGTGGTATCTAAATGAACCCATATGTCATGATTGAAGAATTTCAAGGAATTTGAAATCAGAGAACATGGCAATCAGAAGGGCCTTAAAACTCATTTTTTAAAAAACACTATTTATAGTCTATATTTTGAGGCCCAGAAAGATTAAGTAGTTAGGCCAAAATTTCACATGGATGCAGAATTGAAACTAGAATCTGGATCTGCTGTTCAATCGTCTTTCTCCCTCATTTCCTGAATTTGTGTTGTAGCAAGTGTGTTTTGATTAAGTTTCTTCTGGTCTAGATTATTAATGCCTGAAAACCAAACATGGAATATTCTATAAAAAATTTCCACAGGGGTCAGATAACAAAAGTGTGATTAAAGTCCACTGAGTTTGAGAAGAGTGCTCAGTAATTGAGAGGTGGCATCATATAGAACTGTGCCATCTAGGCTTCCCACTTCATTCTAAACTATGAAACTCAACATCTCCCTAAAATGTTCCAGTGCTGGACAGAAAATTCTATTAATTATAATTCCCAAATAGCATCACTTACAATTATCTTTCTCATGCTTACTCCTGAAATATAATATAAAATTCTATCATCCTTGAGTCCACCATGGACCCAGATATCAGTAGTAGGCTATAGTTCACATGCATTTTCTCTTATTTTTATCACTTCCTTTAACAGATATTTTATATATGTAGCACAAAGCTCATGGATTTTTGAAATTTAAGATCTAAAAATGCATATTCTTTCTGCTTTAAAAACATTTATCATTCCACTCATAAAGATCATGTTTATTTGGCCTTCTTGTGACCACCAAAAAAAATGCTATTTTAAAAGAGAATACTTATTTTTTTAATCTTGACTAAAGTTTAGAATTTACAATGCAGCTAAAATGTTATTACCTATTTTAAGGTAAGTTATTAAATTGCATAACTTCTGCTATTAAAATATTGCCCCAGTGAAATGATCTACAGTTCATCATGGTTTTATTTGTTTTTCTTGACACAACCTTAAAATTTTTCTTTAATGCATTTCTATTTTAGAATCGACCATTTTTTTTATAGCTCAGAATAAAAAATATAAATACACCTTTTTTGATAAAGATTAATATTGAAAGAGTTCACATCATTTTTTTCTTTTGTCTTTTTTTATTGTTTTTAAATTTTTTCTTCCAAAGTTATACCTGATTCTCCTAAAATTCAAATAGTACAAAAAGATATAAAGTGGATAATACAGCTTACACTATTCTCACTCCCAAATTCCAGCCTATAACTAACTACAAAATACTGTAAGCATAGCAAATATATGTATGAGCAAACATATGTATGTCATTTTCCTACAAATGGGATTCTACTATATACATGAATCTATAACTTGACAATCCACTTATCTCTATTTTGAGGACATCTTTATTGGAGTGACCTCATTTTTTATCTCAATAGCAGGCATACCTTAAACTCTAACTTAACTGAATCTAAATTTAAGCTGCTGAAGATACATAATAAGAACATCGTACTGAGGGTAGTATATTGAACAATACGAAGTCTCAGTTTAGTTGACCATACTTTCTATATTAGAAAATTGTGATAGGATTTGGAATAATGATGTTAAAATAGATCACTCTAAGATATCATAAAACTAATCCTAAACTATCTCTTCCTCAAATCTAAATTGATGTATTTCATGTTGTATCTGCGTTTCCTTTTGAAATATTTCCTGTGGTTCTTCAGATGATATTAACTTCATCACTAAAATTTGAGACCCAATTAATGGTTTAGTACAATCAGAAATGGAGCTCAGAAGAACACAGGAGACAGTGTAATTGATGAAGGAAGATCCAGTGAAGAACACTTCCAACTCTTAGAGTTGTAGGATAATATCTGAGATCTTATTACTGTATTTGTCATGAAAGAAAAAGAGGTAAACAAAAATCAGATTAGTACATTTAGGCACTAGTCAATGGACCAACTCATGTGCTTAAGCACTCTTTTCTCTTTTATTGTGAGGCGAATTTGCCAATGGCCAGAAACTCTGGCAACTACTTAGTGTTTGGCATGATAGAATGCTGGACTTTATGGAGATTATTCAATTCTGAAAAGAAGTGGAGGAGCTGTGAAAAGAATTTCACGGTCAGGAACTCACCAATCTCTTTTGGAAATCTACTCCATATTTTTAATATTTTTAACATAACTAACCTTATTGTACCCCTTTTGTAAATACCTGTTTTCATGTCATTCAGCTAAAATAAAGCTCACCAGATTAAATTGGAAAATTAAGGAAAAAATTAATTTTTCATCATATAGATGTCCTCAGATTGCCCAATTTCATTTAGAATAATTTTAGCATACGTAAAAATGTACTCTGGGTCATTGTTTTTAAAAGATAGAACATTCCAGAAATCCCCTGGTAGAGATCATGTTATTAACCAATTGGTGCAATGTATACAGGAGACATGGGATTATTTGTATAAAAACTTACAGCCAAAGAATTTATGGCAGTAATATAAACTCATGAATGTCCTGTTCTGCCGGGGGGAATTCTCTGCAGTAGCTCGATGACTGATGATGTGGCAGAGTGCGATAACAACTACAGCTGCTTCTACAAAAATGAAATAATAACAAGCTAAAGAATAAATCCTCCATAAGAAATCTCTTAAAGTGACAATCTAGTTTGCTTGTTTTCCTGTAATGGGATTCTATCATCTACTTTTTCTACCCAAGGTACAAGTCAAGTTTACAATATTTCTGGTCCTGGGTCTTCAAATGCTGTAAACAAGATTAATTTTAAAAACGTAATATTTTAAAGTAAAACATTTTACACAGTAATAATATAAACTGAAGACAATTGTACCAAATATTGGGGTCTGTTAAAAGTATACTCAAGGAAAGCATTTTTAGATACAATTAGAAAAATGCATCATTAATGATCAAAGGGTCCATGTTCTTTGAGTTTACTGTAAAGTCTGATGATTCCACATCACTTTAGGGGATCCCAGGATATGAACTGTTTGAACCTTTAAAGTTATGGGTGAAAATTCTCTTCATGCAATCAAACATCCAATGAACAAAAAACTAGAGAATATTACACGTATACAGGAGAATTCTAACTTTGCTGATACACTGAAGATCTTAGGTTGGTTATGAAGAAAGAATACTTAAGTACGCCCTAGAAGATCTGGGTTCTAGTATTTGACTTCCCACAGTTAACAGTGCAAATCCTATCTCTTCAAGTATATTCAACTTAAGCTTAATTTACAGTTTAATCCTGAAGGAGACTTACACAAATATTTTCTTTATAACTGTCAAAATATGCTTGGCTACGGTATTACTATTAATTTTATCAGACCTCAATTATGATACAATAATTACTAAGACTTGGACAAACCAATGTGATGTTTCTTAAGCCAAAGGAAGAAATAACAGGGGTTCTGGCAGTAGAGGCTAGAGTGCTCAGTAAAGGTGCCCACTTCCAAATAGAGAGTGGAGATGGTCTTTGACACCTACCTGAGCAACAGATGCTCCAGTGGAGGCAGGATAAGAACGGTTGTATCCCTTCATTTATCCAGCTAAAAAAATTCCCAACACTTGCGTACACTGTAATACTTGTTATAAATGATTTTATATTGTGCGAAACTTACTCCTTAATCTTCAAAGATGTTAAAAGTACACACATCATTATTTGTTAATAGTAACTTTTAATTTTAGATCATTTCTCAGCAGCCTCACTAAACTGAAGTGCTCTCCTATTCAAAGCAATTGAATCTCACTACACCATACATTAGTTTGACATAGTTTTAAATTCAGTGTATAAGCAATAAGTAGGGTAACCATATATTCCAGTTTGTCAAGGTCCTAGTTTCTAACTGTTGTCCAAACATTATGAAGAGTATCCCTTTCACTCTCAAACACCTTTGGATGATTAAATCATGTGGTTACCCTGGTATAAATGCATAGTTGGATATTTTGGGTTCCTTTATATTTACGTGGCTTCTCATTTCAGAATTCAAGTCACTTGCTTGTAAGGCTGACATCTTTGTTATATACTTAAAACACTCACTGAAAACAACAGAGTCCTTTAAGCATGATAGCATGCATTAGCCATTCCATGTTAATTATGGCAGTACTGCTGCTGCTAGCAAAAAATCTAACTGAAAATATGATGTTAAATCAAATAGGGGAGTCATGAAGTCTCAGAGACAGATGTACAGGCTACCAGGTTATTCCACACACACTGAAAAACATAGTTATGAAAATAGAAACTGCTCCCTTCTCCAAGCATCAACTCCAATAAGGTGAATTTAGGAAAAGGTTTCTAAGGAAGAGTTTCATTGAGATGAGTCTTAGACCAATGGACCTTAGAAAAATCACCTGTTCCTATATTTATAAGAGAATTTAGAGATTTTCCTTAGGCACTGGTCAAAGCATCTAAAGACAGAATGTTTGTGGTACATTGCCCATATGGTAAGTGCTCCATATGTGATGGATGAATGAATGAATGAATGAATAAATAAATGAATGTACCGAGTAAGAATAGCATTTTTATCCTAGATCTCCATTCAAAACTTCATAATTTTTCTCAGCAGAAAATAATACTGTAAAAGGTAGATCAGTGCCATATGTCTTTGTTATGTGAATTAAGTAAACTTCTTCCTTTGGACCTACTGAGTTAGTCTTAAAATGATTATACTTGACAGAATGCTTGAGAATGAGTTACAGAATGCAGGAGGAAAATGAGGACAGATTACAATAATTGGCTTCCTATACTATCTTAAATACAAAAACAGCTAAAGCTTAAAGAAAATATGTACAAAGGTTATTCTACTTTTGCTGGTGTTCTATTTTTTCATGTAGATTAATAAAGTATTGTCTTCTATCCTCAGAATTTAGTGGTAACTAGTCCTTTAGAATCAGTTAAAAAGCTAACCTTGGGGCCCAAATGTTCCACTTTGGTGGCCTGGGGTTCGCCAGTTTGGATCCTGGGTGCAGACCTGCACACCGCTTGTCAAGCCATACTGTGGCAGGTGTCCCACATATAAAGTAGTGGAGGATGGGCATGGATGTTAGCTCAGGGCCGGTCTTCTTCAGCAAAAAGAGGAGGCTTGGAAGCAGATAGATGTTAGCTCAGGGCTAATCTTCCTGAAAAAAAAAGGAAGAAAGGAAGGAAAAAAAAAATAAAGCTAACCTTGGGGGCCAACCCAGTGGTGTAGTGGTTAAGTTCACATGCTCCACTTTAGCAGCTCGGGGTTCGTGGGCCCAGATCCCAGGTGTAGACCTACCACCGTGGCTAGTCAAGCCACGCTGTGACTAGTCAAGCTAACTTATTTCAGAAGAGGTTGTGTCAATATCAGTGACATGTAAACTCATTTAATCTGCCTTCAAGGGTTATAAATGAATGTCCTAATTTATGATGAGAATCCGGACCAAGTGGCTAGGACTATCTATACATTTTTTCTTTTATTGGCAAGTAGTAAATATAAATTATAAGCATGCTAATGCAGACTTAAATTGAATCTCCAATTTCCCTATATAGTAGTGTACCAGCTAACATAGCATCATCTCTTATAGCCAAATTTTACAAATAGGCTAACCTGAAATAACAGGGTATGAATTAGCTTGTAAGTATTTCTTATATTTGAATGGGAGGAAAACTGCACTTGTACCCATTCCCTACTGCCTTTCTCTTCATGGATTAGGGACATTATCTGTTTTATACAAACAATCATGTTTGAACCAAAACTGGGCTGCCCCTTTTCAATAAACTGGGCTTTATTTTGGGGTAGGGGCTTTATACTCCTACTTGGTTTGTAAAGTCTGGCTTGAGATTTTTCACTTTTGCTTTAGTTATTGTTTGGTTTGGAGTGTTTGTTTATTTTCATGCTTAATTTTTCTGTTTACCAGCTGGAAAGACTGATTCATAGTGAAATATTTGCGGGCAGTATGCAGAGTACCAAAGGTTTACCTAGTGGCTGCCAAGCACTGCACGCAAAATGGCCAAAGATAAAGTGAGCTTTTTGGAGGATATTTGTTGTCATGGAAATGGAGGTTAATGAGGATGTGTGTTTCTATAATGATAATATTAATTCTGTGCATTTATATAGCTCCTTTCTTAGAATGCTCAGAGCACTTAACCTCTGCCTCCATTTCCTGAGATTTGTCATATATTTTGAGTGGTTTTTACAAAACTAAAATAGATAAAAGAGAAATGCTCCAAATTTACTATTTCTCAGACATAAATGAGAGCAACCAGCCTCAGAGTCTAGGGAGCTATCAGGTACGGCACATAAATTGATACGTGGATTCAAACATTTTCCATTTCCAGACATAGCTCTTGAAGCTCTGATCAAATTATAAATGCTAGCCTCAGCATGGTTGTGTTGGGTCAGTAAGGACAAGAGCCCTCCTAAAAATGCTCAGATGCCTGAAAAACAGAAAGATACAGGCTGGTTATACAGTTCAGGCCTCCTCAATTGGAGCCAAACTTCTCTTATCTACTTTCTGAGTAATTTTTCTTTGTTCCCAACCCCAAAAGGAGAAGTCTTCTTATAATGTTTCACACATGTGTGCATCAAGACTATATGAATAGTTTCAAGAAACAAAACTCATACCGCAGCCAAATTCCCCAGAAACCATGAACCCATAAAGAGCAATTGTTTGCAGCCAAAAGAAAATCCATCTAGGCTCGAAATTAACTATTGTTCAGTTGTCCATATTCTCACTGTGCCACAGAATAAATATTTTGTGGGCTGAAAACTATATATTTTTTTTCCACTTAGTACTTAGAAAGGCCAATCAAAACCTTGAGAGGGAAAGAAAATCACATAAATAGATATTTTCTTTTAAAAAATTGATGCTTTGGAAAACCACAAAGAGCTCCTATAGAAAAAAAAAAAAAAACAGTTAATAACGTTGAAACCTCTGAGTAAAAAGCAATGCTCTTGCAAACTCATTACCTGAGATGGAAAAGGTTAAAGTAATTTCACAGGAGCACACTAAGAAGTCACAGCAAGATGAGGGGGAAACAGGCATCTCAGCCCCCAAGCCTGGTTTCCAACAGAGTCAGACTCTCTCCCAAGGGTATAGGAAAAAGCACCTGACCGTTATCTGTTTTTCCAAACAGCTTTATTACACTATTATGTACTTTTTCCGTAATTGGAATGAAAGATATTTTCTACCAAGGACAACTCTGCTTATAATTAACCTTTGGGACTTATATTTTTCAACTCCAGGAATAAAGTTAATATAATGTTAAAAATCTTGTGCCAAAAGATCACAGGAATATAAAAGCTGGAGTGAATTCCCACCTAGCCAATATGAATGTAAGAAGTCATTGCTTGCTTTCTCTTGGGGCAAGGAGGTGTACTATTGCCATGACCCAAAGGTCTTCTATTTTATTTGAATTTCTCTAGGTAATTCTGTACTTGATCCATGTTCTCAATTCAGATAGAAGGACTGGGAATACAGGGCTTATGTTTATTAGCGTAGGTCTGTAAAAGGTGAAATGCACATTTTCCTTTGGAATTGTAGACCACGTTTGAAACAATTAAGTAGAAAATGATCATTCTCTTTGATGTGACATTAGATTTCTTTTAAAATTACTTCATCTTCTTATGCTAATTTAGTTGCACAGATTCTGTTTTTATATCATCAGACACCAATTGATTAAAATTTAAAGTAGAGTAATAAAATGGAACCATAAATTTAAGGAATGTCTGAAAATACTATTGGTGCAAGCCGAAACTTATAAAATAGCAGAAAGTCTTGGACAGACTGATCTACAGGGAGCGACATTGATTGAAACGGTAAGTGCCCTGATCTTCTTCTGTCTACTGCAGGGGTCAAAGCACTAGGGTCCACAGGATGAATATGGCCAAGGGCCTGCTATATTTGTAAATAAAGTGTTATTGAATCACAATCACACTCATTTGTTTACATACTATTCATGGGTGGTTCCATCTTACAATAAGAATCTTGAATAGTTGCAACAGAAACCCTATGGTTCACGAAGCTGGAAAATTTTACTATCTGACTCTTTACAGAAAAAGTTTGCCAACCACGGGGTCTAGAGCAGTTGTTCTCAAAAAGACCCAACGGAGACCAATCACCTGACCAGATACCTACAGATCAACTCCCACTCCAGGCCATGGGTGTTGAATGCCCAGTGCCAGAGAACTCCACACAATGAACTGTTTTCCTCAGAATGAAACCAACAGCCTCTGTGGAGAATTCTTTCCATTACCATTAAGAAATCTGCATTAATGTGAGAGAAAGTATGGATACAAGCAAACTATACGAAGATATAAAGACAACATGGTGAGGAACTGAAACCTCCAGCCAACAGCCAATTGAGTGAGCTTGGAAGAAGATCCTTTAGCCCATTAAGTCTTCAGAGACAGCAATCCTGGTTGATAGCTTGACTGCACTCATGAAAGACTGAGCCAGAACCACCTTGGTAAACCACTCGGATTCCCAACGCCTAGAAACTGCCTGTGATAATAAATGTTTATTGTTTCAAGCTATTAAGTTTTAGTGTAATTTGTTAAATAGCAATAGATAAGCCACACATATCACCAGATTTGTTTTGCTTATTTATGAGCTTTATAGTAATGGAATTATGCAATTTATGTTCTTTTTGCCTTCTTTCAGTCAAAATTATGATTATGAGAATTATTCATGTTCTTTTGTATAGACTTTTCTTTCTTCAATTGTTGTATTGTACTCCACGGAGTAGACGCTATATTTATCCATTCTGTTAAGTCAGATTTAAACGGCTTTCAGGTATTGCATATTATAAACTGTACTTTTGTGAACATTATTGAACACATCTTTTGATGCACATTTTTATGTATTTCTAATAGATATATACCTACTGATTAAATTGCTGGGCCATAGAATATACAAATGTTCAGCTTTCACAGATATTGCCAAAGTTTCATTTACATTCCCACCAATGATGTATGATGTTCTCTTATTCCATGTCCTTGAAGATATTTTATAATATAAAAAAAAAATTTTTTGGCCGTCCTGGGAGGTGTATTGTAACATCACATTTAAGTTTTAATTTGCATATCCCAGATATGTTATTAGATTGAGTAACTTTATACATGTTTATCAGAATTTGGATACTTAATGTGTGAAATGTCTCTGCAAGTCATTAGCGTAGTTATAAAAATTGGATTGTCTGCATTTCTCTTATTGATTTGTAAAAACTATTTTATATTCTGGATATGAATTCTTTGTTGGATATTGATATAGCAAATATCATCTCCTGCTGTTTTCATCCTCTAATTGGTAATTTTTTGTTTTAAAGATTTTATTTTTTTCCTTTTTCTCTCCAAAGCCCCCCCGGTACATAGTTGTATATTCTTCATTGTGGGTTCTTCTAGTTGTGGCATGTGGGATGCTGCCTCAGCGTGGTTTGATGAGCAGTGTCATGTCCACACCCAGGATTCGAACCAGTGAAACACTGGGCCATCTGCAGCGGCGCACATGAACTTAACCACTCGGCCATGGGGCCAGCCTCTCTAATTGGCAATTTTTGATAAATAAGAGATCTAATTTTTAATGTAGTCCGATTTATCAAATAATTTTTATATTTAGTGCATTTGATGTCCAGTTTAAAGAAATTTGATCTACCCCAAGACCACAAAGATGTTATCTTTTGATATCTTCTATTAATTTTATTGATTTTACCTTCCCTTATATGCCTATGATTCATCTAAATTTTATAGCTGTGTATTATGTGAGAATGGGGGAACGGTTCATTTTTTTAATCTGTATAGATGTCTAATTGACCCAGGGCATTAATTGTGATGATTTTTCTTTTCATATTGCATTGTAGTTGGAACTTAGAAATAAATCAGAGGATTCTCGATGTGCAAATAATTTTCTGGTTTCCCTATTTTATTCAGCTGGTCTATCTGACTATCCTTACACTAGCATCACATTGTTTAATTTTAGTGACTTTATAATAAATCATCATTTAAATTATTGAAAGGCCACTGATTTTATTTGTCTCTAAGATTACCTTTGTGATTCTCTGTCTTTCGTATTTCCACATAAATTTTGAAATCAGCTTGCCCACTTCCATGAAATATTCTGTTGATATTTGACTGAGTGTGCAATGACTCTATGGATCATTTCAGTGAGAACTGACATATTTAGAATATTGAGTCTTCCAAACAATGAAAATGGGATATTCCCCCCTTTGTTAAGTCTTGGAAATTTCTTTCAATAATATAATTTTCTGTATGGAGGTTTTGTACACTTTTTCTTAGATTTATTCCTATGAATTTGATATTTTTGAGTAAATTTTAAATAGTATCACTTATAAAATTTTATTTTCAAGTATATTCTTAGTAAAATAATTATAATTGCTGATTTATATTTGCCTTGCATGAAGTGACAATGGAAAACGCAACTATTAATTCTAATATCTTATCTATAATTTAAAAAATTTTTACAAATACAATCACATCATTTGCAAATAATGACAATGCTTATCTTCCTTTTAAATCTTTCTTTTATTTCTTTTCTTAACATATTATACTTGCAAAGACCTCCAGTATAATGTTGGATAGATATAGTTTTAATAACTATCCTTGCTTCATTTCCAATATCAGAGTGGAAGCTTTTAATATTTCATCATAAAGTATTATGTTTGCTGCATGTTTCTGTAGATGCCCTTTATCTCATTAAGGAAGTTCAATAATTCTAGTTTGTTAACACTTTTCTTTTTAACATAAATGTCTGTTGAATTTTATCAAATGCTGCATCTCATCTTTTGGGGTGCGGATCATATAGTTTTTCTCCTTTTGCTGTTAATATGGTTTGTTACCTTAAGTAGTTGACTTTTTAATGTATTAAATCAACCTTACATTTTTGGAGTAAACCCTTATCGGTTGCGATTCCCTTTTTATATATTACTGGATTATATTAATTAATATTTTGTTTAGGAACTTTGCATGTATGTTCTAGAGAGATTGGTACTCCAATTTTTATTTTTTTGTATTGTCCATGTCAGATTGTGGTACCAACATAACGCTGCCCTTGGAAAAATACATTGGGGAGTTTCTTTCTCTAATCTCTAAAAAAGAAGTAAAGTTTGAATTAAAGATTTAATTTCTTTGACACATATAGGTCTATTCAGATTTTTTACTTCTTATGTCAGTAGTGGTAAGTTGTGTTTTTCAATTAAGCTGTCAAGTTTATTTAAATTTTCAAATTCATTGGTGTAAAGTTGTTAATAATATCCTCTTATTACCTTCTTAACAGCTGAAGGAGCCAAAATGATGTCCCACTTTTTATTCCTGATATCAGTCATTTGTGTCCTCTTTTTTTCTTGATCACTATTGCTAGTGGTGTGTCATTTTATTATTCTTCTCAAATAACAAAATTTTGGCTTTGTTAACTCACTTCATAGTATGTATTTTCTACTTCATTAATTTTTGCTCTTACCTTTTTCCATTTTTTCCTATTTTCTTTGGGTATAATGTATTATTCTTTCACTTGCTTTTTCAGATGGATAGTTAGATCATTGCTATTCAGCCTTTCTTCTTTTCTGATATTTACATTTAAGGCACTGGATTTCCCTCTAATCCAGGATTTTGCAACTTTTGCACTATTGACATTTGGTGCCACTTAATTCTTTGTTGTGTGGGATATTTTGTATGTTGTAGTATGTTGAGCAACATCCTTGGCCTCTGACCATTAGAGGCTAATAACACCCCTGCCCCCTCAGTTGAGACAACCAAAAATGTCTTCAGACATTGCCAGAGGTTCTCTTGGGGGAAAATATGCCCTAGATGAGAACCACTGTTCTAATCATAGATTCGGCTATACCCTACAAGTATGATACGTCATGTTTTCGTTATCAATCAGTTCAAATTATTTTCTAATTTCCAATGGGATTTCTTATTTGACATAAGTCTTATTAAACGTGTAATAGTTATTTTAAAACATTGATGGATTTTCTACTTATATTTTTGTAATGGCTTTCTAGTTTAATTCCACTAAATTCAGAGAATACATTGTGTTTGAATTCCACACTTTGAATTTTCTTTAGACTTGCTTTATATTTTGGTAAATGATCCACATACACACCTTTTAAAAATGTATTTTCAGCTATTATTGAATGTAATGTTATGTATGTTTCAATTAGGAAAAATTTGTTAACCATGTTGTTCAATTCTTCTATAGATAGCCTTGTTGATTTCTAAAAAGCTTATTCTATTATTTCTAGTAGCAGTGTGTTAAATTTTCCAAGTATAGTTTTGAATTTCTCTCTTTCTCCTTTTGTCTCTGTTCATTTTTTTAGGATATATTATTAAGTGCATACTAATATAGAATTGTTATATTTTCCTCTTGCTGTCTTATTTATCATAATGCAATTATGCCTTTTAACTCTGGCAATGTTTCTTCCCTTAAACTCTATTTAATCTGATAATAGAAGAGCTACACCAATTTTCTCTTGTTTATTGATTGTATTATACGTCTTTTCATATCTGTATATTTATGACGTGTTTCTTGAAAGCAATATATATGTTTTTTATTCCCATCTGGAAATATTTGTTTTAACTAAATTGTTTAGCCCATTTATATTTAATGTAATTACTGATATATATGAGTTTAAACATAATTTTAATATTTGCTTTCTACTTCCTCATTACTTATCTTTTCCTTTTCATCACCTTTCCTGCTCTCTTTTAAAATAAGTAATATTTTTATGCTTCCAATTCCCCCTTTTTTAGGTTTTTAATGGTACATTATTTTATTTTTTTATTTGTAGTCACTCTAGAGATTTCAACACAGACACCTTGGAATTATTGCAGTCTCCCTTAACTTGTGCTTTAAATATTTCCAGAACAAATAAGGAATTTACCATATTTCAATGCCTTCTTTCTTTTGTGCTATTATTATCATTTCTTTTAATTCCATTCATACTTAAACCTCAGAAGATATTATTATTGTTGTTGTTTTAAACCAAAAAACTATCTATTTCAATTTGCTCATATATTTAACATATCCATAGATTTTTATTGCCTTCTGTACTACCAATCGTTCATCTGGAATCATGTGCTATGTCATCACTAAAAATAATACTTGTTGTCATAATAGCCATATTATCTATCATGCCTCAACATTCAATGATTTCCCATTTCCTATATAATAAAAGCCAGACCCCTTAGCCTGACATTCATGGCCCTCTACTAAATTAATTTCCAGCCCTATCAACTTCCCTATCCAAACTCGTCCTCTGAGCTTACTGAAATTATCCAGATCATACAAATATATGTACCTGATACACTGACCAAAAAGAACTCATGAAACGTAATCAAAAAGCATCTTTATTTTTGTTTCTCATTGATCTTTGAAACTTTCTTCCATGATGGTTACCTGGGATGAAAACCTAGGTTGGTCCTATAGTCTTATAGTCTCTTTTATACACCTACATGGTATAAATTCAGCAGTGTGAATATCAGAATAATATATTAATTGATACTCAATCTCCATGCAAAGCTAAGATTTCTTTGCCTTCTCCCAATTATGGCCTCTTGTTAGCTAGTTGTATGCAACAACAGGGGTGGAGATGGGGCCTATAATTGGCTTCTTCTTCATTTTTTGTACATACGTTTCCTTGCTCCTAGCTGCTATTTCAAACCCATTCTGGGGTGGGATTGAGGACAGGCATCAGGCATATTTAAAGCAGACCTCTCTTATAGGGAACTTTCATGAGAGAGGGTTTTACAAAGGTTCTACAAAGACCCCTCTTACTGGTTATCTCACTCTCAGGCTTCTTGACCATTTTATCCTTTATGATCCTCAACCTTCAGAGCTCAGTCTCCGCCTTCAGCTTCTCCTGTAGGTGGCCCTATTGGACAATCTCTAAGATGGCCTATAATTAAGCACTGCTTCTGGTCCTCAGGAAGCACTCAGGCACTCTTCACCTGTACGAACTCTAAAAGCACAGCCCAATCACAACACAGTAAGCACATTCTTCACACTACCATGAGGTGAGTGGGTGGCCTTCTCAGCCTTAGATTTCCCCGGCAGGCATCAGATAATAATGTCACTCACTTCAGGACACCCAGGAAGCTCTCTGAGTGGTACCACTGAAAACCCTCTCTTTTGTCTTGACATGAAGGTGCAGTTACCTTACATACTTTAGAGAGTAGTATTCAAAACAGTTCTCTCTAAAGAAAACCTCTTCACCAACCTCCCTACTTTTCAACTGTCTTAATGTGTACAAGATTTTTAAGGTGTGTAACAGTTTTGATTAGTTTTTTGTAACCTGTCTTTGGAATCAGACTTGAGTGTATCTACCTAATTTGAAACTTCCAATTTAATATCTAGTTGTGTACATTTGGCACTTGCTTATTACCAGTGCTTTTCCCAACCCTCTCCTTTCTCAATCCCCATTGTATCTGTACTTCCATATTGTAATTACAGTTTCTGTTTGAATACAGCAACAACATTTAGGAAAGAATCTTTGAAAATGAAAAACATCTGAGGTTTACAAATTTCTAATTGCTAAAAAATGTATTTCACTATTTTTCTAGAAACATGAGCGTATGGGAGCTATTTTGATCACAAACGATAATCACCTAAATTCACCTCAGAAAGTTAGTGATTAATCGATTAACATATATAAAATGCTTTTCTAACAATAGAAAGTGCTATCTAAAAATTATTTCCCTTCTATTTTCTAAATTCTCTTCTTTTTATCCTTTCTCCTGGTTTCAACCATGCCCACAGTAATTCTATTTGTGACTTTTAAATCATTTGGAGGAAGCAATTTGGAAAAAATGACATTTCCTTTAAATGCACCTTCATTGTCCCCTTCCAAGATCATCTTATGCCACACTGTTAGCTGCTTACTTTGTATTTTCCTCACCATCCATAGGGCATTTCCTATTTGTTAGGAAGCATTAGTTTCCTTTTCATTTGTCTCATCTCTATGACTGAGTTTTAAACTCATGTGGAACACATATTTGATCTTATATTTATTTCTTATGTTTCCCAGCGTTCCACACAGCCCTTTTGAAAGTATAAACTTGCGAAAGATTTATTTATTGTCCCTTCTGGTGGAGATTTAGGACTTTCAAATTTGCTAAGGCAAGGTTTTAGTCCCTCTCTACACCAGTAAGCAGACAGTACCTTCTCTAGGAATTGTGAGAACCATGAAGTCATATAAATAGTGAGCGATTTGTGTGGTTACTTAAGATCAACTGTAATAGGTGAGCCTTATTGATTTGGAAAGACAAAAGCAGTCCACATGAACTTCTAATAAGAGGACCAGCATTCAAAATCATACTTCATAAGGTTAGCCATGTATAAGATCAATGGAAGGCAGGTAAAACTTGAATAGATATCAGTAACACGACTATTATTGTCATAATTAGAGTAAAAATATTGTTCTTACTGTTTCAGGTTGCATTCACTGGAAAGCAGATTCTGTGATAGAGATTAGAATACAGGAGGCTTACCAGGGAGTACTTTGGTATCAACACGTGGCGAAGGGAAAGACGAATGATTGAGAAGAGAGAGAGGTTAGTTGAAACGCAGTCTCAGTGAAGGCCCCAGCCAGGAACTGTGAAGCTGAAATGACCTTCAGGGTTGTCCTGAATTAGGATGAAGCACTGGGCTTTAACACTCTCATGTTGATCAATCACTGGCTACAGCGCACCCTAGGAGGGAAGCATGCCTTTGGAGAGGTGGTTCTCTTGAACCTAAGTAATTCCCAAGGGAGTTTCAGCTGAGGGCTGTCTGCCAGCCGAGAGGCTCCAAGCATTTGGGGCAATAAGCCCTTCATTCTTTAAGGAGGATCTGGGCATCCACCACACTTATGAATGCTGACTCTATTTTAAATAGTGCATTCATGCCTATAGGTATAGTGATTAATTGTTCACCAAAATAATGAATCTAGATTGAACAAAACCCTTAAAAGTTTTTATTCACCACCTCAGAAAAAAATTATGGAGCAACTACCAAGTACTAGAACATAGCTGGGTACTGAAGTTCAAAAGGATGCAGGATAGTTCTTGCTCTTGAGGACCTAGCACACTAAATTTC